>NC_066585.1:200330747-200705747 GCF_024323335.1 Lathyrus oleraceus
TCGCACTTCAGAACTTCAATTCTCTTCAATTGAACCATGGCTTGATGGAGGCAGGTTATGTTGACCATCCATCTATTTCTGGTTTGGAATCATCCGACAATGAACATAACTTATCAGTTTCAATGACAGCAACAATAGATGCAGCAGGAAATCTTCTTATCGGTAAGCTTCTCTCTTATGACTATTATATATACCATAAATTTGGAAGCTTATATTCCAAAATTTAAGAGAGGCGATTCTGTATGTTGTTATAGGTTTTGACTATTTTTTGCATTATTATTATGTTTTCTTTTAAAAGAAAATATGTAGTGGCAGTCATTTGATCTCTTGTTTTCCTTTACATTTTTCATAAAATATAACAACCAATATGATTCTAGAAGCTGTGGACATGACAATCCACTAAATCAATTAAATATAATTAATTAAATTAATTAAAGAGTGATTATCCATTAACTAACTACCCTTCAAACATGGTGGCTAACCAATTCGAGGTTAAATGTTTCCAAAGCTATATATTTCATTAAGAATTCCTTTTTTATAAATTGATAAAGATTCAAGAATTAACATGTGAAACTGACCACATAGAGTGAATTTTCAATGCGGTCAACGCGAAGCACTTCCCCAAGATTTTCTGCACTATCTTGTATTTTTTTGGGTGCAGGATAAGGAAGTGAATAATATGAGTATGGGAGATGGGTCTTTATTGATGTTAATTTGTTTACTTTCACTTTCAAAACATCTCCCTACAACAGATAAATATTGAGCAAGTCAGTTAAGGACATAAGAAATAGACCTACAATGAATCCTTATAATTATAATCAGATCAAGATTATGACAAAAAGATATCACATTTTACACAATCCATGACATTTTTTTGCAACAAAATATCCATAGTATAACTTCAGTCCTTATAAAAAGCTACATGAATATTCAATTGATTTCTGCGTCTTTCACAATTACCATTAATTAAGTCAAAAATTCAACAATGGAAGTTGATTTGATGACATATCCTTCATATTTAGAAATACATCACCGTGTTTCACCTTAGACAATAAGAACAACTATCTCTAACCTCACACATCTTAATATAACACCCATCACTCAATCCATCCATTCAAACAGACACTGCAATCCGTTTTAGGCCAAATTAAGTAAGTGATAAAACACAGAAAAAGAGTAATAGAAATCAAAACCTAAACCACATAATCCTCCATATATCAAAAAGTTAAATCAATGAACAATTTTCGTATTCATTTCAAACACACTCGTACCTCTTATTTCAAAATGAATTTGAGAAAATGATTTGGTTATGGGAGAGAGATATATAGTAAAAGAGGAAGGAGGCAAATGTGGGGTTGGTATGATTATGAATTTTTCTCCTAACTTTGGCGTGGAGAGAGAAAGAAAAAAATGTTTTTATTTTTGAAATATGCAGTTATCATATATAGTGGTGTTGGAGGAAGTTATTTAGTATAGTTGATGTGTTGGAGGAAGTTATTTGATGTGTTCATGGAGGTTATATATTTAATAAATGAGTTTTTTTTTGTATTTTTTTTTAATTTAATAATTGATAGTAATTGTAACAATTGATAAAGGATAAAATTGGAAGAAAAAAAAAAGCCATACCAAAATCACCTATCCCCTTTATATATAGTTATAGATAATATTAATATTTAATATATATTATATTAAATTTATTATTTGTTAACATTTTTATAATCATAATAAAAATTATATTTTATACTTTTAATATTCAAAAAATTGATTCAAATTAAACTATATAAAATTTAATCGAATCAGATTGAATTTTTTTAATTAATTATTCAAAATCGAACTTAACTGCAAGTAGATTTATTTTTGGATTGAATAGAATCTTCTTTTAAAATTGATTCAATCTGCACTACGAACACTCCTACCACACATATTAAAAATATATATAATAAATGAAAAAAGAATTTTAATTTTATTAAAATATTCTTATTAATTAGTGTTATATTTTAATTATCACAAATATAAAATGAAAGAATAAAGAATGAGAGTGGTGTACATAATACTTTATATAAAAAATAAAATTGAAAGATAAAACTTAAAATTATATTAAAAATTAAAAACAGTACTTATTTAAAAATAATGAATTTTTAAAAATATAATATTTATTTTGAGATGGAGGAAATAATTATTAGTATATTTTAAAGTTTTCAAAGTTAAAAAATACAAAATTTATAATTAATGTGTTTTTGAATTTATTTATATATGTAATATATGTCAAATGTTGCCTAAACAATAAGAGATTAATTTTTATACATTAACAACATTTAATAAATTGAAGTTGATTTTATAAAAAAAAAGACTTAATACATTTAATACTTTTACTAAACACTTGTAAATTTGATCATTTTTAAAAAAATAGGTTTACATTTAGTTGTCTTTTTTAGAAAAAATATTTTGTCTCTGCTTCATCATCTATTATGGATGGAAAATTAAAAGTCATTTTTTGAATTTTTTACGAAAATAATCCACTTTTTCAAGGAAATTCTCAAACTATCTCACTTTTAGGAAGAGTCGCCAATTGAATTGGAGACTCCTCTTAAAAATTGAATGGAGGCGCCAATTGGATTGACTAGGGCAGGCGCCCTAGCCAATCCAATTGGCGCCCCTGTGTAGGGTTTAAGAGGAGTCGCCAATTCAATTGGAGACTCCTCCTAAAATGCAATTTTTTTGGTAAATGGTATATGTGATAGATAAATTTGATATAGGACCACTTGATATTAATAAAATTTGCCGTTTACACAAAGAAACCTAATGGTGATGACCGAGATCACCTAACTGACCTCCGGTCCCACATCCTCTAGCTACCCTAACCCGTGGCCCTAACCCACGTTGACGATTCTGTACCGATGTTTGAGCATCTGAGGGGCCAGGAGTGTCACTACCAACTACAGGAGAAGGTCTGTTGAGGTAGTCAGACAAGTCGGCACAGCCTTCAGTATGCATCGATGGTGTATCGCCGTAGCTGAGCTCATGACCCATGCCAGAGAAGTTGGGATGTGGTTGACTCATTGATGGGCGACCAGGACGGTTGAAGGGAGACATAGGTGTGAACGATGCGTCGAGGAAAGGTTGGAAAGGTTGTTGGGGTGTTTGGTAGAGATAGGGTTGTTGGATGTTTTGGTTTTGTGAGGTTTGAGCTTCTTGGCTATGATAGGAGGAGGGGCGGTTGATGTTGAATGATCGTTGGATGTTCTGGCTTAGGCGACTTTGGTAGGGTGATGGGGTGGGTGCGAAGCGATGTTGAGTCTCAGGTTGATGGTCAATTTGTTGGTGGTGGTATGGGGTATGCTCTTGGTATTGGGGTTGGGTGTATGAAATGTTTTGGTTGTATGTTTGTGTGTTGGTTGAACGGAACGTTTGACGGACAGGGGGTTGTGTGTATCCGGTCTAACAATGTTGTTGGGGGTTTGATGTTGAGGTGTCAGGTGTGTAAGTCATCTGACGTGGGTCGTACAAGTACATATCATCGGCGATGAACTAAAAACCAACCGATCTGTACCAAGCCATATAAGTACGACTTGGTTTTTCTTCAGTTGGCATGACTGCGTCAGTTAACACATGGTCATTACGGTGCTTCCATTTGCGACACTCCGATCTTGCGAAGCTTTGCCATGGATTGAAGTTCCATTGGTAGTTAACTTTGCGCAAATGCCATTCTCCTAGGCTAGCTAGGGGGTCTGGGATATTTTGGGGCATACCGAACTGCAGCTTCACACGATCACTGTTGTGCATCTCCACAGTTGTGAACGGTATTGTCGCATTACGCGAAAAACCGGCGGGAAAACGAAACAACAGAGCCGCCACCGTGCGTTATTTATCCCAAAGGAGGGAAAGGAAACGCTCGAAGTAAACCTGGAAAGGACATGGTCTCGCGACCAGAGAGAGATGGGATCGGGAGTCGGTTATGCGAAGGGAAGGTATTAGCACCCCTACGCATCCGTCGTACTCGACGGGATCCACGCTCAAAAGAAAGGAAGAAAGGTTGCTAAAAACTGCTCACACACTGCACAAGGCTGGAAGGAAACACAGGAAGACAAAAGGAACGGGACTCGGCAGGATATCGCATCCTGGGCCTACGTAGCCTGTCATACACAGACATCAGAGTCGGCGTAGTTCGGGACAGGGGAAACGTGCTCGCTAGGATGTCGCATCCTATGCATACGTATCTTCTCTAACCAGAGAAGAGTCAGAGCACTCGTAGCTCGGCTAACACACGCCAAACAAAACCACACAGGAAACCGACTGCCAATCGCTGGACTTACGTCAGACTCCACACAAACAGGCAAACATGGAAACCGATTACCAATCGCTGGACTTGCGTCAGACTCCAACAAGCAAACCAGACACAGGAAACCAACTGCCAATCGCTGGACTTATGTCAGGCTCCAACACAACACAAAGGGTTGAAAAAGAAAAAGGGCGCCCGGAGAGATCAGCTCATCTCCTGCCTACGTACCTCATCTGGTATGAGGATCAGGGCGACGTAGTTCCCCTACACAGGGAAAGAACTTCTAACCTAACCAGAGACAAAGGGAGACACAAACTACTAGGGAGACTACGACTCGAGCCTAGAAGTTGTCATGCATACGATCCCTATGTTAATGTTTCTATCTAACTTGCACAGGAAGCAAGCTATCCTAAACAGCACAGGCAAATACATACAAGCACACAAAGCAAGCACACACACTATATGCAAACAATTGGGCTCATACAAGGCTAGGCTTTAGTCAAGGAGTCAAATCAACCTCGACAAACAAGCCAACTGGAATGGGGTGTGGTTAGATCTTAACCCTAACATTGAGAGTTGGGGTGAAGCAGATGAAATGGGAAGTGAGGGTAAGACCTCACAACTCTTATCCCTGGCCTGGGAGAGCTTCAGACAAATGAAAGTGTGGGAGTTCAGAATGTAGGAACTCTTCTCCACAGATGACTGACACAACATGATCTTGGGTTATTATCCACAATGCATCAACACAAGGTGTGTAAGCAAAGGGAATGACACAACTGAATAGCAGGGGATGGATTGCACATCCCTTGTATCTGCCAATTGCCTCTTAAGAGGTCTTTTCCTGCTTGGCACAAAATTAAACAACCACAAGCATTGCCTCTTAAGGAGGGCTTCAGACAGGTGCCTGCCCACATAACAGGACAGGTCTTCCAGACTACATGAAGTCAAAGAATTATACCTCAGTGGTAAGCAAACCACAAGCTAGCAAAGCAAGTTCAAATGAACTCTAAGCAACTTAGGTACCTGTGAAAAATCTAAACCAATCAGTTCAACTGTACAGACAAACAGTCAACAGGCAATAACAAACAGATAGACAATATTCACAATGTGCAAGCCACAAGGCAAACTCAAATGAGTTAACATCAACCTACAAAACACACAAATGTTAGTAATCAAGAGCAAACATCAATGCTCAAATGAGGAAGCATCATCAACTATGGATTTGGAAGCTTAAACCTGAAATCAAAACCCACATGTAAGCCCCAAACCACTAGGACAAAGCCTAGGGTCAAAGATGGATCAAAAATTCAAAACAGAACATGAAATTTAACATGAATCATCTTCATTCAATCAAGGACAAATCTCAAAAAGTCCCACATCAAAATCATTAATCATATTCATTTCATGAGCAAAACATGGCAAGGCATGCAAATGGTGATCACATTGAGACATCAGAAGAATCAAATGCACATCAAATCAAAAATGACTCAAATAATCTTGGCAAAATTCATGAGTAAACAGGACATATAGCATGATCATCACACAAAAAATTAGAGGCATTGGACATCATTAGGCATGGCAATCACATAGCATAATCAAGACAATCACATGTGTGACACAAATTGTCACACCAAGTTAGCATGAGCATAAAACAGAGTGGGAGCATGGGAAAAATCTCAAACCAAAGCCAAAATATCACTCAACATGTCTAGAAGCTACACACAAAATTTCAGAAGCATTGGATCATTTTTGAGCATTTTATGATCAAATGAATAAGGCAAGGTCAAACATACATACATGTGCAATCACCCTAGGACAAATCATTTTTTAAGCCAGGCACAACTTTCCAATTTATACTCATAAAAAAGTAGACAGAATGAGGATCATGATGCAAAAAATTGGAGATCATTTGGATAAATTTTCAATTTTATATGATTTTTAGAAGTTTGGAAAGAATTGAAAAAAAATGTGAATGAACTAGCATGGAAAATATGAAGGACTATGGAATAAATGGCAAGGCAAATGGAAAATATGGCTTCGCTCGGATTCGAACCGAGTCCAAATTTGAAATCCTAGCGCGCCACAGCCAAAACGACTGTGTTTTGACATTCAAACCCTAAACACGCGCGCTGCATGGATTTCGTAGCTAATTGGAATTTACACATGCCAGTTTCGTAGCTAAATGGAAGCAAGGTTGTAGCAATTTCTGGAAATGATGAACACCATGCATGAACGATGAAGATCATGAAGATCTTCATCTGGAAATTTCCAGAAAACAAAAATATGTCCAGAAATCATAAACAAGGACATCATTCAACAGATTTTCTTATAGTAAGCACGGATCAAGCCATGAATCATGCAAAAACAACAACACAATTCCAAATCGAAGAAAATAAACAATGGCATCAAAACTTCAATTGAACATATCTTGCTCAAAACAGCACCAAATCACTCCAAATTTTCATCAGCATTATCACCAATCAATGAACTACAAGAATATCACAACCATTTGCAAAATAGAAGAGGTCGAATTCTGACCTATTGAAGAACAGAAGTTGATTCAGCTTGCTTCAAGGCCTGACAATGCTTCAATCCTTCTCCACACTGCTTAAGGAAGTGAATGATGATGAAATGGAAGCTTGAATGCATACGAATCTAGCTCAATCTTCAATTGCCATGGATGCTTCACACTTTGAATCCAACTCAATATGCCACAATTTCTCTTGATTCCACGTCCAAATGTGCTCAGAAATGCCTCATGAACATGAATTGATCAATGAAAAGTGTTTGCGTTTGAAGAATTTTGGAAGAAAGTTTGAGAGATTTTTTTTGAGAATTTGTGATTCTAGATCTGAAAATGTGCTAATGACCAAAAACAGTTGGGGTTAAGTATATATATGCTATGCTAATGAGGTTTTAATCATGTTTAAGCCAAAGCCAAAGGTGATTAGCAAGTTGGAAGGTGTTTGTGCAAAAATGCTTTTTCACCTCACCCTCATGCCATGCACGTGAACAATACATGTCTCTGGCCCAAAATACCTTAAAATGAGTCCATGCACATGTTGGAATTGGTTTGGTATGCTCATGATCAATTAAAATGACTTTATGCAATTTTCTTCCAAAAACTTCATGAATAAACCAAAGGCCATGCAAATGAAATTCATGTCAAATAATGGTATGCTTGGAAAATACATGTTATAAGGATCAAAATGCAAAAAGAACCACTCATTTTGGAGTTTTGGTTTGAAAGTTATGTCCATTTGAACTTTGAAACACACTTTGCCATGATTTGACCATATCTCCTCAACCACACATGAGAAATCCATGATCTTTGACTTTTTGGAAATGGGAGAGAAAGATCTTCAACTTTCATGTTGGACAAAATTTCATTTTAAGCTTCTTTGATGTTGGAAAGTTGAGTTGAAGTTGGTCCAAAACCTTTCCATTTTTGGAAAGTTCAAATTACAGGTCACCTGGTATTTTTGGAAAGTCTTGACCTGACTTCAAATTCTTCAATGTTGATGTTTGAAATGTCAAATGAGACTTGTTTGAACATGAATGAAGCATCTCTAACCACTTCCCACCTCCAAATCCACAGTTGACTGTGCAGTTGACTTCTGTTGACTTTGTGGGCCTCAGATGATTTGCACATGGACTGATGAGTTCTGAGCCTTCAGCACTTGGCCAAATCACCTCAAAATGATCCTTGAATCATGTGAACTCATGGGAATCACCCTAGGGCTTTGATCTCGTGGAAAATGCTCTTGTTGCCTTGCACAGTTGAATCTCCTGACCAGTCTTGCCTGATGAGATGCAATGGACAATGCAATGACAATGCAATGTTAATGTGATGTTAATGACCTAAAAATGAAATGTATATACAAATGGGAGGTGCAAATTTGAGGTTCTACAGGTATTATCGGTGTGCATGCAGTCCATACGGCCGCGTCTTCAGTGTTGACCTCATGGTCATGATCCAAATTAAGGTATGGACGCCAAATGAACTGAAATGTGAAAGAAGATTGGATTATAGTCAAGGTAGAAGAAGTTAACAAAATATAACGAAATAATTAAGTTATTTTTCTTACGTCTTTCGGCCGAAGGTGATCCAACAGGTTGCGATACTGAGTAATACAATGTCTTGGACATCTGTTGTAACTCATACCACGTGCAGACCATCTACACCAAAAAGTCAAAAAATATTAGTTAGAGGTAATAATCTTTAAAGAAGTAAGTAAAGATATAGCAATTTAAACAACTTACTTTTGTGCATACGAAAATGTGAAAGGGTTGTTATTGACGGGTGCTAGAGATGGCAGTCTTGACCAACCCCATGCTTGTAGCAAAACAACAAATCCAGAAAATGTAGATGTGTCTTTGTGTGAGTTTTTGCACAAGGAGCTATAGAGATAGGCTAGACAAGCAAATCCCCAACTGTAACTTCCCATTCTATCTACATGTCTAAGTAGAGGTAAATACATGATATGCATGCTAGAACCACTACCTTCGGGAAATAAAAACGAGCCAACTAACAGCATAATGTAACACCTAGTTTTTATTATTCGAGCATCTTCGGTAGAATCCTCATCTAAGTATAAACTATTATAGTACGACTTAAGGCATGAGAGTAGTATACCTTGATCTCTTGCGTTATCATCTAACAAATCAGTCTCCAAGAGATCCATGCAAATTGAATTTGCATAGTTGGTTTTACCATTAACAGCCATACCTTCAATGGGTAGTCCCAAAAGCATGTAGACGTCTTCTAACGTCACGGTACACTCACCGGTTGGGAACCAAAATGTGTGTGTCTCTGGTCTCCATCTTTCGCATAAAGCTAGAATGAATTTGTTATCTATGAACCAAGACAAAATATTGCTTATATGACTAAAACCGGCGAGTTCAACATAAGTTTGAATCATCGGGTCCATATGGACATATTCGTGGACCCGAGTTCGGAACCTTGATACATCCTATAAAAGAAAGAACAAAAAACTTGACTAATTTGGTATGTTAAAATAAAAGGGGGTTGGTGAAGATGAAAGATAAAAAGTTAACAAAATAAAAAACTTACATATGTTGCGATGTTTGCAACCGTTCCTCTATGTCGGGGGGTTGGTGTAGATGGAAATACAAGAAGTTGTTGCATATGAAATTGTAGATGAAGTATTGTAGAAGAAGTAGTGAGAGTGATGGTGTGGAAGAAGTGTTGATGGAGTGGATGTATTTATAGGCAAATGGATGGGAGCATGAAAAGTTATGCTTGCATGGTGTCTCCACTTGAATTGGCGACCATGTACAACCTTTAAGAGGGGTCGCCATTCAAATTAGCACCTCCATAGGGACATGCATGCAAGACCTAGGTCTGATTGCTTGGTTTCGAGACCTGAATGCATGCTTTGATAAGGTGTTTCCACTTGAATTGGCGCCCATGTGCAAGGAATGAGTGGGGGCGCCAATTCATTTGGAGTGTGTGTCTGCATGTCTGACATGTGGCTGTCCTCTCTCTTGCATGGTGAACATGTCACTTCTTAGTAGCTTGCATGGTTGACACATAATTTTGGAGTAGCTTCCATGTGCGACACGTCACTTCGGAGTGGCTTGCATGTGCGACACGTCACTTCGAACTAGCTAGCATGTGAGACACTTCACTCCTCTATTTAAGTATCTTACTATCAACATCCAAGACACTTCACTCACATTCATCTGCAGTAAGAAAATAGTTTTCATCTACACAATATCATCTTCATCATTATACAATGTCAACGTTCACTGCAACGGTGAAACATACGAGTCTGAGCTATATGGTTTTTATTTTCGAAACACCGATACCATTAGACTCACGGTCAAGAGAAATGAAACCTTCTTGCATTTGAAAAAAAGAATACAATCCTGTATAGGATCGGGTATTGTGTCAAAGATCACATATCAAAATCTAATATTTTTTTAGAATAGTCAATGCAAGTATTTCCCCCTTAAGGTACGAGAGGATGAAGATGTTGAATACATGTTTGTTAGTCATGAACATTCAGGCTGCAACTGTATTGAGTTGTACATTACTCTTCAACCATGTATACCATCTCAACATTCTCAATTAACCAGTCAGGATGAATCTGGTGAATTTGATCCACAATGGTCAGATGACGTCAACCCAGAAGCAGAATCAGAAGTGGACGTCGTTGATGAAGAAGAAGAGGAGACCGAGATACAGGTTGATCACATGCTGAACAACGACGATGAAGATGATGATCAACTACCACCAATACCTCCTAGTCATGTCTACAATCCGCCTCAACATATGACAAATATGGATATGCACGACGATGAAACATCCAACAGTGTTTTCTATAATCTGTATCCGAGATCAGAAGGCGAATTAAAGGTGGGAGACATGTTTCGTACCAAAGAAGAATTTGTTCTGGCTATCAAAAAAATCCACATGAACAACTCTGCTGACTTTACAATGAAACGCGCTGATTCTAGAAGGTATGTTATCGAATGTCGTAACATGCTTTGTAAGTTTCGTTTGGCTGCGTCTTACAAGAAGAAAAACGACTCTTGGGAGATCGCTTCAATAGACCCACCTCACAGTTGCATTGCAACTAACGTTGAACAGGATCACCGTAAACTAAGCGCAACGTTGATATGTCAAGACATTCTGCCGTTGGTTAATAAAGACCCATCAGTGAAGGTGAGTATAATTATATCCCATATCAGAACAACATATAATTATACTCCATCTTACAAGAAAGCCTGGATTGCGAGGACAAAGGCTGTTGAACAAGTTTTCGGCAACTAGGAGGATTCATACAAGGAATTGCCACAGTTTTTATGGGCACTAAAAACATATGTCCCAAGAACTGTGGCAATTATGGAGACATTGCCAGCGATGATGCCAGACGGAACCTGTGCTATAGGTAATAGAATCTTTCACCATCTCTTTTAGGCATTTGACCAGTGCATCAAAGGTTTCGCATTCTGCAAACCTATTATTCAAATTGATGACACTTGGTTATACGGAAAATACAATGGTACTTTGCTCATGGCGGTTGCACAAGACGACAACAACAATGTATTTCTCATTGCCTTTGCTCTTGTTGAAGGTGAAACGACTGGTGGATGGGGTTTCTTTCTTCGACATCTCAGAAAGCATGTGGCTCCACAAGCCAATCTCTGTTTGATTTCTGATAGACATGCTGCCATTGGGAGTGCCTACAACAACCATGACAACAGATGGCATGATCCTCCTTCTACCCATATCTATTGTATCAGGCACATTGCACAAAACTTCATGCGTGCTATAAAAGATAAGAATCTTCGCAAGAAGGTGGTGAATGTTGGGTATTGTCGCACCCCAAAATTTGACTTTGGCTTTGTTGACCACATCTTGATTAATCTCGTTGTCTCGTATTCATCTCAATTTCTTAAACTTCGCGTGATAACTGGTTTGATTAGGTTTTGTGTGTTTTCGTTGCTTACCGTGTTGTATTTCGTTGTTTTAGCAAAACCTGGCCGATATCGTTGCCTCGTATTTATCTCGCTTATCTCTGTTGTGCGTGACATCGCTTCGATTAGGTTTTGTGCGTTTTTATCTATTTAATTGTTTGTTTGTCGGTATTTTGACTGTATTTCGAATATATTAGAGTTTTCGTATTGTCCGATTATTTGCGATTGTGTTTGTCAGCGTTTTCGTGATGTCGTGTTGATTTTATTATTGCCTAGGGTTGTTTATTTAATTACGTGTTGTGCCGTGTGATTTAATCAAGTCTGTTTGAGTCGTGTTGTTGATTTTACTGGTACCGGTTTACTGGTTTATTGGTTTTATCAATTTGTCTGTTTTGCTGTGCAAATTGTCATTGTTTTTATCGCGTTCGTGTCGCTCGATTTTATCGTATTTTAATCGTGTGCCGTTTAATATTATTTGTGCTTAATATTAATTGTGTTTAGTTGTTAATTAGTTTATTTAATTAGGATTAATATTATATTAGTTTATTATTATTATTATTATTATTATTATTATTATTATTATATAATATATAAATATATATTATTAATTTATGTTAGATATTTTTTAGGTTTCTTATTGTTTAAGTAATCTAAATATATATTATTAATTTATGTTAGATATTTTTTATATTTCTTATTGTTTAAGTAATCTAAATATATATTATTAATTTATGTTAGATATTTTTTAGGTTTCTTATTGTTTAAGTAATCTAAATATATATTATTAATTTATGTTAGATATTTTTTGAGGTTTCTTATTGTTTAAGTAATCTAAATATATATATATATATAGATGTGGTTAGTAAGAAAGAAGAAAGAAAAGAGGGTGGATCAGTAAGGAAAAAACGTGTGGTGAGAGAAACAGAGAATTGAAAAGAAATATTTTTCCAAAAGTATTACCGTATTTCACTTGTTCTTCATTTTCGGTAACCCAAAATCGTCCCGATTATTCACCGAAACATAAAACCGATTTCATATCTTTGAAGTTCATTGAGTCCAGGTCACAAATATCCAAGGTTCATTTCATTCCGGCGTCGTTTCACCGATCAAAAGCGACGTTGAAGTCAGGTACTCACGAAGGCAGCCAGCACTGCGTCGGTGACGGTTTCCAGCTTTCGGTCGATCATTTGAACGATCAGAAGTTCATCCTCTTCACACAAGGTAATATTCTTCACTTATCTCTGAAATCGGCAAAGTTCCGGCTTGCCGACATGTGTTTTAATATATTATTTATCTAAATATATATATATATATATATATATATATATATATATATATATATATATATATATATATATTTTTGTCTATTATATATCTAAATATATATATATATATATATATATATATATATATATATATATATATAGACAAATAATATATAATAGACAAAGATAATATATATATATATATATATATATATAAATATATATATTATTTTTGTTTACTGAATATTGTTTATCTTTTATTATTATTTTGCATATATGTTTTATTTAAATGTTAGTTAAATTAATTATTTGTTTAAATGTTTATTTTAATTAAATGTTTATTTATATCAAATGTTTATTTTGTCTAAAGTAAATGTTTATATTGTTTTTTTATATTTGTTTATGTTGTTACTAACCGTTTCGTTTCAGTTTCAGCTCGATTAACTCCACTAACTATCCGTAATACTAACTATTCATAGCTAACTGTGTTGTAATAATTTACTTTCTCGTATTTTTTATGTTCTGTATTGTGTGTTTAATCGTATTGTTCACGTTTTATGTTAAAAAATCGAAAAATCCAAAAAAAAGAAACCCGATGCGATTCCAACGGTCGCCGTTTAAGAAACCCTTTTCACACACTCACAAGCTTGCTCTTGGGCTTCCTTATAATGAGCCCATTTATTTATTGTTTCAGGGTTTAGGCTCATTCAAATCTTTTTCCAGCTTTGGCTTTTCAGTTTAAAAACATTTTCAAAAGGACGTGTCAGTCTCGAAGCCTCCCGCCTAGGTCGAGCAAGAGATGGCAAGACACGCCAATCTAAAATCCACAAAACAGACTTTCCCCTTTTCTTTTGGGAGAACTACGTGGATTCTGATTTCTCCATTGCGCCTTGGAGATACGTAGGCATGAAGTCTACGACTTTATCGAGTCCAAAAGCAATAAAATCAAGTTCTTTTCTCATCTCCCCAATCAAACGATCAAAGCGAAAAAAGCAAAGCATTCACATAAACATAAGCAAAAAGGTTCCTGTGGAGTACCACAGATGTAGAGGGTGCTAATACCTTCCCTTTGCATAACCAACCCCCGAACCCGTAACTCTAAAGGGATTTATCGTTATTTTTCCCTTCCTCTTTTTGGATAAAATAAAAGACGGTGGCGACTCTTGCATTTAAAATGGGTTAAGTTCAATCAATACTTAATCTCGTGAAAAATCCCGCCGCGACAGAATGGCGACTCTGCTGGGGATAACAATGCTTAAACTTATTTGAGGGTTTAGCCTATCTTTGCTTGTTTATATGTTTGCTTTGTGAATATTTGCTAAATTGTATTGTTTGTAATGTTTGTTATTTTGGGTTTTGGGGGATACTTGTGATAAATCCTATACCCGGATTTGGGGCACATTTGAGATAGGATGGATGATAATTCAGGTTGACTTGATAGGAGACAATCCTTACCGAGTTGACTTGAGCCTTTGTCCGCTTGGTGGAGGCCTCTTTGAGGGTGATAGTGCTAAACAAGTCATTTGTGAGGCATTGTTGCTTTCAACGGGCCCGTGAAGCCAAGGACCTTAGTTTACCTTTACCCCATCTTGGCCTTACTTAGGATGTGATGCGGTGACCACTTCGGACCAAAAGTCTGGTTTGGTTGATACGCGATATCACACTCAAGCGAGATTCTTTTGAGAATAATATTGGAAAGCGAGCAGTTGCTTAACCCGGTATTATCCGAAGAAGGATCCATAACCTTGGGAACTTTTAGAACCCGTTTGGCAGGTGAACCTTAGAACTTATCTTGGGGCTTTGTCCTAAACTCCATGCTGGTGATGAACTTTGAGCCTTGTATTGTTTGACCATGTTTGTGTTTGTTGCATTCATGCATGACATGCATTCATTCCCATCATTTCAACCTTTTTCCAAGGAACTTAAAGTGAGGATTGCAAATATTGCAGGAAACATGGATTTTGGACGGAGAAGTGTGAAAAAGTACAATCTCATCAATCCAAAGATAGATGAACTAAAGAAACTGGTTTCTTCGATCGCAGATCCTATTGGTTTCAGAGACAGATATGGGGCACTTATATCTTTATTGACGCTTAGGATGGAAGAAGGGTTATTGCAGACATTAGTACAGTTCTATGATCCAGTCTATCACTGTTTCACATTCCCAGACTATCAACTCATGCCTACATTGGAAGAGTATGCCCAGTTGCTTCACATCCCAGTTGCTGATACAGTACCTTTCTCTGGTTCAGAAAAGTTACCCGAGCACAGTTCTCTTGCAAAAGTGTTGTACATGAAGAAGTCAGAATTCAAGAATAACTTCACCACCAAAGGAGGACTTCCAGGTTTCACTGCCAAGTTCTTAATGGGGAAGGTTTCTTATTTTGCCAGTCAAGGTTGTGATATTATTGTGGAGCATCTGTTCGCCTTGTTGATCTACGGTTTGTTACTATTTCCTAATATTGAAGGTTTTGTGGATTCATATGCTATACGCATCTTCCTAAGTGATAATCCCGTTCCAACTTTGCTCGGAGACACCTATCATTCCATCCATTACCGTACTTTGAAAGGAGGAGGAACCATAGTCTGTTGTATACCGTTACTCTACAAATGGTTTGTCTCTCATCTTCCTAAGTCAGCTACTTTTTGGGATCGCAAGTCAGGACTTCAGTGGTCACAGAGGATTATGTCTCTTACCCAGTCAGATATTGCATGGTATAGTAGAGTTTTAGACGATGTGAAGATCATTGATAGTTGCGGGGAGTTCCCCAATGTGCCCCTCATGGGCACAAAGGGAATCATTTCTTATAATCCAGTACTTGCTAGGAGACAACTCGGTTACCCTATGAAGGACAAGCCTCCTAACATTCTTTTAGAAGGTATTTTCTTGAGGGATAACGAGGAGGACCCTACCATGAAAGAGAGAGTAGTAAGAGCTTGGCATCGTGTTTGTCGCAAAGGGAGACTTGAATTGGGTAAGAAAGATTGTACCTCCTATGAGCCGTACCTCCAGTGGATCAGAGCCAGAGCTATACAGTTGAAAATGCCATACCCACATCATGATCCTATCAAACCCGCTCCGTTGAAGACCCCCTACCTTCCGCTAGATGACAAAGAAGAACTCCAAGCCACCTTGGAGAGGGTCAAGAAAGAGAGAGACGCTTGGAAGGATAAGGCCCAGGTGCTCGAATTGGAAAATGAAGAACTTCAGAGACAGTTAAAGGAGCAGAGTGGAGAAGATCGTGCAGGTAAACGTCCAAGGGTGCAAGAGGATTTATTTTCCTCAGGCACAACAGATTACTCCCAGATTCCACAGTCCTCAGGTGCATGGAAAGGTCTTGTAGACAGTTTGGTGAAGGAGAAAGCTTTTATGCAGAAGGCCTATGAAGAAAGAATTGAGAGACTTGAAGGACAACTCCTACTTGTTTATGCTCCTCCTGATGACACATGTCCTTAAGTGGTTTTCTTGGTTGTATTTTGGGTTGATAACTTTGTATATTTTGATAAAAATGCTTAAAATGAAAATTTTGTTTTGTTATCAAAAATGTTTGCAATTCTATATTTTCCTTCACTTAGAGTTCCTTGGAAAATCATTCATTTTGCATATCCATGCATCACGTGCATACAGGTTGTTTGTCTTGGTCCAGTCTTCTAACAGTTGCTTCCCGCCAGCAGATCCATTTCAAGCTGACGCATAATTACAACACAAGAGCCAACTACAAAAGAAGAATGGAGATAATAGATAACGAGAACCGAGAATTGAAAGCTCAGGTTGACCGCCTTTCTGCTATGGTCGAGAGATTGATAGCAAACCAAGCAGCCCAAGCTGCTCAACTTCAAACAGCACAAGCTCAGGTTGCCGAAGCACAAGATGCACAGATCCAGGCGCAAGCACAGGCAGCAGAGATGCGCAACCAAATGTTAACCGCCCGTCTACAAGCAGAGGAAGCCCAGGCTAGGGCTCAAGTTCATAATTCAGGACAGACTTCGGCACAGAATCAACCTCAAATTCAGAATCAGACAACAGCAGCACCCGTCACTACAGTCATCGCTTCAGAAATCCACGCTGTCCCAGTCACTTCTGTTACCATCACAGCATCCCGTCCTTGGGAAATACCCAGGGATCTTAATCAAGATAGATATCAACAAGAGTTCGTTCCACCAAATGCTCCTGTCTTCACTAATGTGCCTCCCGTTGTTCACTATACTCCTCACCTAGGAGAACCTGTCTATCACGGCCCTACCCCAAGTGAGGATCTTGGTCTCAATGATAGAATGGATGAATTCCAGGATCAGTTTGCGGAATTACAAAAAGAGATAAAAGCTCTTCGAGGGAAAGACAGAATGGCGACTGGAGTAGTTATGAAGAACTGGACCGCAGTTGACATCCCACATTGTGTCCACATATCAAAGTAATTAAGCTTTTCAGTTTTCAAAAATCTTCCGCTTTAGCCCAAAGCGCGAAGCATTAATTTTGTAAAATGGGCACTTTTGTCAAAAACGTACTATCCATGAAAAAGATCTTTTGTGTTCCTATACACTTGTGTCCTTTTATCTTTTCAGCTTTTTCGGAAAATGGTAACACAAAAAAAAACCTTAAAAAGAACACATTTTTGCATGTCATGGTCAGTCCTCTAAAAACAATTGTTTGTACAGGTTACTTAAACCCGTTGAACACAATGACATCATGCCCTCTCCCAACTTTGAACATTCTGTATTCGAAGCTGAAGAGGAAGAGTGGGATGAGATTCCAGAAGAGGTCGCCCGCCAGCTTGAAAATGAAGAAGACACTATTCAGCCATACAAGGAGCCTTTGGAAACAGTCAACTTGGGTTCGGAAGAAAATGTGAAAGAAGTCAAAATTGGAGCATTGTTATCCCCACAGGTCAGGGAGCAATTGATCAGCCTGTTGAAAGAGTATGTAGATGTGTTTGCTTGGTCTTATCAAGATATGCCTGGTCTCGACACTGACATCGTAGAGCACAAGCTACCTTTGAAGCCAGAATGTTCACCGGTCAAACAGAAATTAAGAAGAACACATCCAGATATGGCCGTCAAGATTAAATTCTGAAGCAAATAGATGCTGGTTTTCTTGCCACTTCAGTGTATCCAGAGTGGATAGCAAATATTGTGCCAGTTCCTAAGAAGGACGGGATGGTACGAATGTGCGTCGACTATCGTGACTTAAATAGAGCAAGCCCAAAGGATGATTTCCCCCTGCCTCACATTGACATGTTGGTAGACAATACAACAAAGTTTGACATATTCTCCTTCATGGACGGATTCTCCGGGTATAACCAGATCAAAATGGCTCCCGGAGACATGGAAAAAACTACATTCATAACACCATGGGGAACATTCTGTTATCAAGTGATGCCGTTTGGGTTGAAGAACGCAGGTGCTACTTACCAGCGAGCCATGACAACGCTCTTTCACGACATGATGCACAAAGAGATTGAGGTTTATGTGGATGACATGATCGTGAAGTCTCGTTCAGAAGAAGGTCACTTAGTAGATCTATTGAAGCTGTTTCAACGATTGAGGAAGTTTCGTCTTCGCCTCAATCCGAGCAAATGCACATTTGGCGTCAGGTCAGGTAAACTCTTGGGCTTCATTGTCAGCCAAAAAGGCATTGAAGTTGATCCAGATAAAGTAAAAGCTATCCAAGAGATGCCCGCACCAAAAACAGAAAGGCAAGTGAGAGGTTTTCTAGGACGATTGAATTACATATCCCGGTTTATTTCTCACATGACTGCCACTTGTGAACCTATCTTCAAATTGCTGAGAAAGAGTCAGAATTGTGTTTGGACAGAGGATTGTCAGAAAGCATTTGACAGTATCAAAGAGTACCTCATGGAGCCTCCTATCTTGTTACCACCTGTTGCTGGAAGACCGTTGGTTATGTATTTGACAGTGCTTGAGAATTCTATGGGCTGTATTCTGGGTCAACAAGACGAAACTGGAAAGAAAGAGCATGCCATTTACTACTTAAGCAAGAAATTTACTGACTGTGAATCACGATACTCCTTACTCGAGAAGACATGTTGTGCATTGGCTTGGGCTGCTAAGAGATTGAGGCAGTATATGTTAAGTCACACCACTTGGTTGATATCCAAAATGGATCCAATCAAGTACATTTTTGAGAAGCCTGCACTCACTGGTAAGATTGCCAGATGGCAGATGCTGTTATCAGAATACGACATTGAGTATCATACCCAGAAAGCTATCAAGAGCAGTGTGTTGGCTGAGTACCTTGCTCACCAACCCGTTGAAGATCACGATGATAATGAGGATGAGTTTCCTGATGAAGATGTCATGTTCCTAAAATCCAGAGATTGTAAAGAGCCACTTCCTGAAGAAGGACCTGAACCAGATTCTCAATGGGGTTTAGTATTTGATGGAGCTTCCAACGTTTATGGACATGGAGTAGGTGCAGTCATTATCACTCCAGAAGGTTCTCATATTCCTTTCACGGCAAGAATTTGCTTTGAATGTACAAACAACATTGCTGAATATGAAGCCTGTATCATGGGTCTTGAAGAAGCCATTGACCTCCGCATCAAAAATCTTACTGTTTATGGTGACTCAGCGTTAGTTATCAATCAGATCAAAGGAGAATGGGAAACACGCCACCCTGGCTTGATCCCATACAAAGACTATGCAAGAAGATTGTTGACTTTCTTCACCAAGGTTGAGTTGCATCACATTCCTCGGGATGAGAATCAGATGGCGGATGCTCTAGCTACGTTGTCTTCAATGTATCAAGTGGGTTTTCCAAACGAAGTACCCAGAATTGTGATCAAGCGACTTGATAGACCAACACATGTGTTTACAGCTGAGGCCAGTTTTGATGATAAACCATGGTACCACGATATCAAGCATTTCCTTCAGACTCAGGAGTATCCTCTTGGAGCAACAGAAAAAGATAAAAAGACTTTGAGAAGATTGTCAGGCAGTTTCTTCCTTAATCAGAATGTGCTCTATAAGAGGAATTATGACATGGTCTTACTCAGATGTGTTGACAAAAAGGAAGCAGAAATGTTGATGAAAGAAGTTCACGAAGGGTCCTTTGGTACTCATGCAAATGGCCACTCTATGTCAAGAAAGATGTTGAGAGCTGGTTACTACTGGTTGACCATGGAATCAGATTGCTACAAATTTGTAAAGAAGTGTCACAAATGTCAGATCTACGCTGATAAGGTTCATGTACCACCAACCTTTTTGAATGTGATTTCTGCTCCTTGGCCATTCTCAATGTGGGGCATTGACATGATCGGTATGATTGAACCTAAAGCTTCCAACGGACACCGTTTCATTCTCGTGGCAATTGATTACTTCACCAAATGGGTGGAAGCAGCTTCGTATGCAAAGGTGACAAAGCAAGTGGTGGTCAGATTCATCAAAAATAATCTCATTTGCCGATATGGCATTCCAAACAAGATCATCACTGACAATGGCTCCAATCTGAACAACAAAATGATGGATGAATTATGTGAAAGTTTCAGGATCGAGCATCACAACTCTTCTCCTTACCGTCCCAAGATGAATGGGGCAGTTGAAGCTGCAAATAAGAATATCAAGAAGATCATTCAAAAGATGGTTGTTACCTACAAAGATTGGCATGAAATGCTGCCTTTTGCACTACACGGATATAGAACATCAGTCCGTACTTCAACTGGGGCAACCCCATTTTCACTTGTATACGGTATGGAAGCTGTGTTACCGATAGAGGTTGAAATTCCATCAATGAGGATACTAATGGAAACTCAGTTGTCAGAGGCTGAATGGTGTCAAAGCAGATACGATCAGTTGAATTTGATTGAAGAAAAAAGAATGACTGCCTTGTGCCATGGACAGTTATATCAAAAGAGAATGAAGCAGGCATTTGATAGGAAGGTTAAGCCGAGAGAATTCAAAAAGGGTGACCTTGTACTCAAGAAGATGATACTATTTCACAATGATTCTAGGGGCAAGTGGACTCCTAACTATGAAGGACCCTATGTTGTCAAGAAAGCCTTCTCAGGCGGTGCTTTAATTCTTACAAACATGGATGGTGAAGAGCTTCCACGTCCCGTGAATACAGATGCAGTCAAGAAATACTTCGCCTAAAAAATGAAAAGAACAACTCGCTAAGTTGAAAACCCGAAAGGGCGGCTTAGGCAAAAATGAGCGTCTCGGTGGACTGAAAACCTGAAAGGGCGGTCCAAGGAGAAATTAGAGACATAAAAAAACAAAGAGAATATTATCCCGGTAGATTGAAAACCCGAAAGGGCAATCTAGGCAAAAGTTAGGGATTTCAGGCAAGTAACTGCATAACAGAGATAAGATCATTGAAGTATCAGAATATTTTCAACAGTTCTCCAACTTTCTCAAGGCTGCAATACAGGTCAAAAGTGGAAGAGAGAATGATGTCATTGTAGTTCAACGTACCCTTTTTCCACGAAATTACCATTTTCCAATTTGTAAAGATCTATGGAATCACGCTGTTGGCTGATTACCATCCTATCAAATCAATTTGAGCCTTTCTATATTTCTTAGCACTCTTAATTTTCATTTCAATTTACGAAAGTTCTTTTACTTTGACAGATATGTTTTGAAATAAAAGTTTTGAATTAAAAACAGTTTTTGAAAAATATAAAGATTATTTATTTTGACTTGTGGACATCAATAAAAGGATTGAGACATGTGGTCCCAGTAATTCTGAAATCATGTGATTCCAACTAGACATGTTCATATTACTATCCTTATATGTATATGATGAAAAAAATCTCCACAGGTGTCTTGGCAGTAATATTTCTCCAGCAGAGGTTGTGATTCCGGATATCCCCAGTTTTGCTTCCTAGTTTTCCTCAAGAGGTCATGCAAGAAATATTTCAAGAAGATTGTTCCCTTCACCTGGGGCATGAAGACTCCCCGGTTAATTGATCATGAAGACTTTGATCCAGGTTTTAAGTTACAGATTTGGCCTATGGGATTACTACAGGTATTTCCCCAGTAATTTATTAAGGAGGGATCAGCAATGTCCCCAGCAGAGGATGAGAAGGAAGCTTTGATTTCCCCGAGCAGGAGTAATACAGAGGTCTCCATCCCTCAGCGAGTGAAGAAAGTTGATATTCAGAAACTACAGGGAATCTCCTGTTGTGCTCTGTCCATTCAATAGAAGGATATGTCTCCTCCTCAGTAATGTTTTGTAGTAAAAGAAGAGTGTGTTATGCATTTTAAGCAAATTCAAGAATTGCAGGATTTCTCCTGAATTCTCATTTATATTCAAAGGTCAGACATCACTGTTCCCCGGCAGAGTCTCCTAGAGGAAAGATCTCGTAACCAGATATCAGACACCATAATCCCCTGCAGAGTCTTCAGATACAGAAAGTCTCCATGATAATTAAAGCAAAAAAATCAAGGATAGATTTCCCCTATATTCTTATTCCCTGGAAAGATACCACCTATCCCCAGCGGACTTTATCCCCAGCGGAGTCTTCCAGAAGAATAATCCCTTCTGCATTATCAGCAAATTCAAGAATTGCAGGACTTCTCTTACAATATCATCTTATTTCCAGAGGATAACACCTTGTATCCCCAGCGGAGTCCTCAGAAAGGTCCAATCCTCATATACCTCACAAATTCAAGAACCACAGGGAATCTCCTGCATTTTTGAAGTAGAAGGCATCTCCATTCTTCTATGGAATCCTCAGCAGAGACAGACTTTTAAAGAAACCTGGATATGGTGCTCTTGTACCAATTCCTCAGCAAGTCTTTGTACTACTCCCCAGCGAGTCTTAGTGCAAATCTCCAACAAGTCCTTATGCAGCTGTTAACATTTTTAGTTATTCCTAGTTTTGTCTGTCCATCATGCATTCATTACTAAATGTTCATGCATATCTATGACATATCATGCTTGCATTCATATACACCTTGTTTCCTTGTTTATATTGTGGGTTGAGTCAATCTCTCCATATAGAGTATCCTCATAAGCAGCAAAATACCTTTTATTGGTCGTGTTCCCCACAGAGATCTATGCCTCGTGGAAGATGGTTGTTTCAGTTGTAAATCCTGATGAGTTCATTCCTTTTCAGTTGAAGTCTTGTTTGACCGTTTCATTCTAGTTCTATCCTAGTTTGAACCTCGTGTCTCCAGATAAAGCTCAGAAATTGCCAGTAAAAGAATGCAACAATATAGTCTTTGTGACTCTCATTCAGTAAAACAGACATGACAGATATTGTGTCCAAGTCCTTTATACCTTCATCTTTGAGTTGGTACCCGTTACAAACTTGAGTTACCTACATCCATGAGTGGTAACCTTTGTTATCCCTCGGATAAATTAATTACTATCTCCATCTATGAGTTGATAACATCCTCACAGAAAGTTCCATGGTTCTACCTGCAACTTTGAGCTGGTAGCGTGCTTTCGTCTTTGAGTTTAGCACAGATTCCTTTTGATTCCACCTTCGTCTTTGAGTTGGTGAAGTACCTGCAACTTTGAGCTGGTAATATGCATTCATCTTTGAGTTCGCACATTTTCCTGTGATTCCATCTTCGTCTTTGAGTTGATGGAGTACCTTCATCTATGAGTAGGGTATGTTTGATCCTTGTTGAACTGATAGTGTGCTTTCATCTTTGAGTCTGCACAGATAACTTCTGATTCCATCTTCGTCTTTGAGTTGATGGAGTACCTTCATCTATGAGTTAGGTACATTTTGTCCTTCCACCGTCATCTTTGAGTCGGTAATGATAAACATCTCCAGGAAAATATGTTCTAAATTCTTTTAAACACCTTTGTCAATGAATCAGTGGTTGCCTTCAACTTTGAGTCGACATTTCTCTGTCTACCTCATCAATGAGTTGGTAGTGTGCATTCAACTGTAAGTCTGCACAATGATCCTTAGATCTGATTCTTCATCTACACCATCATCAATGAGTTGGAATTTGATTTCCCTAGCAGTGTTATTATCAATCTTTTGAAGCTTGCCTTCAACTTTGAGTTGGCATGTCCTGTTTACCTCATCAATGAGTGGGTAGTGAGCTGTCAACCATGAGTCAACGCGGTTCGATTCTTATTATGTCCTTGTTATACCTTCATCCTTGAGTTGGTATTCATCTTTTCTGTTACCTCCATCTTTGAGTTGGTAATGTACTGTCACATCAGTACTCTTGTTATATTGATCTTTTCCCACTTTCATCTATGAGATAGTGATGTATCGTCAGCATTGAGTCGATATCTCTTTTCCTCCTATTTTCCATCTATGAATAGGTAATGAATCTTCCCCAGCTGAGTGTTCTCAGTGTTTACCTTCATGCATTGAGTCGGTGTATGTCCTTCCCCAGTAGAGTTTGCACTCCTGTGTCTCTGTGTCTGTCTGTCTTTTGCATCATGCATACATGCATTTGCGGTCAAATTTTGTGGCGTTTGTCATATTTAATTACCTTACGCCATTCGATAGCCTCCGGCTATCTGGCCTAAGTTAATTAAATAGGGGCATCTGTCGCACCCCAAAATTTGACTTTGGCTTTGTTGACCACATCTTGATTAATCTCGTTGTCTCATATTCATCTCAATTTCTTAAACTTCGCGTGACAACTGGTTTGATTAGGTTTTGTGTGTTTTCGTTGCTTACCGTGTTGTATTTCGTTGTTTAAGCAAAACCTGGCCGATATCGTTGCCTCGTATTTATCTCGCTTATCTCTGTTGTGCGTGGCATCGCTTCGATTAGGTTTTGTGCGTTTTTATCTATTTAATTGTTTGTTTGTCGGTATTTTGACTGTATTTCGAATATATTAGAGTTTTCGTATTGTCCGATTATTTGTGATTGTGTTTGTCAGCGTTTTCGTGATGTCGTGTTGATTTTATTATTGCCTAGGGTTGTTTATTTAATTACGTGTTGTGCCGTGTGATTTAATCGAGTCTGTTTGAGTCGTGTTGTTGATTTTACTGGTACCGGTTTACTGGTTTATTGGTTTTATCAATTTGTCTGTTTTGCTGTGCAAATTGTCATCGTTTTTATCGCGTTCGTGTCGCTCGATTTTATCGTATTTTAATCGTGTGCCGTTTAATATTATTTGTGCTTAATATTAATTGTGTTTAGTTGTTAATTAGTTTATTTAATTAGGATTAATATTATATTAGTTTATTATTATTATTATTATATAATATATAAATATATATTATTAATTTATGTTAGATATTTTTTAGGTTTCTTATTGTTTAAGTAATCTAAATATATATTATTAATTTATGTTAGATATTTTTTAGGTTTCTTATTGTTTAAGTAATCTAAATATATATTATTAATTTATGTTAGATATTTTTTAGGTTTCTTATTGTTTAAGTAATCTAAATATATATTATTAATTTATGTTAGATATTTTTTGAGGTTTCTTATTGTTTAAGTAATCTAAATATATATATATAGATGTGGTTAGTAAGAAAGAAGAAAGAAAAGAGGGTGGATCAGTAAGGAAAAAACATGTGGTGAGAGAAACAGAGAATTGAAAAGAAATATTTTTCCAAAAGCATTACCGTATTTCACTTGTTCTTCATTTTCGGTAACCCAAAATCGTCCCGATTATTCACCGAAACACAAAACCGATTTCATATCTTTGAAGTTCGTTGAGTCCAGGTCACAAATATCCAAGGTTCATTTCATTCCGGCGTCGTTTCACCGATCAAAAGCGACGTTGAAGTCAGGTACTCACGAAGGCAGCCAGCACTGCGTCGGTGACGGTTTCCAGCTTTCGGTCGATCATTTGAACGATCAGAAGTTCATCCTCTTCACACAAGGTAATATTCTTCACTTATCTCTGAAATCGGTAAAATTCCGGCTTGCCGACATGTGTTTTAATATATTATTTATCTATATATATATATATATATATATATATATATATATATATATATATATATATATATATATATATATATATATATATATATATATATATATATATATATATATATATATATATTATTTTTGTCTGTTATATATTATTTGTCTATTATATATATATTATTTTTGTCTGTTATATATTATTTGTCTACTATATATATTATTTTTGTCTACTATATATTTATTGTCTAAAATATATATATATATATATATATATATATATATATATATATATATATATATATATATATATATATATTACTTTTGTTTACTAAATATTGTTTATCTTTTATTATTATTTTGCATATATGTTTTATTTAAATGTTAGTTAAATTAATTATTTGTTTAAATGTTTATTTTAATTAAATGTTTATTTATATCAAATGTTTATTTTGTCTAAAGTAAATGTTTATATTGTTTTTTTATATTTGTTTATGTTGTTACTAACCGTTTCGTTTCAGTTTCAGCTCGATTAACTCCACTAACTATCCGTAATACTAACTATTCATAGCTAACTGTGTTGTAATAATTTACTTTCTCGCATTTTTTATGTTCTGTATTGTGTGTTTAATCGTATTGTTCACGTTTTATGTTAAAAAATCGAAAAATCCAAAAAAAAGAAACCCGATGCGATTCCAACGGTCGCCGTTTAAGAAACCCTTTTCACACACTCACAAGCTTGCTCTTGGGCTTCCTTATAATGAGCCCATTTATTTATTGTTTCAGGGTTTAGGCTCATTCAAATCTTTTGCCAGCTTTGGCTTTTCAGTTTAAAAACATTTTCAAAAGGACGTGTCAGTCTCGAAGCCTCCCGCCTAGGTCGAGCAAGAGATGGCAAGACACGCCAATCTAAAATCCACAAAACAGACTTTCCCCTTTTCTTTTGGGAGAACTACGTGGATTCTGATTTCTCCATTGCGCCTTGGAGATACGTAGGCATGAAGTCTACGATTTTATCGAGTCCAAAAGCAATAAAATCAAGTTCTTTTCTCATCTCCCCAATCAAACGATCAAAGCGAAAAAAGCAAAGCATTCACATAAACATAAGCAAAAAGGTTCCTGTGGAGTACCACAGATGTAGAGGGTGCTAATACCTTCCCTTTGCATAACCAACCCCCGAACCCGTAACTCTAAAGGGATTTATCGTTATTTTTCCCTTCCTCTTTTTGGATAAAATAAAAGACGGTGGCGACTCTTGCATTTAAAATGGGTTAAGTTCAATCAATACTTAATCTCGTGAAAAATCCCGCCGCGACAGGTATGCTCTAACTCAGCCGTCATTTCAATATTATCTTGATGAAATTAGATTGTCTAATAAAGACGCGGGGAGATGGCTAAATAACATACCAGTAGAGCAGTGGACAAGGGCATTTGACATAGGTTGTCGATGGGGCCACATAACAACAAACATCGTGGAATGCATGAACGGGGTATTCAAAGGAATTCGAAATCTTCCGATAACCGCCTTGGTAAGATCAACCTATTATAGGTTGGCTTCTATGTTCGCAACCAAATGTGAAAGATGGAGTGCGGTGTTAATGTCCGGGCAAGTATTTAGTGAGTGTTGCATGAAGTGTTGATGTAAGCCCTAGAGGCCAATACTTTTGGTACTTGTATCGAATAATAAAAAGGCATTTTCTTTATTATGGTTGATTAATAAAGTCCCTAGAATAGATAGTCCGTTTAATGTATTAAGTGTGACTTAATCATGAGAACACATTAAACATGAGGGCACTGTTCTTAAAGTATCCGTAGTCGAGCTTTAATGTGAAGTGGGATAACATTAAAGCATTAAGACTATTATGTTTGTAGACTGATGATCACATCTCATGGATCATGGATAAAGAGTTATCAAGTCTTAAACATAGGTATGAATATTAGGAGTAATATTTATACCGGATTGACCCGCTATGAGAATACTATATAGAAAGTTATGCAAAGTGTCATAAGTTATTCTCATGGTGATAATAGTGTATACCACTCTTCGACCTGAAACCACTATGGATCCTAGATGTAGAGTCGAGTGCTTTGTTGCTGATCCAACGTTGTCCGTAACTGGATAACCATAAAGACAGTTAATGGGTACTCCATAAAGCATGCTGAGGGACATGAGTGTCCTAGATGGAATTTGCCCATCCTGCGTAACAGGATAAATGTCTATGGGCCCAATATTGAACTGGACAAGGATGCCACGGTCTATACCTTGTGTTCAATATAGACATAAGGGCAAAGGGGTAATTATACACATAATTATTATCACAGGAGGTTTTGTCAGATCACATGACATTTTCGTGACTTGGGTAGCAGTGATGTGTTGCTAGATACCGCTCACTGTTTATTATGTTAAATACGTGATTTAATATAATTGCCAACGCCGCAAAAACCTATAGGGTCACACACAAAGGACGGATTGATGAGAGATAGAATAATTAAGGAACATCGTAAGGTACGGTGTACTTAAGTAGAATACGAAATATGGTAAGGTACCAAATACTTAAGTGATTTTGGCATTTTATGAGATATGGGCCAAAATGTACTTAAGTGGGCTTTTTGGCTTGAAGCCCACACAAGTGGTTCTATAAATAGAACCCCTTGGGTAGAAGCATTGTAACTCACTGAGACAGAAAACACAACTAAAGAGTTGGAATTTCGTATCTCTCTCTCACTCAAAGCCTTCATTCATAACAGCTAGCACTGCGATTGAAGGAATCCGTTCGTGTGGACTGAGTAGAGACGTTGTCATTGTTCAACGTTCGTGATCGCCCCGTGGATCCGTATCAAAGGTTTTGATCATTATCAGAAATCTGCACCAAAGGTTTGAATCGCCACAAGAGGTAACGATTCTATCACTGATCATGCCCATTCGTAAGGATCACTAAATGGAGAAATTTTTAAATTCCACTGCGCCATGGATGGCAATTCTCCTTCAGTGGTATCAGAGCCACTTACGAAACCATGAATCTGATAACTGTTTTTGTTCTGTAATAATATGATTAAAGACAGAATGAATCAAAGGTTAAATTGAGATCAATCAAGTTACATATATGTGATATATGTAATCCTGATGCAAAATACATTATATATGATATAGTGTTCTCGTTTCGTTCATTCAAACACTCAATGATTGTTTTCCTTTGAGCGATCAATGTTCATTTGCTTCTTGATCCGACATTAGTATGGTGAAGCAATGACATGTTGATCAATCATACTGAATCAACAATCGAGATGTGTTTGACGGTCTGAAATTGGTGCATCAGGGTTAGTGACGGCACAAGGGTTGTGTTGTCAGAGAGTTATGCGATTGGGGTTGTGACTGCACAAGAGTTGTGCGTTCTAAACACTTTTCCGAACAGTGTTAACCGGTTAACGCGTATGGTTAACCGGTTAACGCAATACGAAATAATTTTTTTTTAATTTTCAAACAGTGTTAACCGGTTAACGTATTTGGTTAACCGATTAACGCAAGGCGAAAAACAGTTTTCCAAGAAATTTTTCAACAGTGTTAACCGGTTAACGCATATGGTTAACCGGTTAACGTAAGGCAGAAAAGAATTTTCTAAAAGTTTTCAAACAGTGTTAACCGGTTAACACATACGGTTAACCGGTTAACGCAAGAAAAAAATTCACCCGTTCGACTAGAAAAGTGCTTTGAAGTATCAAGTGTTGATACGAAAACTACGCGGACCCCCGGCTAACTCTGCGTAGTGTGATCGGTCGTCGAAATTTAATTTGATTTTAATTAATTAAAGGAATTAATAATAATAATAAAGTGTTTATTATTGTCTTGTGGTGATCGGTTATGGCCTTAGTTTTCCTTTGTTTTGTTTTGGGTTTTTAAAATACGACCTGCGTGTTGTGCCTCTCTCTTAATCTCCCAAATGTAACTTCTTTTCTCATCTCACTCCCTCGTATGTAAAACGAGTTTCTTTCATGTAATGTAATGATATGAAGAAAGCAAAGAAGTCAGTGCCAAAGGAGGACAACCTTGAAGATCTTGCTTGGAGAAGCTTAGATCGTTGTTAGGTTAGCTTAGGTTCTCTCATTGGCTTGGGAGAACAATTGCGCTAGGGGCCATAACTGTTTCATTTTGTTTGTATGTATGTTGATGCATGTGAATGTATGTTGATGCATGTGAGAGACGATTTATATGATAAACAAGCCGGTGAGATCAGAAAAATTGCAATTCCCTCAAAATAAATATTAAGTTTTAAGCTTTCCAAGTTTTAACACTCATCAAGACTAGTATCGAATAATGTAGGTTTCGCCTACGCGAGGTGCATGTTCTATATTAGTAAGGTGCGATGGGATAATTGTAATATCCAATTGTTAAAACAATGGGTCAAACTTAACTAAACAAATTATAATAAGATTATATATATGTTTAGAAGCAAGAGTTGGGAATGATCCATATGATGGATTGGAATAAGGAGTTATTCACCCAACTGAAATTTTCGAGAGTTGTATGAGATACAATTGGAAGGAGTTCCTACCTAAATAACCTAGTTTTGTGTAATCCGCCTACGCGGACTTAGAACGAAGTGAAATATGGATCTCGACCCACTAGAAAATCTTCCAACGGGATTTTCCGAATCAAATGATGAGGGTCATTTGTTTTGAGTAAAATAGTGGTAGCATATTTAATTAAAGGCCTAATTGAATATGTCAATGATACTTATATTTTCATTAATCCTTATGTAGATTACCATGACAGCAAACACCTCTAACAACATCCTGCGATCAATCCTTGATAAGGAAAAATTGTCTGGGACAAATTTCCTGGATTGGCACCGAAACCTGAGGATTGTCCTCAAACATGATAAAAAGTTGTATGTCTTGGAGACACCTGTTCCTGAAGAGGAACCTCCTAGTTCTGCACCTAAGGCAGAAAGAGATGCTTATAAGAAGCATGTCGATGATGCCAATGAAACTGCTTGTCTCACGCTGGCTACCATGAACTCAGAATTGCAAAAGCAACATGAGAACATGTCAGCGTTCGATATGATCGAACACCTGAAGTTGATCTATCAAGAGCAAGCAAGGCATGAGAGGTTTGAAGTTTCAAAAGCCCTTTTTCAAAGCAAGTTAGCTGAGGGAGCCCCTGTAGGTCCCCATGTACTCAAGATGATTGGGTATGTGGAAAACCTTGAGAGATTGGGTTTTCCCCTTGAAAAGGAACTTGCAACTGATTTGATCTTGCAATCGTTGCCAGATAGTTTCAGTCAAATTGTCCTAAATTTCAATATGATTGATATGGACAAATCTCTTCCTGAACTGCTCGCCATGTTAAGAACTGCCAAGCAGAATCTGAAGTCAAAAGGGAAGTCCATTCTGATGATCGGAAATGGAAAGAGACAGAACAAAAGGCCCACTAAGCAGAGTGATAAGGGGAAGGGCAAGGAAGTTGCCAATCCCAGATCCACTGCTGCTTTGAAGCCTAGTGGAGGCATAGCAAAAGAAGGCACCTGCTTCCATTACGGTAAGACCGGGCACTGGAAGAGGAACTGCCCAAAGTATCTGGAAGATAAGAAGAAGGAAGTAGAGACTTCAACTTCAGGTATTTTTGTTATTAATTTATCTACTTCTGCATCATGGGTATTAGATACTGGATGCGGTTCTCACATTTGTACAAATGTGCAGGAACTAAAAAGGAGTAGAGATTTGGTAAAAGGTGATATTGTTTGGCACAATGACGAGATGCGTAGAAAGAAAAAAGGAAGGCCAAACAACACACGTATCAGAACGGAGATGGATTCCACAGATAAAATGATAAGATTATATAGTATATGTCGTCAACCAGGACACAACAAGAACAACTGTCCCAATCGAGGAGCATCATCTAGGTCTTAAGCTTTTTGTAACATTGTATTTCTGTAACCTTCAATCATTATATATCATTAAGTTTTTGTTACAACGAGGTTCACAACAAACATCAGTACAAAATAAGCTATTTGAAAATAGAAATATTTCTAACTGATTACAACAATCAAATTGATGTCGTCTCGACCGAACATCATTTCCCTAGCATCCTTATCAGTCTTCATTCGCACCCAACCAAAGATACTGTTAAGTCTCTCAATACTTCTAATTTTTCCCCTTTTGGTATTTTCCCATCTAACCAACGAACCAACTCCCTCTTCAGTTGATCGAACGTAGTGATGTTTTGGAACAACATCAGCATCTGAGGTTTGTCTCTCGCATAAAGCACCTTTCCGTATCGGCGAGGAACACCAAACATGATTTCCAAATGATTATATGAGATGTCGAACAATTACTCACACAACGCATCTATTTATAACACAAAAATTGCATTTTAGGAGGAGTCTCCAATTGAATTGGCGCCTCCTCTTAAACCCTACACAGGGGCGCCAATTGGAAACTACCCCACTTTTAGGAGGAGTCGCCAATTGAATTGGAGACTCCTCTTAAAAATTGAATGGAGACGCCAATTGGATTGGCTAGGGCACCTGACCTAGCCAATGCAATTGGCGTCTCCATTCAATTTTTAAGAGGAGTCTCCAATTCAATTGGCGACTCCTTCTAAAAATGAGGTAGTTTGGGATTTTTTTTAAAACCAGGAGTATTTTAGATTTTTTCTTGAAAAAGTGGGTTATTTTTGTAAAAAATCCTATTTTTTTTATCTAGAAGCACCCTTTTGATCTTAAATGCCCTTTCATTTTAATTTAAATAAATGAGTTTACATACACTCAGATTTTTTCTGTTTGTGTTTTTTTTTCATTGCTTTGTTTATGTTTTGATCAGCAAAGTTGTCTTATTTTTGTGTTTCCTAGCATGTTCATATGATTCATACTAACAAATTATTTTTATCTAATGCATTCTCCTTCAATAACATTAGCAACATTATAAATTGAAAGGCATATATTTTAAACACTTAATTTTATCATAGTTATAGATATTGTCATATGTGCATGCAATTATCTTCATAATTTATCCTTGTTGTTTCTAATCAGAGTTTGAATTGTCACCTATCGATGTACTTTATTAACTTAAATGAATGAATGTTATTTTACTTTTAATAAAATAATACTCGTAAGTTTTAAGTTTGAAATATCACAATATTTATAATTATTGATCACTTTAAATTATTTTAAATTTAAAGTAAGAGCCACTTAACAAAGCGTGTAAATTGTTGTGGTTTATTGAAGAAGATTTCGAGTGTTTCATCCGCCACAATTACGTTATTTTAAAACGTAGTAAACTTATCTACCACAAACGGTTTAAAATTAAACGCCTCAAAAACCTTTGTTTTATACATAGTTTAAGGTGTTTTTTTTAAATCATGGCGGTTTCAAGTGCCATATATTTTACATAATAAACAAATATTTACAAATATTTACAAATTTTACATCGCTTAAAATCGTTGTAATATATTGGAAATTATGTTATGACATATTGGTTGAAATGATTGGAATTAATGAGTATGATGGGCGTACCTGTGGTGCTGGATGAGGCGTTAACTTGAGGTTATTTTTTAGATCATCTTTAAAGAGTGACAATATGCGCTAAAAACAAATTGAAGAGTTAGTAGACCAGAGGTTAGAGGAGAAGATGCATGGGAAGATATAGGAAACATTAGAAAAGAAGTGGACGTATATGCGAAAGAGTGTGACCCAGGAGGTGGAGGAGAGGGTGGGCCAAGAAGTGCAAGAGAGGGTGACCAAGAAGGTGCAAGAGAGGATGACTAAGGAGGTGGGGGAGAGTTTGACCAAGGAGGTGCATGAGAGGGTGACCAAGGAGACGAATGAGATGGTGACCAATGAGATGCAGAAGAGTGTGACCAAGGTGATGTGGGACAATATGGCTCGGGATGTGATTGAAGTAAATATAAGTTTGGTTTAGGATCTTCCTTTTTCATTTGTCTGATTAAAAGTATGTGTTGTATGTTATTGTTATTTGCATTCTTAAAATTATATATTGTGTTGCTATTGTTTTTATGATGCATCAATTGAAATTGATGGTTGTCACTTATCGATTGAGACCCATGAGCCTTAACGAGGTTCATTTCATATATTGACAAGCATGATAGAGGATATGGGAGAATCTTTAAGAATACAATTAGAACATGATCTAGAAAAAAAATATCAGAGTTGTATTAGGGATTTTGTGAAGGGTATTAACTGGCTTATATAATCGTACTTCAATTATGGTACATGTAAGTACAACTTTTATGGTGATTTCAAATTATATTCATTATTATCAAACACTTTTAATGTCAAATTTTATATTAACATAATTTAGTTACATGCATCAGTTTTGTGCACAAAGAGATTTATAAAAGTATGGTTTCTTGGATCCATACCATATTCAATTTACACAACGTTCATCAAATGATATCTAACATAAGTTAATTCAAGAAAAAAGAGATTGTTATCTAAGACCGTTTATCAATTAATAAGTATATATCATTTGTGTTTTATCTGATGTAATATTCAAGCTTTTACCCATTATTAATTATTCTTGATGTTTATGTGATAACACTTTGTCATCTTGTAAATTTTATAAGCATTTACATGTATTTCTAATCGTTTACAGGTGATTTTAGTTAAGTTTGATCAAGAATTAGAAAATAAATGAAGAAGTGAAAGACTTAGGAAGGAAAGAGGATAAATAAGAGAAATATGAAGAAAATCAACAAAAAGCCCATGGAGAAATTGTTGCCACATCGCGACAAGATGAACACCTTATCGTGGCGTAATATAAAGGTATCACGATGCGATGACATCCTTTTTCTGTCACACGTTTTTTTTCCTATTTATAGGAGAAATTTTAGAGAAAAAGGTGTCGACGTTTTTGGTACATAAATTTTGATGGCAAGACAAGTTTTTGAGCTCTATAGCAAATGTTTTCATCGGTGGGAGCCAATTTCTAACCGAAGATTCACGTATTGTCTATTTATTTCTTCAACTATGATTATTATCATTATGAGTAGCTAATTTTCTATTGATTAGGGCTTACTAGATGAACCGCTATGAACCTATTGGAACATATGTTTGAGTTTTTTACTCTTTGCACATTTGATTAATTTAGTTTATAAATAAGTTATTTTTGTGTTCATTTTCTTATATGTGTTGATGAACTCATATAATGAACTTATAAATCATAGTGATTACTAACCCTATTCTATGAATCTAATCTAAATTAACTTTTCAATTTAGTAATTGATTAGAGATAAGAATTTATAAGTTATGACTTAAGATTTAATGTACAAAATATTGCTTTTTTAAACTAGTCCACTGATCTAAGGGATTAGGGAGTGTAGTGTAGAATAATGAGTTAGACACCAAGGAATTTGCTATAATGGCTAAGTTAAATAGTCGTAATAATTGAGGAGTCACTTAGGGCAATTAGACATCGACATCAAGAGTGATATATAGGGGATTCGAAGCAATGCCTAATCGTATTTATTCTAATTAAATTTCCAACAATTTTTTATTTAAGAAATCACTATTTAAAACCACCAATTTAATTTAGAATAGCACCTTAATCGCCTTGTTAAGATAAAACAATCTCCATGTATATGAATTTGTTTTATTACTTCAATATTATTTAGTACACTAGTTAAAAGTTTATCAAGTTTTTGGTATCAATGCTAGGGATTTTCAAATTATTTCAACAAAAAAAATTGTGTGCTATGTTTTTTTGTTTTTTTGTTTTTTTGTTGTTATTTTGTTGTTATTTTTATTTTTACTCTTATTCAGTTTTTGTTTGTTGCAGTGCTACTAAGGTATTTTCTGATTGCTTATGTGAGGTTCAAGTTCGACATTGATACCACTAAATCTAGAGGTCAAAAAGACTCGAAGATCAATTCAGAGAGAAAATATAGAAGCACAATGAGCTAAAGAGAAACTGGAAGAAAAGAAAACACCCATTTCTTATAAAACAAAAGCGATCAAGAGAAAGAAGAAATGACTATTCCACTGAGATAAATGATGGGAGACTACTGCAGGAGGACTGGTGTTGGACATATTTCTTTGGGATTTCAACCTGCTAACCTTGTTACTTTCGATGTTAAGAATTATGTGCTTTCAGATTTGAGAGATAACTCATTCGACATACATGCTATTAGAGATCTGTGAGAGCATTTGGATGTGCAAACCATATAGAGCAATTGATGATCAAATAAAATTAAGGTTGTTCAAATTTTCTCTGGTCGGCATAATTAAATATTGGTTGTAGTGTCTACCCAACAGTACTATTCAAACATGGAAGGAGTCGGAAGACAAATTTTTGGAAAAAAAATCGCGAACACTAAGTTTGTGGAATGAAGAACCGAGCTTTCAAATTTTGAACTATGTAATGTCGAGTTCTTATCTGATACATGTGAGAGATTCTAAATATTACTCCAAAGATGTCCAAATCGCAACGTGAGTAGTATGAAACGGATGTAATATTTCACAAGAGGACTCGAAGCTCAAGCAAGAATGCTTTTGGATGCCTCAGCTGGAGGTACCATCAAAATGAAGAATGAAAACGAGGTGAAATAGTTGATAGAAAAAAATTTCCTGAATGAAAATCGCTCATAAAGTGAAAGGGGAGTCAAACCAAATGGTGTACTAAAATTGGATGCAAATAATGCAGTGTTAGTTCAACTAGATGTGATTTAAAAATAGTTAGCTAGAGGCACTATTGTTCCATCCAATGTTAGTCCGGTTCAGACACTATAGTGTGATTTTTGAAAAGAATGACATGCTAATGGCAGTTGTGTACTAGAAGGAGTGAATGAAGCTCAATATAAAAAAAATCATAAGAATAATCTTTATTCCAACACTTACAAACCTGGATGGAAAGATCACCCTAAAACATGATTCGAGTCACATTAGGTTGTGATTCAAGTCAAGTTAAATTTATGATTCGAGTCAAATCGTCCAGAAGCAAATTCCAATTTTCACATTGTCTATGATTTCAGTCATACATAACACTTGATTTGAATCAAATGACTTTACACAATGATCGAAGTGTTCTACCTTGTGGTTCAAGCAACACCTGATGAAACAACAAAAAATAATATGTTGGGCTAAAAAAGGAACATTGTCATGGATCAAAACTCTAATTTAGTGAATAATGAAGGGTCTTAGTGATGCAATAATGTATAGCCGAAGTAAACACAATGCAACTCAAATTACGAAAGAATTACAAACACATAAATATTTGAATAAGAAACAAATTACAAATAAGCGAGTAAACATTATCATATACACAAAAATTGACAAAAACATCAAAATCAAGAAAACGATACCATACGATAACGTGATTGAACTTTCATAATCGTCATCCACGTTTTTCCCAAAGGATTATAACATAAGGTTAATGACATGATATTGTTGCCTAAATGATTTAACATATGGTTAATAATATGATAATATGTTTGATTTTGTGGTGGCATGTTACTAAAGTTTCTCATGAGTATCTTTTGGTAGCTGCGCTGCAAGGTAGTAAGATGGAATTGGCTCGAGAGGCTAAGTATCAAACCTAGTTGGAGAGAGAGAGAGAGAGAGAGAGAGAGAGAGAGAGTTGCCTTAGTATCTTAGGAGCTACTCCCACTTTCACAAGACTTTGGTCACTCAGACACGACCAGACGATTTTTTAAACTTCCTCTCTTTCACAACTTTGAGGCTTTCTAGTTCCTTTTACATATGCAACAATCATATAAAAACTTCAGTAGAATATTAAGTATTCTACATGATGAGGATTGAGGTGTCTTCAAGTTTATCATCGTCATCAACGAGTTGGAAATATATTACCATCGACTTCAGTAGTCATTAATGTTCTCGTTATTAAAGCATTTAAGAAGGTTGTCAACGGGATCATCAACTTCATACCTGCAAGCATAGATCCATATTATTTCCCTTTCTTGATGATGAAAACACATATCTTAGGAGGCGGTAAAAGAAAAAAAATAGGTAGATAAAATTTGGAGTGATTAAACTCCCCTCACATGAGTAGAGAGTATACTCTACTCCCTATGAGAGAATACTTCTCTTGCTTTGTCATAATAAAAAAATGAGGGAAAGAGACATAACACATAGATCAACATATAGATAAAGGGGAGAATAATAATAATAATAATAATAATAATAATAATAATAAGAAGAAGAAGTAGTAGCACATAAGCATAATAATCCATGCATGATTTATTTTGGATTCTTAATTCAGTTATTAAGAAGAAGAAACTTTCTTTAGGGAGAGGTTTTGTAAAAATATATGCGAGTTGATTAGATAAGGTCACAAACTCAAGCATACAATCCCATTTTCAACAGTATCCCTAATAAAGTGGTACTTACTCTCAATGTTTAGCCCGAGAATGGAGAATCGAGTTTTTAGTGAGGTTTATAGAGCTAGTGTTATCGCATCTTATCATGACATATCCAAGATTAAAGTTATAATCGCTGAGTTGATATTTCATCTAGATAATTTGAAAGCAACGACCATACACATCAACGTATTATTCCTCATTTATGGATAATGCAACACTTTCTTGTTTCTCGCTATACTAGTAGACAAGCGAGTTCCCAAGTAATTGACATGTATCGTTGGTACTTTTCTATCCAATTTGCACCCAACAAAATTAGAATCGGTGTATCCAACTAAATCATAATCTGCTCCTTTGGAGTACCATAAACCTATTTGTTGTGTGCCAGTGAGATATCTCATTATGCATTTGATCTCACTAAGATGTGATTCTTTAGGGAATGCTTGAAATCGAGCACAGAGACTTACATCAAACATGATATTAGGATGGGATGCAGGGAGATATAAAAGATAGTCTATCATACCTCGGTATTTAATTTCTTGAACTGGTTTTCCATTTTTCATCCATGTTGAGGTTGCATGATATTGACATTGGAGTTGATATTACTTTCGACTTCTCCATGTAAAATCTCTATTGTAATTCTTTACAATATTTGGCTTGATTGATGAAGGTTCCTTCCTTAGTCTGATGGATTTGAATTCATATGAAGTATCAAAGCTCCCCTATCATCGACATTTCGAATTTGTTCTGCATCATTTATGAAAAATTCACGCGCAAGGATTCATTAGTAGCACCAAATATGATATAATCGGCATAAATCTAAGCTAATAAAATGTAATGTTTGGCTTTCTTGATAAAAAGAGTTATATCTAATTTTCCTCTTTGGAACTTTTTTTCAAGAAAAAAATTTCTTAGATGATCTTACCAAGCTCTAAGAGCTTGTTTCAGACCATACAAGGCTTTCTTGAGTTTAAAAATATGACTAAGAAAGATTGAGTTGATAAAACCTGAAGGTTGATCAAATTATGCCTCCTTTTGGATGTAGACATTTAGAAAAGTTCTTCTCACATCCATTTGAAATAGTTTGAAATTCATTGTGAAAGAAAAGGATAATAATATCTTTATGGCTTCTAATCTAGCGACAAGAGCATGTGTTTCATTGAAATCTATTCCTCCTTGTTGATTGTAACCCTTATCAACGAGTTTGGATTTATTTCTTAAAATGTTCCCATCTTCTTCCAGCTTGTTTCAAAAGACCCATCAAGTACCAATCACTAAATTAGCTGAAGCTTTGGATCAAGTTCCTAAACGTTGCTTCATTCAAATAGATTTAACTCTTCTTACATGGCAAGAGACCAATTTTCATCAACGAAAGCTTCTTTGATTCCTTTTGTCTCAATTTGTGAAACAAAAGCCACAAAGTTACATACCTTATTAAGGGATTATCTAAGAGCGACTCCCTTAGATATGTCTCCAATAACATTTTGAATGGGTTTTGTCACCCTCCATTCTTTTGGAAGATTTTGAGGATCTGAAGGAGTATATATGATTTGATCACGAATAGATTCTTCATCTATGATTTGATTCTGACTTTGACTTTGACTTTGCTCAGCTTCTTGATCATTTTCTTCTAGATTTATCTTTTCTAAGATACCTTCACAATCAATTACTTCTACTTATAATGTCTTAGGGTTAGTTTCATTGAAAGTAACACGAACCAATTCTTCAGTTGTTAGGATTCTTTTTTTAAATACTTTAAAATATTTTCTTGAAGTGGAATACCTTATGAATTAACTTTTGCGTCAAATTTTCTGAGTTTATCTTTCACGTTGTTAAGGATAAAGCACTTGTATCCAAAAACATGTGAGTGATAGATATTTGGTTTTCTTCCTTTATGTAATTTATAGTGCGTCTGCTTTAGAATTGGTCTTATCAAGACACGAGTCATAACATAACAAGCAGTGCTTACTGCGTCGACTCATAAATAGTCTCATTGAACATCATCCTTGCAAGATCTTATAGAGATCTATTTATCCTTTCCACTACCCCCATTTTGTTTGGGAGTTTGTGGAGTGGAAAAGATGTGCTAAATACCATTCTTGTTATAGAATTGTTCGAATTCCTTATTTTGGAATTCTTCTCCATGGTCACTTCTACTGGATGCAATACTTACTCCTTTTTTCGTTTTGGATAATCTTGGATAGTTTTTTAAAGGTAGTAAATACATCTCTTTTCTGAGATAAGAATAATGTCCAGGTGTAGCAAGAATAGTCATCAACAATTACAAAGGAATAGACATTTCTACCAAGACTTACCATTCTATATGGGTCAAAAAGATCCATGTGAAGTAGTTGTAAGGTCCTATGTTGTAAACAATATTTTTTGCTTTAAAAGAGGTCCTTACTTGCTTCCCTTTTAGGCACGCATCACATAATCTCTTCTTTTCAAAATCTAAATTTGTCAGGCTATCTACTAGATCCTCGCAAACCAACATGCTTAAGTGGTCCACATGGATGTGAGAGATTCTCCTATTACATAGTCAAGATTCATCCTTGTTACTTAGGAGACATACATCATTTGAAGAAATTTAATTTAAATCCATTGTGTTGGTATTTCCACTTCTTGACCTCATAAACAAAGTTTCATTTGATTTTGATTTTATAATCCTACAACTAGAAGAATCAAAAGTTGCATTATTACCTTTGTCATATATTGACTTAATTTATGTAAATTATGCTTTAACCCTTTAATCAAAAGAACTCCCTAATCGTTAGACCGGAGGACTTAACAACAGTGCTAAAACCTAAAATTTTCCCTTATTATTATCACCATAGGAAACAAAACCTCCCTTCTTGGGAAATAAGGAGGAGAATAAAGTTTTATCACCCGTAAATTACTTTGAGCAATCGCTACCAAGGTATCATTTAGCATTCAAAACTGTAAAGCACTCCTACAATAAAAGCCTATGTCTTAAATTTTGGTACCCATGTCATTTTAGGTCCTTTATTATTAGTTTTATAAATGTTATTTTCACATGACTTTATAATATAGACATGAGAATTTTTCAAGGTGTCACATTTGTTGCACTTGTCAAGTTGTCTCTTCGTTTGGTGAACTTCACAAACATCTTTTAAAGATCACAAATTTCATTTTTCAAGGTGCACATTTTTTGCACTTGTCAGGTTCATCCTCTTTGTTAGAAGTCGAAGAATTCTTAACTGGATAATTTTGTATTTCTCTAAGAATTTTTATTTCTTTCTCAAGGTTTTTATATTTAGATTCAAGAAAATAAATAATATCCTTGGATGCAGAGACAATTTGTTCCAGTTTTTTTAGCTTCTTACAAATGCAAAAAAGACCATGATAATAAAAATAAGAGATTACCTCGTCATCTTGATAATTTTCCACGAGACATATGTTGTCTTTTTCTTCATCATTTGAGGATTCCATATCGTTATCTTCACATGAGATGTAAGATCTATTGCCCTTTATATGGGATTTCTTAGATTTCTTATGACTTTCCTTTTTAGCTAAAGGATAGTTTGGCTTGATGTGCCCTTTCTTTCCACACAAGAAACATGTGGGGGATGAATGGAGACTTTTCCTCATCTTTTTCTTGTTCCTCTTTTTGTTTCTTCTTATGTCTTAGGAATATTTTAAAGTTATTTACTATAAGAGACATGTCACCACCAAAGTTAGATTCATCGACTTTGAATGTTATAATTTTGCTTTTCTTTTCTCCTTCCTCATCTATGGTAAACATTTTCAAATACATCTTATGTTCCTCCTATTTTCCAAAAAGAGTGTTTGTCTACATAGTTGTTAGATCCCTATATTCTCAAATTGCATTGATTTTAGGTTTCCAAATACAAATTAATCATATAAAAATTGCAACAACTAATTCCTAATTTGAAAATATTTTCCCAAAGTTCTCATATGACTCACGATATGGGTAAATCATGTTTGCATCTGATTAATGTTCTTTTCAGGTTCCATTATGAAAAGTTCATACTCATGAGTTAATATGCCCAACATTTCCTCTTTTACCTCAATAGTTCCTTTATGGGTAATTTGGATGATGTTCCATATTTCTTTTGCAGTCTCATAATAAGAAACTCACAATTCATCAAGACCAAGATCGATATGTAAAGAAATACAAAAATAACTTTAAGTTTTGTTTAGAGTTTGAAACCAAAATCTCTCATCATCTTCAACCTCTACCTTCTACTGTTGTTGTTGTTTGAATAAGCTTCAAAACCCATGGTGTGATATCTATGTGAGGAGGTTCATTTTGTGATTAATGTTATGTGAAGAATTTTGAAGATTTTAGGTTCAAGGCTGCTACGAACGGAGCTGGATTTTTTCTCATCTTTAAACAGTTCAAGACTCAAACAAGGAACTGATATGTCAGAGTAAAGGTTACTACATAATGTATGCTTGGAGCATAACTCTTGAAGCTAAAAATTAGAAGTTAGAATGGAGTAAAGATGTTGCAGAAGTCGATGTCAGACACTGAATAAAATCAAAGGTAGGATTGGTATCAAAGATCGTTTATTTTCAATGTTAACTTGAATCATGATTGTAATAAAAGGATCTTCAAAAATCATCACTATCACAGTGAAAGATAAAAAAATCAATGGGAAATAATTAGAGGGTTGAGTAGTGTTCGCGAGATTATGAGTCTATTGGATTAATTAACTGGAAGTGTACAGTCTATCGCGTAGTTCTAAAAGATATCGATCCCACATAGACCAATAGTCAAATCTATTGTTTCTAATTGTTATGGTGTTTATCTAAGGCGATATCAAAAATGTTTGGAACAGAAACAAAATGAAAATAATTACATTTAAACGAATTCAAAAATATAATACTAAAGCGTGGATCACATTAATCAACAATACTCCTATTATCTCTCATTAGAAATACCTATGTGGCGATGTTTTCTTCCTTAAAAAAGAGTTAATTAAGAAGGAACCGTCACTTTCGATTTTTCGAAACCTGACTTTATCTTTAATCTATACCAGCCGCTTACACTGCACTGGTCGCCTGTTGCGTTAAAGTAGAACATCCTTTTTTTATGTAACCACCTCTTTAACTCAGTTGAAAAGTAATTTTGATTGAATTTTTTTAACTTAAAGATTGTATTAAAGTCAAAACAACCCCAAAAACACTCTTACAGAGACAACATATGGAATACCGTCGATTCGACGATCCTCACATTCCAGCACTAATGATTTATTTGGACATGGTTATGGTAAACGATATATCATATGATTGAAAAGTGTGATATGACATATTAAAGTGATACGTGTGCAATTGAGTTTCAACAAGAACTTGCAAATAAATGTATATCTTTGAAAATAGATTTTTGTACATAAAGTAACAAGCGAGAAATAAAGTAAACGAAGTAAAGTGGTGCGAGGAAATAAACAAAGTAAAGCGATGCGAGGAAATAAACAAAGTAAAGCGATGCGGGAAAATAAAGTAAGTAAGGCAATGCAACAAAGTAAATAAAATAAAGTGGTGCGAAATGTATTAAAAATCTGCTCTAATCGGAAACTTGAATCTGGTACAACTGAAATGTAAATGGCGGTAAGATTAAACACTATGACTACGATGCTCCAAACTTAATGACAACAATGGTGCCATAACCCCTCGATGTGACAAATTATCGCTTTAACAGTGAATATATGGCCTATGCTGCAACTAAGCTTGGATGATCAAAACAATGAACTTTATGACCTATTTATACTAGTATTAGACTTAGGGAAGCATGTAACTCCTTCAACATTCGTGTGATGAAAAAATGGTGGTCATGGGGGTGAATCTCCAACTGCCTTTGACTGGAGCGCAAAAATCAAAGATGGTGACCGCCATGTTAGGATGGCGACCGCCATGTTCCCAAAATGGTCATACCCAGTCTTTGTGACCATTGGGACGTGGGACACATCATCTTCCCCGCGGCTACCTCTATGGCGAACGCCATGTGTACATTTTACTAATTTTTCTCTGTTTTCCCTCCGTTTTGCTTCGTTTCTTCAAGTAAGGCCTTTTCTAGGCCATGTACCTGAAAACATGGAAAAGTACAAGCATAATAATAGAAATGATAATAAAAGGATGGTAAAACATGTGCAATCCGAGTGAAATATGTAGTGTGTTTTGGTGTTATCAAAATATCCCACACTTAAACTTTTGCTTGTCCTCAAGAAAGACTTGTGGTAAGGAGAAAAATAGTAACTCCCAGATAATTATTTTAGGCTATAGACTTTGCTTTGGTTATGATCGTGTCAATAGGTACTACCTCGCAAACTAAGGATATCGTAACAACACATTCCGCATTTGCGGTCATAAGTCTCCTTGCTATATAAACCAATATGCATTATGTTATTATGCCTAGGCCTTACTTAATCATCCCATTTTTCGTCCTTTTTCATTTAGGAAAAATCACATTAAGCCAGTTATCTATACACATACAATGAGGAGATATGTTAGTAATTATGATTTATTTTGCTGACGGGGTTCTGGTATCAAAATGGTTCACCCCTTTTCCAAATTGCAGCTGAGGGGGATCAGATCGTAATCCTCCCTACCAAGTTCATAACCAGATACCTCTGAACCAACCAACAATAGGAACTTATTACTTTTCACTACCGTTGGTATTTATGCTTTAGCATTTATTCATTTTTTTTTCTCAAAATCACTCACTTATTTGCATCGACCTTCCTGCTTAGTGTATGCTTAAGATGGTTTTGACTGCTAAAGTAAATTACTTAAGGACTTATTAAGGGGTAAGAGTTCAAGGCCATGACATAACAAGTATCCAAATCGATCTCTATAATTAGGAGACTTATGGTGTTAAGACGATACTGATCTTAAGAGCTTTCCAAAGTCTCTACAACCTATCCTTAGCTTATTTAATAGCCTAAAATTTCAAAAATAAACATTGTTTTCTTCTTCAAAAATTTTGTTTTTGGTATGGCTCAAGAAATGAAAGAATTAATAAACAGCAGAAAACTACGCATAAAGACTCGACATCACATGCAATGATAAAATTCTAACTAAATGCATAAAATGATAAATCTAACTAGAAAGCGATAAAAATAGCGATAAAAACGGTAAAGATCCCCTCTCACACTTAAACCGAACATTATCCTCAATGTTTTGATATAAGGTGAAGAAGGAGAGGAAGAACTTGTGTCCCAACTTAAAAATGGCATCAACCATCATGTCTGCCTCGTCCATACTAAGGGTGCGGAACTCCAACATGTTGCACATACTCACGTAATCCATCCATCTTTGTCCGTAATCCCGCCATCTATTGGATCAGGTCCCCCATGTCCAGTTCGGTCCGTTCAATGTAATTAACTTGTTGGGCCTGAATCTGATGGATATGGGTCGCCATCTCGGTTTGTTGCCTCTATATGCCTCTTTACCATTTATATATTTGGATAAGAAAAGAAAAGGAAATGGTAAACGAAATTTGTGGGTTTCCTCCCACGCAGCGCTTTATTTAACGTCGGAAGCTCGACGACTTAAGAGTGTAAGTACTCATGGTGGTTATTTCGAGGATGAACCCTCAGTCAAACTTTTAATTATCCTCGATTTCCATGGCCACTTCTCAAGCCATCTCTTATATCCATCTCCTTTTCTTTTGTTCATTCTGCGAGGTAGTTTATCCTTCTGAACTTGTGGTGGTGGTTCTGGCTCTATCCTGAGCACTAGCTTTTCAGGTTTGGGCTCAATTTTTTCATCTACCACCTCAAAGTGTAATTTTCCCCTTTTAATACTAATGAGTTCCCTAGTTTCATGGTCTTCTAATTTTCTCTTCTTATTTAGGATCTCAAACAAAGGTGCAATGGTGTGGATATTTTCCAATAGCTTCTCATACCTTTCGGATTTGCAGTCTACCTTAACTCCCACAGGCCTTCGCGGGAAAGGAATCAATGATTTATAGGGAGGAGGAACAACACAAAATGCTTCCTTATCTACCTCCTCGACAACCTCCCTTTCGGGTGGTGTCAGTGGATCTTTCTCAATCTCTACTCTTTTCTCACCTGAACCCTCCTCATTATCACTCTCCTTAGGATTTTCGATAGATTTTTCACTGGTGGTTATTACAATATCCACATGTTTCTCAGGGAAGGGTCCTAGAGGTATCTGTGCAAGCAGGGAGATTTGAGTCTCCATTTCCTTGTTGTGAGTTGCTAGGGACTCGACCATAATGTTCAGCTGCCTAAGGGTTTCTTTAGTATTAAAAAGTTGGTTCATAAACTCTTTATTCCACATGGTTTGTGTTGCCATAAATTTCCGCATGGTGCATTTTAGGTTGGAGAGAGTTAGCGTCTCAATGTAATTATCCCAGATAATATTAAGATTGGATTTATGAGACTCATGCGGTACTTCAAAATATTGAGAGAGGTAATTGTAAGAAAACTTGCGACGATGCATAATGATAGAGATAAGGTGCCTTAATCTAGATGGTGTAACAATAACTTACAACATTTTGACGTAATTGGTCCCCGACAACGGCGCCAAAAACTTGTTCGTGAGATTATGAGTCTATCATATTAATTAACTTCAAGTGTACATTCTATCACTTAGTTTCAAAGATATCGATCCCACAGAGAAAAATATTCAAATCCATCATTTCTAATTGTTATAGTGTTTATCTAAGGCGATATCAAAACTGTTTGAAACGGAAACAAAATGAAAATAATAACGTTTACACGAATTCAAAAATGTAATACTGGAACATGGATCACATCAATCAACAATACTCCTATTATCTCTAATTAGAACTACCTATGGGGCGATGTTTTCTATCTTGAAAAAGAGTTAATTAAGAAGGAACCGTCACTTTCGATTTTTCGAAACCAACCTTTATCTTTAATTTATACCGGTCGCTCACGTTGCACTGGTCACGTCTTGCGTTAAAGTAGAAAATCCTTTTTATGTAACCACCTCTTTAACTCAGTTGAAAAGTAATTTTGTTGGAAAACTTTTAACTTAAAGATTATATTAAAGTCAAAGCAGCCCCAAAAGCACTCTTACCGAGACAACATATGGAGTACCGTCGATTCGACGGTCCTCACATTCCAGCAGTAATGATTTAGCTGGACATGGTTATGGTAAATGATATATCATATGATTGAAAAGTTTTATATGACATATTAAAATGATACGTGTGCAATTGAGTTTCAACAAGAACTTGTAAATAAATGTATAACTTTGAAAATAGATTTTTGTACGAAAAGTAACAAGCAAGAAATAAAGTAAACGAAGTAAAGCGGTGCGAGGAAATAAACAAAGTAAAGCGATGCGATGAAATAAACAAAGTAAAGTGATGCTAGAAAATAAAGTAAGTAAGGCAATGCGACAAACTAAATAAAATAAAGCGGTGCAGAATATATTAAAAACCTGCTGCAATCGAAAACTTGAATCTGGTACAACAGAAATGTAAATGGAGGTAAGATTAAATGCTACGACTACAATGCTCCAAACTTAATGACAATAATGGTGCGGTAACCCCTCAATGTGATGAATTATCGCTTTAATAATTAATATATGGCCTATGCTGCAACTAAGCTTAGATGATCAAAACAATGAACTTTATGGCCTATTTATACTAGTACTAGATATAGGGAAACATGTAACTCCTTCAGCATTCGTGTGAGGAAAAAATCGTGGTCATGGGGGTGAATCTCCAACTGCCTTTGACTGGAGCGCAAAAATCACAGATGATGACCGCCATGTTCCCAAAATGGCCAGACCCAGTCTTTGTAACCATTGGGACGTGGGACACGTCATCTTCCCCGCGGCTGCCTCTATGTTGAACGCCATGTGTACATTTTACTAATTTTTCTCCGTTTTTCCTCCATTTTGCTTCGTTTCTTCGAGTAAGGCCTTTTCTAGGCCATGTACCTGAAAATAAGGAAAAATACCAGCATAACGATAGAAATGATAATAAAAGGATGGTAAAACATGTGCAATCGGAGTCAAATATGTAGTGTGTTTTGGTGCTATCAAGTAGCCACAAAGCAAGGACGAAAGTGTGAACCACTATAAATCCAACATACTCTCTCTCTCTCTCTCTCTCTCTCTCTCTCTCTCTCTTTATATATATATATATTTAGAATTTCATGTTTAGGTTTAATGTTTTCTTAGAAATCACACGATATTAGGGTTTACCACACTCATAACAAATTCGTGTATAAAAATTAGGTCAGTGTTAGATTAAGATCATAAAAATTATTACTTTTGACCATAGTTTTGAATATTTAATCATATGATCAAAAGTAGTTTTGACAATAGTTTTGACCATTAGGTCAATAGTTACAGGAGAATCCTAATATTACATAAAAATTATTACTTTTGACCATAGTTTTGAAATTAACAATTGACCTAATTTTGAATATTTTTATTCAAAACCTTCTCAATCTTCATCAACTCACACACTGTTTCACCATATGCTTTCATTTGATTAGTCACTCCCACCTATCTTATAAGAAACTCGGACGTTGATTGTTATTCATTAATTTTAAGCATTTTTAATGGATTCTTAATGCTTGACCACTACTAGAAAAATCACTTTTATTAACCGATTTAGAAATTGAAAAATATCAGTCGCTATAGCGAAATTAGACTCTTTATGTTTTTATTCTTTTAAAATGGCGACAATCTTTTTATTTTATTTCTTAATTAAAAATTAAGTCATCTTTTCCTTCAGATATACAAATAATCGAGGGGGAAACTATCTCACTGACACACTTTGAATCCATAAATTGTAGTTCATGTTTTTAGTTCATTTAAAATTGCGTCATTCTTTTTATTTTATTTTTAATTAGAAGTTAAGTCATATATTTCTTTTGATATACAAACAACTAAGGGGGATTCGTTCATTCATTTTTGTCTATAAAATTATTCGTTCATTCAGTTTTTTCCTAAACCTAACTCATTCATTGTCATTTCAAACTTGTAAACATCATTTTTTGAGATGAATTGCAAGATTGAAAAAATCTTTCAAGTTTTACCAACCTTAAAGAAAACAATTTTCTGCTCTTACAATCTATCTCATAAAATAACATTGTTTTACTTGATTTCATCTCGTGAAATCCATTATTATATTTAAGAATAAGTTTTAAGTGTTGTTATCCAAGGTAAAAATTCAATAATTTATTACTTTCCTTGGTTGAAAACGTTGAGAAGCCTATTCGTATTCAGGATGAGAAGATATTTAAATCCAAAAAGAAAATTGTGAAAGGTAAAAAGTTATAAGTGATATATATTCCGTACAGCTCACCATTTTCTTTTTGGGTATGTAAGGAGTCTTTTTCCTCTAGTGGGTTGGTAACCAAGTGGAAATGACAATCAATGACACAAACTTCAATTCCCAACACCAACAACTTTTTGTTTTATGCATTAATAAAATGATGCCTTTCTAATATTTTTATTTTGAAATTAAATTATATTTTACTTCGGGTATCCTTATCAATGATGGGAAATTTAACTCAATTTTTTTTATAAATAAATCTTTGTCGTCCATTTATAAATTAACAATCGTCAAGACATTACATGCAAAACCAATTTTCTTCATCTAAAATTTATTATTTTTATACCAAAAACAAATACTTGCAAAACCATTGAATTTAAAAAACAATGGGTATGCAATAAAATTTAGAATTTGAACTTCAACAACTTCAAACACATGATGATGATGATGATGATGAATATTTAGAATTTGTCAACAGATTTTTACTTTGTAGATTGAAACAAAAATAATGTAAAATAATTTTTTTAAATAAACAAGGGTTATATATATATATATATATATATATATATATATATATATATATATATATATATATATATATATCACTTTAGGTATTACAACATTAACATGAAATATATAAAGATCAAAGAAAACATAAAAACACAAGATATTACGAGAAATAAAGATAAATGAAGTTAATCCTTTTGTAAATTTAACTATGTTAGGCTTAACTCTTTAAAAGTCCCTAGTGTAGTTGTCAGCCGTTGCAGTTTAAAAATTCGAAAAACAATGAAGTCACTAAAAAAGTTTTCTTAAAAAGGAAAAACGTCATAAAAACCTTAAATAATAAAAGATGGCCATCTCAAACAAATTTAGGTTTGAGAGTCCATTATACGAATGGAAGATATTAACACCCTATGACATATGTATAAGAAAACGGTTATCTCTAGTTAATTTGGAAAAAAAATTGTTAACCTTATTATATTTAATTTTTCATATTCTTTAAACACAAGATAAATCATATTTACAAACAACTGAATTTTTTTTTCTTAATGTGTTTGACAAGATTTGATTCTTGCTCTTACGTATCTTCCGGTGCGATAGAGAATTCAAAGCTACGTATAGTTCTTTGTAGAAAAAATATTATGTGTTGGTTAATTTTAAAGTAAAATGTTTTGACTGTGTTAGAGCGGAAAAATATTAATTTTTAATCACATTAGTGCGGATAAAATTGTTGTTTGTAGATCACATTAGTGTGGATAAAAGTGTTGATCGTAGATTGTGTTAGTGTGGATAAAAACATTATTTGTTAGTCGCGTTGGAGCATATAAAATATTATTTATTCGTCAATTGTGATTGTTTTTGGAGGAAGACAAGTGTTAGAACAAGCAAGTGGTACGACTTGTGTCCGAAGGCTCGAGGATGAAAGGATGTACATCTAATAATTCTTTTTTAATCCAATTTTTGTTTAAAAAGAAAAATATTCAAATCAAATCGAGTTGTATTCTCTTAAAGGAAGACAATCGTTCCAACAAGCAAGTGGTATGACTTCTGTCTGAGATGTACGTCTAGTAAATTCGTTTTAATTCGATTAAAGAGTAAACTCAAAATGACTTGTTAATTAATTAATTAATTATTGATGTAAGAAGACACGTGTTCAAACAAATAAACAGTATGACTTGTGTTGAAACACTCTAAGATACAATTGATGTATATCCAATTTATCCTTTTTTTAGTCAAGTTTGATTTTCTAAAATACGAGAATTCAAAATGATTTAGTTGCACAACAAGTGTATTGAAAATTCAATGATTAAAATAGTTGTACGTCTATTTATCCGATTTTCACATAATAAAATTATTATTAATTTGTTAAAAAGAGAGATTTATACAATCAAATTATCACAATTTGTGTTATAATGTCTCGAAGATTAAAAGAGTTTATCTAATTAATCTCTTTAAAAAATTTATTATTTTAGAAAAATACACTAAAATTAAATAAAAACTATTTTCGTGGTCTTATTTTATTAACAAGTTTATTGTTATAAAAAAAATTAAAACCACTAAATTGTAACAACTCAAATGTAATGATCACTTTTAATTAACCATATTTGTTATTGTTACAAGGAAATTTAAATTTATTAGATTTTTGTTTTTCTTTTAATAAGCAAGAAATATTGATTATGAGGACAAGGGGTACGTTTCCCACTTACAAACAGCAATCTATGTTAAGTGTTCTTCTTCTCCATACTTCAAATTGACGCAGCTAACATATCCTTTTTCCAATCTCCATGGTATTCACGGCAACCGTAAACACAACTTCGCTTATTTCTTTATTTTTTTTCTTTTTGTTCTTCCTCTCTCTCTCCACACAGCCTTTTCTGTGAACTTGCACTTTGACAATTTGAGAGGGAGGAGGCCGGTAATAATGGGGGTTGTGCGTCAAAACGTAAGTGAAAACAGTGGCGGCCTGAGAGGGAGAGAGTAATGGAGTCCGGACGGCGATGGAGGATGTTCAGCTGCTAGTGGTGGTGGCTGGTCGGAGCAAGAGAATGAGGTGGAGGTCGTGCGTTCACGGTGACGGTAAGGCTGGTGGATCTGCAACGGTGGGAGTAAAAGATAAAACGATGAGTTTGATAGAACAAAATAGTAACGATTGTTTGCATTTCTTTCTTCATGTTCTTCTTTTTTTCTACACTGGTTTGTTGTTGTTTGAAGAGGATATAGGTCTACATTCTTATTGGTTTTCTCTCTATCTCTGATTTTTGGTTTTGAGATGGAGTTAACCTTGGTTTTTCTCTCTATCTAGAAGTTTAGCTTGTTTTATTTATTTATTTATTTATTTTATTTAGGGATATATGTTTCCATGCTTAGAATTACAAATTCTGAGTTTGGTTTCTTTTAAAATTTGACAGAATTTTCTTTGCACAACTTTGAGTAAATTTTAACTAATTTTAACTAAATTCTGACTGATATTTCTCATAGAAAGAATTTAAAAGTAAAAAGGTAAAATTGGAAATGACTACCACCAATATTGTGTTAAAAACCAAATATACTGAAACAACGTTAAATGCTTTGTTTATTTTTTATTTTTTTATGGGACTTTGTATATTCATTTGAAATTAACGAATTTATGCATGTTATTGTGTGGTTAAGGCTATATGTTTCATCATTGACCCGGGCTCTTATATATTGCTATGGAAAGCATGTAACACGTAGATACATTAAACCAGAAAACATTCGTATTAGTGAACATGTGGCCACAAATACTATGTCCATTGTCTTTTTTATATGGTCCTTTGTGTTCTTGTCTTTACCTTGTGCTTATTCTAAGCAATCATAAAACTCCATTGATGGAGAGAAAGTAGAAAGAGAATGAAAAAGAAAGACTCAATAATGATTTGCATTGATGAATGAAGAAGTTAGTTACAACATGCTATATAGTTACATTAGGTAGTTATGCCATATCACCATCCTAACTAACTCAATCCAACTAACAGAAGAACCAGTAGTTAATCAAGCAAGAGAGAGCATGATAATAGCATGCTCATGCAACGTGGGAATCTATCTCTTTATCTTCTTCTATATGATCCATTATCCCCCACCCCCACCCCCACCCCACCCCACCCCACCCCAAGCTTGAGGTCGGTAAATGTATACCAAGCCAGCTTGGACAAGTAATCAAAGAATGGACGTCGACCAAGAGCTTTCGTGAGTACACCAGCTGCTTGGGCTTGAGAAGGAACCAAAAGCAACCGCATAACACCAACTTGTAGCTTTTCATGCACCAAGTGGCAATCAATATTCAAATGCTTAGTCCTTTCATGGAAGACTAGATTAGCATAGATATTAATAACACTTTGATTATCGCAATACAAGACTAGAAGCCGCGAAGGATGTTGTTTGAGATCATGCAACAAGAAACAAATCCATTAAAGGTCACGAGTGGTTGATGCTAAGGCACGGTATTAAGCTTCAGTAGAAGAACAACTAACAGTCACTTCTTTCTTTGATTTCCATGACACCAAGGACTGTCCAATGAAAAAGCAATAGCCAGATATGGATCTTCTCGTATCAATACAACCTCCCCAATCAACATCACTGAAACCAAGTATTTGTATTTCAGATGATTAGGACAAAAAAAATACCTCGGGCAGGAGAGCGTTTGAGGTATCGCAGGACACGAAGAGCAACTCGATGATGTAGCTCAGTGGGAGGACTCATGAATTGGCTTAGTTGTTGAGTGATAAATGCAATGTCTGTCCGTGTTGTGGTAAGATATAAGAATCTACCAACAAGCCTACGATATGCGGTGATATCAGAGAATGTTGAGCCATTATCTCGATGGAGGCGAATGGAAGCATCTAAGGGAGTAGAGGCTGGTTTACAACCGGCAAGGCCAACATCTTGAAGAAATTCAAGAAAATATTTGTGTTGACATAGAGTTATGCCCTTAGATGATCGAGCTACCGCAAGACCTAAAAAGAATTTAAGCAGACCAACATACTTAATATGAAAAGATCTATGTAATGCTCTTTTCAAATCTTCAAACACACTTAAGGAAGTTCCATCTAGGATGATGTTATCCATATAAACTAGAATTGTTGTGAATGAAATGGAATCCGATTTGGTGAAAAGTGTATGATCAACATGTGCATGTGTGAATCCTTGAGCTTTAAGAAAAGTAGCCTGTTTCGCAAACCATTGTCGACTAGCTTGTTTCATGCCATAGAGAGACTTAACAAGTCTGTACACTTGACCTGGTTTAGTAGTTGTGATTCCTTGTGGTATCTTCATGTAAACTACTTCATGCAAGTCTCCATGGAGAAAGGAATTGTTCACATCTAATTGATCTAAATGCCATCCATGTATAGCAACTATTGCAAGTAAAACACAAACATTACAGAGCTTAACAACTTGAGAAAAGGTTTCAAAGTAATCCAAACCTTCTGTTGGTTAAAAACTTGAGCCACAAGATGTGCTTTAAATTGTTCTATTGATCCATCAGCATGTGTTTTATTTTTCTAGACCCACTTGCTTCCTATGGGAGAAGCATCATAAGGAAAGTCAACAAAATCCCATGCGTCATTACTATTAAGGGAATCAATCTCATTATGCGTGGCTTTGATCCATCGAGGATCCTTGGAAGCTGCTTGGTAGTTGGTTGGTTCAGTTTCAGAAGAAAGAGACATAATGTAGGCTTGATGAGTGTGTGTGGGGGGGAGGGGGGGAGCTTAGAATATGTAAGACATTCTCTATAGGGTATTGACATGATGAAAAAGTAGAATAACTACATATGTAATCCTTTAGATGAATAGGTGGTTGAGTGGTTCTTGACGGGTTTTTTTATTTGCTCAGGCCGAGGAATTGGTGTAGAAGTGTGTTGGTCATTATTTTGGGCGATGGATGAATTATGTTGGTCATTTGAATTTGTTTATATGATCAGGACTGGTTTTTGAGGTATCAGTGAATTGTATAGGTTCACTTTCAATGATTTGAGGAACATGTTCTGATTCAATAATAGGGTTATGGACATATGAATTGGTTGGTTCAGTTTCAGTGTCACCAATTGTTGAGTGGTGATAATCAAGGTATGTATTTGTGGGCACATGTGGGTTAGATTTATCAAGGTAAGGAAACTCCATGTCAAAGAATTTCATATTTCTAGAAATGATGATCTCATGATTATCTGTGTCTAAAAGCACAAAACCTTTCATACCTGCGTTGTATCCCGAGAAAGCACACTTTCTTGCTCTTGAGTCAAATTTATGTTTGTTGTTTTTAATAGTAGATGCATAGCTAAAACAACCAAACACCCTTAGGGAGCTTAAGTCAGGTGCACACCATACATGGCCTCATAATAGGACTTATTCTTCATAACTTTAGTAGGAATTCGATTCATAAGAAAAATAGCATGAAGCACAACATATGACCAGAATTTCTTAGGCAAGCCTGATTGAAACATGAGTGCCCTATTGATATTTAAGATATGTTGATGTCTCGTTTCTACTCTACCATTTTGCTAAGGAGTATATACACAACTCCTTTGATGTATGATACCTTTTGAAGCATAATATGCAGGGATAAGCAACTCAGTTCCATTATCACTTCTAATGGTTTTGATCCTCTTTGCAAATTGTGTTTCAACCATGGCCAGAAAGTCTTGTATCTTTTGACATACTTCAACTTCGGATTTCAACATGACAACCTAAACATGTCTACTATGGTCATCTAAAATAGTTAAAGAAATACTTGAATCCATGCATATAAACAATATTGAATGGCCCCATATCTCAATATGAATTAGATCAAACAAGTTATGTGCATTATTGTTACTGATAGAAAAAGGTAAACCTTTTTTCCTAGCTTGTTGACACACATCACAAGCCTTATGTATACTGTTAGGTACGTAGCTATACAACTCTCTCAAGCATTTCATTTTATCATAGGATAGATGGCCCAATCTAAGATGCCATAAAATGGCTGGAGCTACATCATCAGTTTTCTTATTGGAAAAAATTCTAGAAACAAAACATATATTACTATCTCTTTGTGATGCTTCCAAGTAATATAGTCCATCAAGCTCTCTAGCTGAACCAATCCTTATCAAGTTCTTCTTTTCCTGTATAACACACTTGTTAGTTTTAAAAACCAGGTTGCAGTCTTTCTCTCTACATAATTTTGAAACTGATATCAAGTTTACTTCAAACTGTGGCAAGTATATGACATCCTTAATATTAAGCTCATTGTATAATTTCACATCTCACCATATAGATGCTGCTATAAAATTACGATTAGGAAGATTAACCATTATAGGATTAATCTTATCCTGTTTAATGAACCATTCTAAAGAATGACATATATGGTGTGTAGCTCTTGTATCTAAAATCCAACTTACACTACTATTTGCATTAAAGCTAGCAATGTAAGATTGATCTCCCTTGGAAATGTTGATAGATCATGTGTCTTATCAAGAAGCACCATCAAGTTCTTATATTTCTCTCTTATCAGTGACATGCTTCCATTGTCACCTGTTGATGTTACTGCAGGCTTGTTATCTGAATCATAAACCTCCACTTGGTTTGCATATGAGCTTCCTCGACCAAGATTTGGTGGATATCCATGCTTCTTGTAGCAATTATCGATTATATGACCAGTTTTACCACAATAGGTACAAACTTTCATATTTCCTCTTCCTCTTTCAGCAGTAAAACTACCATTCCCTCTACCTCTGCCAAACTGTTTTGTTCCATCTACCGCATTAACCATGCCAGATCTATCTTCATCAGCATTACCACTTTAGAATATGGTACAACATATCTTCCTCTCCTGCTGCATAACCATGGAAAAGACTATTAATCCAAGGTAGAGGATCCATAAGTAGCACTTGTGAAACTACTCGATGAAATTCTTCATTCAGGCCAATCAAGAACTAAATGATTCTATCTTCAGCTCTAAAACTTCTTCTATTTCTCATTACTAACCAAGCACAAGCTACACGACATGTGCAACTTGGCATTGGTCTATACTGATCCAATTCCTCCCACAAACTCCTCAATTCAGTGAAATAATCCAAAGCCTTCTTGCTACCTTGTTTCAAATTTGAATTTTTCTGATGCAATTGAGCAACACGAATCATGTCACCTCTCATGAATAGATCTTTGAGATCATTCCAAATTTCCATAGCATTATCAATAGCACCACGCTTTGAGAAATTAATGGTGTTATTAAATTTATGGTCCATGTATGCACCAAATTATTGCATCTTTGCCAAGTTACGTAGTTCAAATCACCCTCATCAGGAATCTCAATTGTTCCATCTACAAATTGGAACTTGTTATTCATGGTTAAAGAACACCTCATCTTCATCGACCACGTATGATAATTGTCACTGGATAGTGTCGGAGTAACACACTGTTGATGGATTCTCTGATGGATGCAGATAGTAAGGATCAAGCTGATCCTGAACTTGATTATTGTTGTTTCTCGTCATAGTAACACAATACAAACAACGAAATCAAGAAAAAAATGAAAAGAAAAGAATCAATTCTTTCAAGAAGAAACAAAAAGAAATGATGCTTCAAAAATAAGTAATCACAATTGCAATGAATGTAAGATCGGGCAACTGATCGAAGCACAGCGGAAACATAGCAGGACAAACCTGCTCTGATACCATCTAAGCAATTATAAAACTCCATTGATGGAGAGAAAGTAGAAAGAGAATGAAGAAGAAAGACTAAATAATGGTTTGCATTTATCAATAAAGAAATTAGTACTAAATAATGGTTTGCATTGATAAATAAAGAAAGACTAATGCTAACATGTACTCCAAGGGCACAAGTTAATGATTTATTTGTAGAAATATTTTCTTGAAATACGTGCATTTAACTTTTTGAAACTTAAAACATTGTTTTATTCCACACGAATTTTCTAATTGTAGTATCCTTAACTTGTGCCTTATGGGCACAAGTTAGCAAGACTCATAAAGAAATTAGTTACAACATGCTTATATAGTTACATTAGGTAGTCATGCCACATCACCATCCTAACTAACTTAATCTAACTAACAAAAAGAGTAGTTAATCAAGCAAGAGAGAGCATGATAATAGCATACTCATGCAACGTGGGAATCTATCTCTTTATCTTATTCTATACGATATATTACTTATCATGTCAAAATGATAGGTGGGTTCTACTACAACCAAGAAACTAGGGTTTATCCATGAGAAACAGACACAAACACAAAGAAATAAAAACATATTTAATTTCTTGCTACATAATATGGAGCAGAATGCTCCTTAAATACAAAACATTTTTAATGTGTCTAGCCACACTGGGTCAAGCCCACTTGAAAGAACCAGATAAAATAAAAAGACATATTTTCTACTTAAAGATTTTGACCTAATGCATAATAAAGTCCTGTTGCCAAAATGGCTTCTTAATAATTTTATTGGGCCTATTAAACTTTTTATCACTACTATTTGGTCTACATAAAACCTTGTCCTCAAGTTTCGAAGGAAAATTTTATTTCATACCCCTACGTTTAGCCTCATACTCCTACAATTTTTTAAAAATACCAATTTTATCCTTAATTAGTTTTAACCAATTTATCATTTCATTTTTACCATTCAGTTGATACTTCCAAAAATTACACATTCCACCCTCGCACCGAAACTCCTGGAAAAAGACCTCCGGTATGTATTTTTTCCAAACCGGAAGACTTCGCAAAAGACATCCGGAACACACCAAGTAGTAAACTGGAAGACTTCAAGAAAGAGTTCCGGTTCTTTAATAAAAGAGAAACATTCCAGAACACTTATTGAAAGAGTTCCGGTAAACAAAGTGACACATACCGGAACTCTTTGAAGAAGTCTTCCGGTTTGTTTTTTATGTATTCTGGAACTCTTCTTTGAAGACTTCCGGTTTGCAAATTCTTTTTTGGATTTTTTAAATTTTTTTTTTATTGTGCAGGAATGGAAAATCTTCCCAAAATATATGTAGATACTTCTGATGCGTTTATAACGACTGAAAGATTTGGTACACGAGAAGAGGTGATCAGATGGATTAAAGAGGTTGGAATCGATAATAAAGTAACTGTTATTATCAGTCGTTCAGATACTGAAACAAGCAAGAGAGGGAGAAGTGACAAATTAATATTTGATTGTGATAAAGGGGGGGAAACACAAGAGTATTGATAGTGGAACCCAAAGTGCGTCCAAGAAATATGGATGCCCATTTAAAATCAGGTCGACTCCGGCGAAAGATGGGTCTGGTTGGAAGATTGATGTAAAATATGGGTTACATAATCATGGTTTACCTGATAGATTAGAAGGCCATTCCTTTATTGGTAGGTTGACCACAGATGAGAAGCAACATGTCGCTGATTTGACAAAGAGACACGTACCACCTAGACACATATTGCTTTCCTTGCAAGACCGAGATCCTGAGAATGTCACTCGGATTACGCAAGTATACAAGCATAAGAGTGTGATACAAAAAGAGATAAGAGGTCCTAGAAGTGAGATACAACATTTGTTTAAGCTTATTGAGGATGCAGGCTATGTGTATTGGAGTAGAAAAAAGGATGATTCGGAAGTTGTGAGAGATATATTTTGGGCCCATCCTGATTCAGTTAAGTTATTGAATATTTTTCTGATTGTGTTAGTTATGAATATCACCTACAAGACAAACAAATATAGACAACCTTTGTTTGAAATTGTTGGCATGACATCAACCGAGTTGACTTTTGCAGTTGCATTTGCGTATATGGAGTCTGAGCAGACAAAGAATTTTTGCTGGGTATTGGAGAAACTAAAAGAATTGTTTGTGAAGAAAGATTTGTGTCCACAAGTGATTTTGACAAATAGAGATCTTGCTTTGATGAAAGCAATTGAAATTGTGTTTCCCAGGTCGATTAATTTGCTATGTAGATTTCACATTAACAAAAACTTTGGTGCCAAATGCAAACAAAATGTGGTGAATGACCTGCAAAAGACGATAGACACATTATGGATGGAAGTTGTTTGGGATAATGATGAGGTTGAGTATGGTCAACGGTTGCATCAACTTGAGCAAGCATGTGTTGATTATAGTGGATTTATTAATTATGTGAAAGACACATGGTTGACTCCACATAGACATAGATTTGTTGGAGCATGGATTAATCGAGTGCTATATTTGGGTAACACAACGACTAATCGGTACGTGTTATAACTTTTTATGTGTTATTTTTATATGTGATATTTTTTCTATGTATTTTTTTATGTGTTATTTTCAATATTTTTAGGGTTGAATCTGCTCATTGGAAGTTAAAGCAGATGTTAGGAAACAGTATAGGTGACATGGTCAAATATTGGGAAGTTATGAATAACAACTTGAGGTTACAACTAGGAAACATTGGAGCTTCTTTTTAAAAGAGTTTTTACGAAGTTGAGCACGCGCACATAAGTCCCTTTTATAGTTATTTGCGTGGTTCCGTATCTCGAGTTGCTTTGAGATGCATTGCTGAAGAGTTATTGAGAGTTGATTATGTTGGAACTAACATGCAAATGTGTGGTTGTACTCTTAGAACATCTTATGGGTTACCTTGTGCTTGTGAGTTAGGAAGATACGTACTAGGTGGTATACTGATACCCATAGATGATGTTCATGTTCATTGGAGGAAACTAACTATGGAAGTTGAGTTAGAGGTAGGTGCATATGATGGATCAGAGGTGGATATGACTTGTGCAATAGATGAATTGTGGAAATGATTTAGGTTATTAGATGTTATTGGGAAAAGGGCATTAAAGAGTAGGGTATGTGAACTAGCATACCCAACAATGACTCCATTGTGTCCACCACCCGAGAAACTAAAAACCAAAGGAGGAGTGAAGAAGAAAGGGAAAAAATCAGCAGAATATGATGTTTATAGGGACCCTTCGTATTATGAGTATGTTTATAAGGCATCTCAATCTTCACAAAGGCAATCTCAACCATCACAGACTTCGAAGAAGTTAAAATTATCAAAGTAGCAACCACAATTCACTCTTCAATTTCCTAATCATATTAGGTCATGCATTGAAGATGTAGTTAATGTTGAATCAGATGGTAATTGTGGATTTAGAGTCATTGCATCATTGCATAGATATGGTGAGGATGGTTGGCCAATGGTTCGTAGAGAGTTGGGGTTGGAAATAATAGACAAGGATAGGTCAACTTTGTATGGCAAATTATTTTCTAATCGGTTGTCAGAAGTGAGAGAATCTTTGATGATAGAATCCTTTGGTTCACAGCCACCTGAAAAATGGTTGACTCTCCCAGATATGGGTTACTTGATAGTGAATCGCTATAATGTTATACTTGTCTGTTTAGGCAATTCGTGCATAACTTTCTTTCCTATGACAAGTTCACGTTCACCAAATGTCTCTATTTATTACATTGGTTTTGTTAACCAAAATCATTGGGTTCAGGTACGTATTTTGTATGACTTAATATTTTAATTATTTCACTTAATATTTTATATGACTTAATATTTTAATTATTTCACTTTATCAGGTTAACATGAAAAAGGGGTCTCCGTTGCCACCGGTCACATTAAATTGGAAGAAGTTTCGTTCTCATACAACAACGTCTTGGATGTTAGGATTTGCAGGACGTCTACAACATTGACAATTACTTACGCCTATATTAGCATGAATATGTACTCAAAACATGAATATGTAATCAAAACATGAATTTTATATTATGTCTATTATATTCAGTTCTAAAACTTAATACATAAATCAATGTGAACGAGAAGTATGCAAAGCTTCAAATAAATTAGCAAACTGTGGATCTTCCTCTTCGACATTAACCTGTCTCAGATAATGATGAATCAATGTAGACACACGAGCCCAACCAGGATCAGATGGTCCTGCGTCATAAACATGAACTGATACCTCTATTAGATCGTCACGATGGGGAGGGACTAAACGTGGATGCGAAACACAATAATACCACCCCAGATAACCATCTTCTACATCAGATGGAGTGGTGGCCAGGGTAGTTGGACGGATCACAGCGATAATGCTATGATGGTAACCAATCCAATCAACATCAATATCAGCCTCCATCATACAATCAAGAGGTGGGAATGGAACATACTGCTTGTACCCGAACTGATGTAAATATCTGTCAGGCAAGTATGGAACAACTGTGTCACCCCACTTCAAACATCCCATGTAGAGACATAACTCATCCAACTGACGCCATGCTCTATGATCCTCAAATGGACGCCATATGACGTCGGCAGGTGTCAGCTCGTCCAAAATAGGTCGTAAATCATCAACCTTCAGGACTCCTTGCCTATAGGACCATCTCATCGCTCGAGGAAGACCACAATTATCAGCTGGTTTCCAATTCCCCCCTCTTTTTCCAACAGTTGGAAAGTACTCGTGAATCCAGCATTGTTACAAAATAAAAACATAATAAACAAAATAAATTAAGTTAACATACTTTATAAAATGAACCCAACACTTAATAAACAAAATTAAGTTATATACCTGTAGGAGAGTAGGATATCCACCAAGCTGTTTGCAATTGAACATCAATGCATCTCCAAGATATATGTATACGGTAACTAGTGCAACTGCTCCCCAACTATATCCTGAACATCTATCTAAGTCCGTAAACAGTAGGAGGTATCGTTCCTCGACAAGTGTAAAGGTCTTGTCGGCAAAAATGATGGAACCCACCAACATCAATAAATATGCTCTGCTCGCATATGCCCAGCTAGAAGCAACTCTATGCTGTACGAATAAATCGTATAACCACTCCAAATTATAATACGAACCCCTGCAGCTACGAACATGTGATTGTGCCTCACCCTGTGACACTCCTAAGTAGTCAACAACAAGTTCAACAGAAACCTCTTCTGTAACATCCTGAGAACTCCAGAAGACACCCCTGATGGGCAAGTGAAGCAAACATGAGACGTCATCCAAAGTAATGCTCATTTCACCAAACGGCATGTGAAATGAAGATGTCTCTAGATGCCATCTTTTCACAAATGCAGAGACCATATTTGTGTCTATCTTGTTCAGACTAGTTCTCTGAAGTGAGGATAAACTAGATCTAGATACCCAACTCTCCACCTGTTGTGGAAGAGCTAGTGGAACCCTAGATGTCAGCTTTAGTCCGTGTCCAGCAACCTTTAACTCTTTCTTTGGACCTCTTTCCTAAAAACAATTAAAACACATATTATAAAACACAATATAAAATATTTAAATATTATTCATTTTCAAATATATCCCGTTTATTTACCTCACCAAACCACAAATGGCGAGCAACATGATGCTCGTACTTCACCAAAAGAGATGTATCGTACGACCCTCCTGGATATCCAACCGGCTCTATTGCAGATGAAGATGCGTCCCGACCTAAACTGCGGTCTGGAATCCTACCATTTGTACCTCGTCTTCGAACCACTCCAAAAAAATATTATAACAAAATAATTAAAAATACAAAAAATAAAAATAAAAACGCACCGGAACACTTCAAAGAAGAATTCCGGTGTGGAAAAAAACAAGGCTGACTACCGGAACACTTCTTAAAAGAGTTCCGGTTTAGTTCATCAAAATCGGAAGTCTTTAAGAAAGAGTTCCGGTACACAGACTTACAAATCGGAAGACTTTCTAAAAGACTTCCGGTTCAATGCCCCAAAAATGCAGCGAACCGAAAGACTTTGGATAAGTGTTCCGGTATACATTTCGTGAACCAGAAGACTTACTCTTAGTGTTCCGGTTTACAATGCCAAAAATTCCAAAATATTCTATTCCGGAAGTCTTCAAGTGCAAATGGAAAAAAACTTCAATTTCTAAAAAATATACCCTATTTATATGAGGGTATTTTGATCAAAAAAATTTATTTGTAGGGGTATGGATACAATTGTAGGGGTACGAGGTAAAATTTATATTTCGAAGTAGTGTTTTGGAAATTTGGCCCAATAGTACAGTCTGCATTCGGAGATATTGGAGAGACATGAGAGAGAAACGAATCATGTGGAAGGGAATAGGGGAGAGTAGTTGGAAGTTGGGTTTGTATTGCGGAAATGATCATGTGGGATGGCTGAAAAAATGAGGGGGGAAAGCTGGTTGGGACGCGTGTCAAGTGTAGAAGAAAAAGGACAGATCCGTTGGGAATCCAACGGTTGAAAAGTTGATGCGGTGTACGAAGTTTGACTAGGGGCGGTGGATGTATTCTGCAAGGCAGGTGTGATTGGAACTGAAACTGTTTGAAAATGATTATTTTCCTTGAAGCTAAGTGTGGACATCGATCGGTTTCAAACGGATTCAAATGAAAATACCTCAACCCGAAGAAACCCACGGAAGCTAATATCCCATCCATTACCGTCTGTTTTGTGCCATCGATTTTTGTTTTAGTGGGTTTGTCGGTTTGTCAGAGGGATCAGGTGAGTTTAATCGGTTAAAAATCAAATGCAAACATTAAATATGATTTACAATTTTTAGTTACAACAAGAGAACAAAATCTAAAACTTTTTCTCAATCTTAACTAGATGAACAAACTCCAAAGCATGTCAAAGCATTTTAAGAGTAACAAGAGAAAAAATTGTGAATTTTTGTAACAAAAAATATATTTATGAAAGAATAACATATAGATGAAGAATGACGAAGAAGATTGAATTCTACAAGAAAAAAAACAGGAATAGCAATAGCCCTAGAGGAAGTGAAGAGGAAATATACATATTGCATTTATCACACTTGCAAGAAGTTGATCTAAGTTAGAACTGAGAGAAAAATGGGAAAGTGATGACATTGAGAGACATAACAGTGGTAAAAGCTTGAGAGAAGTGGGACTAGGTTATGTTTTAGAGAGATAAAGATGAGTTAAATATTACTATAAAAAAGAGTTGGGATAAGATTACCTTTTCCACTATGTGTTGTTTGGAAAATAGTTTATGAAATACTGTGAGTAATTAACACTATTGTTTGTGGGTCGGTCGATAATGGATAATGATGGATCAATTTACAGCATCCGCACTCGTCCTTTTATATCCATTATAAACAAAAAAAGTTCACCCGAATAACCCACGGTTTGAATATACCCATCCGTATAGTTATATTTGCAATCGGTTATTCCAGATTTCAGACGGGTCGGAGTTTCTTGTCCATCCCTACTTGAAACCATGGGAAAAACTGGCTATTTTAAATGGCAGTAAAGGCTCAGTGGAGTCCAGCAGCTCGGTGATAGATTGAGAGGGGGATAATAAGGCATCACCCGATTGGGAGTATGTGACATGTAAGGGGCATGCAGAAAGGCGGATGGATGAGTTAAAGGGAATCCAATGGAAATCAACGGTGCAAATGTGATACTCCCTCTGTTCCTTTTTAAGTGTCATTTTTAAGAAATTTTTTTATTCCTTTTTAAGTGTCATTCCAAAGTTCAAAGTAGTATTGATTATTCTTTTTCTAAAAATACCCCTAGTTAATTATTACTACAAAGAGAGAGAAAAGTCAAATAAATTAATAAAATGTTAAGGGTAAAATAGGAAAAAAGATAATGATTGTTTAAAAAGTAACAACAATGATTAATTTTATTGGTATGTGTAAAAAATAAAAAAATGACACTTAAAAAGGAATGGAGGGAGTAAAAGGCAAAATATTTTGATCCAATGGGCCTGTGTGTTTTTCGGAATTTAGAGGTATAATTGGGACTTTGTTTTGGTTAATATCCTCATAATTATTCTGAATGTACTTCACATTTCCACTTTCACTTAGGCTTTGTTTGGATTGATGGAATCAGATGGAACATAGTGGAATGAGATGGAATAAAATGACATTCCATTGTTTGGATTATTTAAAATTCGATGGAGCGGAGCGGAATAGAGTGATATGGATTCCATTCCATTCCATCTCTTACCATCATATTTCTTCCCCTCCAATTCGGGAGAAATGAACAACTTGCCTTATTCCATTCTAAAGTTTCCAAACAATGGAATGGGACATTCCTTCCGCTCTGCTCCATTCCGCTCCGTCCTACTCTGCTCCACTCCATTCCGCTCCGTTTATTTTATAATATCCAAACATAGCCTTAAAGACACATTTTTAACCTTTGGTCACGTTCAGTTTCCACGTATGAGTTTCACTTCCTCTTCCTCTTTGTGTCTGTGTGTGTTCTACTTCCTCTTCAGAGCTCGCTTCCTCGCTAATATTCTCAGGAATAGGAACCACTTCCGAGTTGGGATCAATACCATGATAATATCTTAGCTGTGAAACATGGAACCACTTCCTTTGTTCGTGGAAGCTGAACTTCGTAGGCAACATAGCCAATATGACGAAGTATAGGAAACAAACTGAAATACCGTTTGAAGAGTTTTCAAGATACTCTTTTTTGGACAGAGGTTTGACGATAGGGTTGCAATTTGAGTAACAAAAATTCTCCAACGGAAAAGGTACAATCTTTTTATTTTTTGTTTACTTGGTCCTTCATGAGTTATTGACTTCTTGTTAGGTTCAATTTTAACCTATTAAGGATCATTTATTTGTTTTGCAGTGTGATGTTAAGTGAAGGTATATTGGTGAAACATTTGATATAGTGTTTTGTCAGCAGGATATTTTTGACCATATAGAGCTTCGAAAGGAGTCATCTTGATGGCAGAGTGCAAAGTAGAGTTACGCCAATACTCAGCCAGATGAAGGAACTTGAACCATTGTCGAGTATTTTCTCCTGTAAAACAAAGGAAGTATGTTTATAGGCTTCGATTTACAACTTATGTTTGTTTGTCTGATTCTGGATGAGAAGTAGGGTTCACACAAAAAAAGTTCTTTGCAAAAATCACTTAAAAAGATTGGATCCCTGTCTAAAATGATGGATCGAGGTATACCACACAGTCTACAAATCTCCACCAAAAAACGCATGGCCAAATCCTGAGCTGCAAAATTAGTAGGTAAGACAACAAATGCATGAATTTATAGAATACCCTTATAACAATGTGGCCAAACGATTTAGGGAGGTTAGTAATAAAGTCCATCAATAAATCTTCCCAAACTTGTGCATGCATTTCCAAAGGTTGTAATAAACCTTGTTTTTTTGTTGGCAGGTACTTATTTTGTTGACATGTGAGACATTATTGAACAAATTTCTTGACGTCCTTGTAGAGGCCAGGCCAGAGGAAAGTAGATGATATGCAGGATATAGTTGGTTTAAGGCTTGAGTGACCTGAAGTTGGTGTGTTGTGATACTCATGGAGAATGGTTCTGCGAAAAACCATAGCATCTGGTAAGAAAATCTTCTCCTTAAAATACAACAGTTCATTTGTGAAATGATAAACCAACTGCATTTTTGGATAACTCTGAGTTATTGTAACTAGATCTTGCCCCTCTTTGGTGTTGGTGTAGTATTGTTTGAGGCGAATGAGGAAGTTTGGGATTGGTCATGAGATTGATAGCATGATGGAGTTCTCTTCTGTGTGTCTTTGACTCAAAGCACCGATAACTTGATTTGTTTTTCTGGGTTTTTAAAATATCTCGAAACTAAAACCTTGTAGCTTGGTAGCCCAAGTCTGTTGCTCTGGTGTTTGAATTGTTTGGACTGAAAAGTTTTTCAAACTTTTCTGATCTGTAAAAATGTGAAAGTATTGTCCAATAAGATACTGAAGCCATTTTTTACAGCCTCTGTGATCCTGTACATCTCTCAGACATATATTGAGGAGGCTTGCATGCACTGACACATTTTTTTTGCCGGAGAAAGCCAAAGGGTATCCATCTTGTGAAAAAACTACACCAATTGTAATTGTGGAAGCATCAGTTTCAATAATGAAAGTTTTGCTGAAGTTTAGAAGTGTAAGCACCAGAGTCTCTGTCATTTTCTTTTTTAATGTTGTAAAAATCGTGTCTGCGTTTGTATTCCATGTAAACTTAGTGAAACCTAATAAAATATGTGATCATAGCTGCGAGTGTGGCGTAGTGCTGGATAAATTGTCTATAAAAACCAGTGAGGCCCAAAAATCCCTTGAGCATCTTGAGTGATCGTAGCACCGACCAATCTAAAATTGCTTGACTTTTCTCAAGATCAGGGGTAACACCATTAAAAGATTTCACATGGCCATGATAAGATAAATAATGAATGTAAATGAGAATGTCATAAAAAAAAGAACAAACCGTCGTAAATATGGACGTAAGATATCACTCATGGCTGATTGAAAATAACTATGAGCATTAGTCAAATTGAAAGGCATAACTAAGAACTCGTAATGTCCATAAAAAATTTGAATGTTATTTTGTGAGTGTCCTCTGGTACAACTCTAATTTGGTGGTAGCCTGACCTTCAGTCAATCTTTGAAAATAAAGAAGCAAAACCTAACTCATCAAAGAGATCATCAATTGTGGGTATTAGAAAACAGTCACAGATGGTTACAACATTTAAAGTGGGGGAAGAATATGGGCTAGTGTTGTTTAATTATTCCCTCTGAATGTATGTCATGAATTAATATGGTCATTGTTTTCTTTTGGGAATAGGGGTATCGATAAGGTTTAACGTTGATTAGGGGTGTGCTTGGGTTATTTGGTATATGGTGGCCATGTGGCCTTGGAGGGGAGCTTGAAATACAGTTGGGTAAGATGTGATAACATCTCGAACTTGTGGATGGATGGAGTTTGGGAGAGAGTGGAATGTATTGTTAGGGGGTGTTATTTGTTGATTGTTTTGTGTGCTAGTTAATTGGAATAATAAAAGGTGTAAAAAGGCAATGTAGTTTGTTTGTATTAAGTGGAAAAGTTGGTTATAGGTGGAAGGGGTTGGGGTATGGTTGGGATCACCAGTTATTATGACTTCTGTTTGAAACTGGGCACCCTCAACGAGGAGCAAGTAGAAAGGGATGAAAAATAAGTGATTTTGAAGTGTAATTGGGACTTTAGGGTTGAGTCATTTACATTGCAATTGAGACCCTTTTCCCACCATGATGGAAAAGTTTTGTATTGGTTGTGTAGGGATTTTGAGATGTTGGGCTATTTTAGGTTGTAGAATGTTGTGGGTATTGGCTGTATCAATAAGAATTGTCATTGTTAAACAATCAATAAAACCTTTGAATTTCAAAGTATTAGGAGAATAATGGCCGCTAACAACTTGTGATGAAAAATGAAAGTAAGTTTCTTCTGAATTTAACTATGTGTCTACAACATCAAGAACTTAGTTAGTCTCTTGAGTTTGTAAGGGGAGCACACCATCTACCAATAGTATGAGAAATTTTTCTACTGTGCAATTTTTCATCACAATTAAAACATAACCCTTGTGCACGGCGTTCTTCCTGTTGGGCAGGGGTTATACGGTGTATAGGAAAACGATTTGAGTTAGTGTTGGGTTGGGTTGATGTTTGAGGTTTAGGTAAAGGTGAAATGTTTGGCCTAGTGTATGGTTGTTTAAGGTAAGGTTGAGAGTTTTATTGTTATTATTTAGGTATGGGGAGTTTTTACTTTTAGGTTTTGCATCTTATGCGATTACATTTTTAAACTCTTTTCTTAAATCAAACTTGTAAATGAACTTAACCATATTGACTTAAAATTTCAAAACAACAAAAGAACTAACACTCATTCAAAACCTTTTAGGTCCCTTTGTGCTCTTTAAAACTTAAATTTTTGTTAAAAGCAATTCAATCACTTTGAAATTGATACCACAAATTACGAGGTTTTGATCCCTCATTTTATATTAGTACGTAGGCACAAGTCCGAAGGTCTTGTCAAACACCAAAATATAATTAATGAATTCTTTTCTCATTCCCACACTCTATTTATTGCAAACATTTTTATACCAAAACACATACACACATAAAAAAGGGCTCCCTAGGAGTACCTAGGACACTTTGGATGCTAACACTTTCCCTCTATGTAACCAAACCCCTTACCTGTAATCTCTGGCATTTTATTAGTTTTGATTTTAAAACTTCTTATATTTGGGTTTTGTTAGTACATTTCCCTTTTCCTCTGGAAACAATAAAAGCGCAGTGGCGACTCTAGTTTTATTGACATTAAGTTTATCAATAACTTAATGGTCATGAATTTACCTCTACAAAAATTAAGTGGCGACTCTGCTGGGGAGTAGTCCTCAGTGGGTTTAGCCTACTTTTCTATGTGTATATAATTGTACATTTGATGTTTGTATACTTGTTTTGTGTGATATAATCTGCTTGTTGTGCTTGTTGATCTCTGAGTGGTGAGATAAGTTTTAACCCAAACTTGAGTGCAATTAAGATAGGAGGATGGTATAGTCATGTTCGACTTGTGTGGAGTAGTCCTTAATAAGTTGGCTTGAGACCCATCTACTCAGTGGAGACCCTTTTGGAGTTATTGATGTCACACAAGTTATTTGTGGTTAGGCATTACTTTCTCTGTTTTGGGGTCCGAGAAGCTGAGGACCGTAGAACATTTAACCCAACTTGGCCTATTTAGGATGTAGTGAGGAGACTATTCAAGTGTAGATTTGATAACAGTTGTTACACGATACTACACTCAGACGATAGATGGAATAAAGACTCTGGGAACTTTTTAGAACATGATCTACAGGTTTTATCCTTAGTACACTCCTTTGGGATGGTTCTTAACCTGACTCCATGCTCGTGACTCACAACAAACCCTTAATTTTCGGTTGATCCAAACAAGTCTTGTCAATATCAATGGAACTTGGGTGTTGATAAGGTGAAAACCATAATCCACCAAAATGGATGATTGATCTTGACAATGATTTGATTTATCCCTTGACCTTTGTTCGTTTTCCTTATGTCTGATCCCTTATTTGTGATTGTTGCATTCATGCATTCATGTGCATCATAACACTCATCACATGAAAAATAACATCAAGGAACTGAGGTTTTATTTGCAAATATTTTCCTACCATGGATTATGGACGAAGGAACACTAAGATGTACAGTTTCAGATGTCCTGACTTGAAAGAGCTAAGGAAGTTATCATCTTTTATATTAGATACCTTGGACTTCAAGTAACGTCATGTGAAGCTTCTATCTGTGTTGTCTGTTGATGTGGTTAAAGGACTCTTGAGTGTGTTGGTTCAGTTTTATGACCCTCTTTACCGTTGCTTGACTTTTCCTGATTATCAGTTTATGCCTACATTAGAGGAGTATGCCCATCTCTTGGGGATACCTGTTTCTGACAAGGTGCCTTTTAGTGGATTGGAAGAGATTCCAAGATCTCATTTCATAGTTGGAGCTCTTCACTTGAAAAAGTCTGAGATTGAGGCTCATTGGGTGAAGAAAGGAGAAATCTTTGGGTTGACTTCTGAGTTCCTTATTGGGAAAGCTACTACCGTTGCTCAAGCCGGTAGTTTGGATGCTTTTGAAGTGATATTTGTATTGCTCATCTATTGCTAATCGCCCTCAAGCTGGGGATTAACAAATCTGTTAAAAATAATCTGCTGGGGAATGAGATGAACATTGGGAACGCCACCCTTTCATCTGTTGGTTATGCAACCACTCCGCTGTTGCTAGGAAGATACAGTCTGACACTGTCAACTCCGCTAGGGATATATAGTCTGGATACTGTCAACTCTACTGGGGATAGACAGTCTGGATACTGTCAACTCTGTTGGGGAACATGCTCTACTGAGGAGAGACTTTGTCAACCGCTTGAGGATGAGGATTCATGACTTGGCATCCGGTTCCTGTGACCTGCAACCAAAAATACACGTATGCCTCGGGGGAATTACTCGGTTTTAATTCACCGTTCGGGATTAAGCACATTCAAAGCAATTTTAAATGTTTTCCTGTGCAAATCATCTGCAAAAGCCACCATTATGTTCATATGCAATATGTTTTATCAAAAATTCGGACATTTTTGCAAACAAACTGATAAATGAAAAATAAAGAGGCTCTTTAACTGAATTATTCGACTCTTAATGGGGAGAAAATTTGTGCCAGGAATAGGCGAGGGTATCAGGAAGCTGATCCCTGAAAAGAGGTGATCGCTATAAAAAGAGAACTATCCTAATGACAACGGGGATACGGGGTCCCACTGAGTTTCGACTCTGCTATGACTCGTATGTCCTCAAGACGCTCTGCTCATCTTGCTTTCTGAAGTGGATGATTAGTCGATCTTTAACCTTCAAAGATTGCCGGATTGAATGAAACGGTGATATAACACTGATGAACTCAGATCACAGGCACTCGCTTATTCCCTAACTTTTGCCTGGATCGCCCTCTTTTCGGGTTTTCAATCCATCGGGATACCCATTTTTGCCTGAGCCGCCCTTTTGGGTTTTCGACTCACCGGGTGTACTCTTTTTTTATATCCCTAATTTTTGCCCGAATCTCTTTATTCTCTTTTTTTTTGGTTCGTCGGGATGCCCTTTTTTTTGCCCGGACTATTCTTTTTATCGTCCAGCGGGTCTATTTTATGCGAAGTATATTTTTTTTTAACTGCGTCTGAGTTAATAGGGGACGGGAATCCTTCGCCATCCATGGTTGTTAGCATCAAAACTCCGCCATAGAAAATCCTTTTAACCACGTACGGACCCTCATAATTCGGTGTCCATTTGCCCCTGTGATCTGTGTTGGGAGGAAGAAATATTTTGAGTACCAATTCACCGACTTGATACCCCCGAGGGCGCACTTTCTGACCAAATGCTTTCTTCATTCGTCTCTGACCGAGATACGTCAATTCTGGGTACGTAGTTCCAGCATATCACCTTAATCATCGAAGACAAGGTAAACAAAGCATCAGCAAATTGGTTTTCTTCAAAAGAAAGTTAACAATCTTCTCGTGTAGTCTCTGTAAGGAACCAGATGAGGCTGAGGTGTATACCATTTCCCGTTGGTTTGATTGATGACCAAAGCTGAATCCCCGTATACATCCAGGGTTTTAATCTGTATATTGACGGCTTCCTCAAGTCTTAGGATACAAGCTTCGTATTCGGCTTCATTTTTGGTGCAGGGAAAAGTTATTCTGGCACCAAATGGCATATGAACCCCCTTCCGATGTGATCAACACTATACCAACTCCGTGACCATTGACGTGGACCGCCCCATCAAACATCATAACCCATTTGGATTCAGGGTCAGGCCCCTCCTCCGGGAGTGGTTCCTCTCAATCTTTCGATTTGAGAAACATGATGTCCTCATCAGGAAAGTCAAACCTCATAGGTTGGTAATCATCAATCGGTTGCTCTGCAAGATAGTCTGATAAGACACTTCCCTTGATGGCTTTTTGTGAAGTTTATTGGATGTCATACTCTGTCAGTATCATTTGTCACCTAGTAACCTTTCCGGTGTGATGGCTTTTCAAAAATATACTTGACTGGATCCATTTTTGATATCAATAGAGTCGTGTGAGTCAACATATACTGTCTTAGTCGGCGAGCAGCCCATGCCAAAGCGCGGAAAGTTTTCTCGAGCAATGAGTATCTTTGTTCACAGTCGGTAAACTTTTGCTAAGGTAGTATATTGCATGCTCTTTTCGACCTGACTCGTCATGCTGACCGAGCACACAACCCATTGACCTTTCTAACACAGTCAAGTACATGATCAACGGTCTTTCCTCTCGGCCTGTAGACTGGCCCCGATCTTGATCTCTTTCTTGTCGTCTTCGGTACCAACGTTGATGGTCTCAACCACCTCCTGATAAGGTGTAATAGCTCGGTCCTCCTGTTTCAACAATCTGGCTAACCCTTCAGGCAATTCACAATCTTCCTCAGCCCCTTCTTCGGCTTGATAGATAGGATTGTCGAAGTCATACTTGGCCATAGCAGTGTCGTTAGCAGTGAGATCCGAGTGGTCGGCTCTGCATGATGGAGGATCATGCTTTACCTTAGAATGAGAGATTTTTTTTTTGAAAGAAAGGAAAAACGAAAAAAGAAACATTGCCATTTTTTTTTGTAAAAAGTAAAAAAAACTGAAAGAAAGAGAACACAAAATTGTTTGCAAAAGCCGTCCTTTATTGATGATAAAAATAATTGCGAAATGTAACTAAATGGATGGCCCTACAAATGAGCCGTTACACCTTGGGCAAAGTGTAAGACTTTATTATGCATGTAATAAAGGAAAACAATAAAAATCACTCTTTCAGCAGAGTAACCCGGACGGTTTTTTCAGACGACCAACTGTCGAGCTTTTCTCCCGGGACACACGGGCGAATCCAGCTATCTAAGTCACAGTCGCTGTCAGCCTTGTCTTCATCTGCAGCATTGACGATGTGGGGGGAAACCAAACCCCCGCTAGAGAGAGTATCGGTTTCATTCTTCTGAGATCCCGGAGCATACCCCAATCCAAACTTATCTTCTTTGATAACTGGCTCCACAAATTTGCCCCAGCCTTGGGCATTACCAACTTTAACCACTTCGACAGCTTGCTTGTATGAAGAGATAGAAGTCCCGACCTTCTCAAACTCAGGTGAAAAGACAGCTTCGGGCGTGACCTCATTGATGTTTGTAGTTTCGAAGCCCTGACACATCATCTCATGCATCTCGCCATCCATCTCTACATACTTAAATGTAGACAGGTGGCTAACAAAAATATCCTCTTCACCATATACAGTGACGATCTGACCTTCTAGTTCATATTTGAGCTTCTGGTGGAGGGTAGAAGTAACAGCACCGACAACATGAATCCAAGGCCGACCTAGTAGACAGCTGTAGGCAGGCTGGATATCCATCACATAAAAGGTGCTCTTGAACACCTGCGGTCCAATCTTAACTGGCAACTCAACTTCGCCAAAGACAGCTCTCTTAGAGCCATCAAAAGCCCTCACAACTAAGTTACTTGGCCTCAGAATGATGCCATCGCAATCCAACTTCATTAAGGCTTTCTTTGGAAGAACATTCAGAGAAGAGCCTGTATCAACCAAAACATGGGAAAGCACCACCCCTTTGCACTCCATTGTGATATGCAAGGCTTTGTTGTGATTCCTACCCTCAGGTGTCAGGTCATTATCGGTGAAACCTAGCCCCCGGCTAGCGTTTACATTGGAAACTACCGACTCCAGCTGGTTAACAGTTATCTCCGGTGGAACATAGGCCATATTCAGTACTTTCAACAAGGCTGCTTTGTGCGCCTCAGAGCACAGCAGTAGTGAGAGAATGGAGATCTTTGAGGGTGTCTGATTTAGCTGGTCGACTACCTTGTAGTCACTTTTCTTGATAATCCTCATAAACTCATCCACTACCTTCTCGAATGCGGTCTTAGGAGGATCTTCCTCAGTAGTAACCTCTTCGGTGGATACCTGTTTCCCTTTAGCCTTGGTAGCTGCCTCGGCTTCAGTATTCGCGCGTAATGTTGATGGTGCAAATAGGCGTCCACTGCGAGTGAAGCCACCAACCCCTCCAACATTGTCTACAGCGGAGCTACCAATGTCAATGTCTTCTTCGTTAACTTTCTGCCCCTGGCAGTAGATATCAGCCCCATGGTACCGTAATGGTGATTGGACCAACCAAAGTCGGTTGAGGGCTGTCAGAGTAAATTGCAACTGGTGCTGAACTTTCGATGTTCACCGCTGCTGGTTCTGTACTTTCTGGGAAATATATTATTGTCGGAGCGAGTCTCTCGGGAACATATATTTCTTCAGGAGTGAAATAAAACGTCACCGTCGATACATCATTCTTCACCGGACGGGCCTGATCGAACTGAAGACAAACTTCATCTATCAGTTGCTGAATACCCCTTCTCAAACTGTCACATCCGTTTTCGGCAGCTTGACAATTTCTGCATTCTTCCCCACAGCCCGGGAAAATCTGTCCTTTCAGAAGTCGGTCTTTAACCATCGATAGCGAAGTCTTCACCTTAGTCACATCAGAAACCAAATTCAAAGTTTCCCCACTATCAACAGCATTAATCCTCTGCCCGCCGTGAGCCGGCATCGGGTTCTGGATAACATTAGGCACCGGAGCAAAATTGATAGCCTGGTCATCTCTCAAATCTTGTACCTTTAACTGGAGAGCCTTGCAATTATCTGTAGTATGGCCAGGTGCGTTGGAGTGAAAAGCGCATCTGGCGTTGACATCATAACCTCTAGGCAAATTATTGGGATCGATTGGTGGGGCCAGAGTTCTCAATGTAACCAGATTCATGTCAATCAGCTTGGGAAGTAATACTGAATAAGGCATTGGGATTGGCTCGATGACCCGGTCTGTCTGCCTTGGACGTTGTTGATAGTGTCTCTGCTGACCCGGATTACCTCCTTGTTGTTGATTGTTGTACCTGGGTTGTTGTTGCGGATGATATTGCGGTTGAGGAACAGGTGTTGGAATAGTGACTGCGGCCACTTGATCTTGATAATAATTAGGGCGTCCTTTACTCCTGCCTCTGCCGGCATACACAACGCTTGCCTCGCCTTCTTTTCTTCGTTGACCGTTACCAGCAAACGGTCTCTTGGGACCTGATGGGTTGGAAACACTATTGTCTTGAATTCAGCCCATCTTCAACAGACTCTCGATTCTTTCTCCAGCAATTACTATCTCTGCAAAGCTGATTGACGGGCAAGCAGCCAATCTCTCAATATAATTGCCTTGAAGAGTGTTCATGAACATGTCCGCCATCTCCCTTTCAGACATAGGGGGTTGGACGGACGCAACAATCTGTCTCCAACGTTGAGCATATTCTCTAAAGGTCTCCTTGGCAGTCTGGGACATACCCTGCAACAAGGTCCGATTTGGAGCCATGTCCAAGTTGTATTGATATTGCTTGACAAAAGCCTCTGCCAAGTCTTTCCAGCTCTTGATGGTAGTACAAGACAAATGAGAATACCATTCACGAGAAGCTCAAGTTAGACTGTCTTCAAAATAGTACATCCACAACTTTTCATCTTCCGTGTGAGCTCCCAACCTTCCCAAATAAGATTGGAGATGAGTGCGTGGGCAAGAAGCCCCGTTGTATTTCTCAAAAGTAGGGGGTTTGAACTTGTGAGGAATCCTTACTCCCTGAACCAGACCAAGATTTGTGACATCAAAGCCTAAGGAATTTTGAGACTCCAAAGATTTGAGCTTCTCAGCAAGCTCATCCATACGGCGAGTGGTCTCGAGGGCCTCGTCGTGCAAAGAAAATTGATCATACTGATAATCTTCAGTAACGGGGTGCCCGTTAATCCGAATTCCTTGATTCACATTGTACCTTCCGCCAATACCATTTCCAACATTCCCTGTGTTGCCAACATTACCCGGGTTTCCATCAGCATTTGCGTTACCCGCGTTACCAGTGTTCACAGGGTTATCAGCGTTCCCAGGGTTACCAGGGTTTCCCTCAGCATTTGGTATCTCCACCTCCGGATCGGGTCTCGGTTGCTCAACCAATTCCCTCAGCTTTTCTTGACTTGCTGCCATACCAGTCATCAATGTCATGAACTGATCCATCCTTTCACGCATACCAGCCAGCTCTTTCTGTACTTGGTCCATCGCTAGCTGTGGACGATTTTCCTTTGTCGGGTACCTGTGGACTCGCTTGGGACCAATAACTGCCTGATACAGGGAACAAACATTAGACACTGCGGTGACACCTGCAAAACAGACAAGGGTTAATATGCATGGTATGCGATGCACTGCTTGTTCAGTTTTAAGGCACCCCCATTTTGAAAGGGAATACCCTGCAAATGAATAAGCATGAGATGTTGGATGCAAATATGCAGATGATGTTATGCAATGCAAAGGCATGTCAATCAGAATTGATGGATCCGCTTGAACATCTGTCAGGTTGCACTGCCTGGAGAGAAATTCACTGAGGAATATAATACAAGACCAAAACTCTGCTCCAGAAAACCGGGTTGGTTGGAGGTTAAGGTTTCCTGAATTTAGCCCACCCCTCACTGGTAGGTTCTAAGAACAGAAGTTCGTCAGCTTCAGCCCTTCAGTCGCGAATAATACGTTTACTACTGAAGGTTTGGCATTATTACGGGATAAAAGACCTCCACTGACTCCCCTCAACAGGACATCCTAAAGCAAGTTCCCAGTCTCGGGGTCCTCGGACTGATCAGCGAGAATGCGCCCACCAGAGCTAACATAATCACGTCTCGGAGGAGAGGCCTCGACTGAGTTCTCGGGAAATGGTCACCAGAGTCGACGATTTCTAAAGGAACACCATGTCGTTACGGAACATCCGTAGGACATAATATATCCAAAAGAAACCTCGTATGGGTGTGGTTCTTCACGAACGACTTAACGTAGCAACATGCCACGCAAGCCTCATGATCATCCACTCTAAAACCTGTGTGTACACTCAAGCCTGGGTAATGGGCTTATCCCTCGTAGAACATCCCATCCCAACAAACAAACAACAGCTCCAACAGATACAGCAGATGCATGCAAGCAGGTAAGCAAATAAATGTACAAAAGCATGAACACCCAATAAACAAGAAATCACACAAGCTAGGAGGGACTCGCTTAGGGAAGATGGACCAGCAAGAGGTCAACTTCTTAGTCCCCAGCAGAGTCGCCAGCTGTCGCAACCTGAAAAATACAGTGCGCAAAAAAAACAACCGGCGAAAGAAAAAGACAGAAGAGTCGCCACCGTGCGTTATTCATCCCAAAGGAGGGAAAGGAAACGCTCGAAGTAAACCTGAAAAAGGAAAGGACAAGACGGGGTCTCGTAACCAAATCTTGGGTTCGGGAGTCGGTTATGCGAAGGGAAGGTATTAGCACCCCTACGCATCCGTAGTACTCTACGGGATCCACTTTTGTAGTTCTCGTCTAAAGGGTGTGGGTTTACCTAATGTGCTTATTTACTAAAAAGGTTAAGAGAAATGACTCGCGCGGATGTCGCATCCACTGCATACGTATCTCATCTGAATATGAGAATCAGAGTCTTCGTAGCTCGGCTGACCTATGGGTTGGGGGGATGTGTGCTCGCTAAGACATCGCGTCTTATGCCTACGTATCTCATCTGGAATGAGAATCAGAGCAAGCCGTAGTTCGGCTAACTACGGGTTAAGGGTTGGGTTTTGGGTGAACGACGTTACTACGTAATCTACCAGATGCTCGACCTTTGGAGACTTACTCACCTGTAGTAGAAGGAGTAAACGTGTTGCTATGGAGAAGAAAAATCAATGAAGGGTTTGTTTGCATTGTAGGAACGCGCATGCAAAAGGGTAATGAGGATAAGACCTCATAGCTCTTAACCCTGGACAAAGGAACCTGCATAAAGTAAACACAAAAACATTGCCTCCTATCGAGGTCTTCCAGCTAGGAAAGCAGTAAAATGCGGGAAAAATGTAAAAGTACCACGCGGATAAAGATCTGAAGTAACAACAATTAGAGGAATGGGAAACCCTGAGATCCTTCCAAGCTAACATCATCAAAGAAAGTGGGTCAATACAGGTAATCGGAATGAACCTCCAGGGGTTATCCCACAAATAAAGTGGGAAACCCACGCAAACCATCTCTGCAAGAGTCTGTGAGCCCTCACAAAAACTCAACAAAAGGGTTAGTGAAACACCATAAGCATTTTTTTCATGGATAACAGTATGGTTTCAGAAACCTCAAACCCTGTGGCATACATTTCAGAAATCATGTGATTAAACATTCAAGGCATAGGTTTCACCCATTCATGCATAATTAAACCCGTGGGCAAAAACATAATGAAATTCATCCATCATACCTCATACATTCAGGTGATCCAAATTAAGAGCATAAAATTATGGGAATGAGGCAAACCTGATGGGAGAGACCGGTTGAAATGTTAGGGTTTGCGTGAGATGGGGGTTCCTCTGAGTTCTCTGTCAGGTTCCTCTCCAGGGTTTTGTTCCAAGGAAACCTCAGAGTATTTTGCTTCTCTTCCTTTTTCTCAAGTGAAGCCTTGGTATTTATAGACTGAATTTCATGGTTTTGTGGGGTCAAATGAGAGAGACCCAAGTCCAAAATTTTTTATTATATATATATATATATATATTTTATTATTATTTTTTTTTTCGTTTTTTTTTTTTCGTTTTTTTTTTCCGGATCTAATTCTGATTGACATGATGAAATGCAATATGAAATGCTAAATGAATGCATGAATGAGGAGGGCAAATTTTGGGGTGTTACAAGAAGATAGTGCATTCTTGGCATAATGTGCATAGGAAAGGAAGATCCGAGCTTGACCCGTGCAACTGTGTAGCTTTGGAAGCTTACACTACTTGGGTGAAGAAAAGAACTTTGGAGTTGAAGATGTCGTATGCTTGTGAGAGACCTATGTATTTGGTTGTGGTTGAGCCATTAACTCTCCCTAACCAAGATGTAGAGGATTTGGAAGACGCACTCGCCCATATGAAGCCAAAGAAGGATACGTGGGAAGAACGATTCCACGCTTTAAGCCAAAAGCATGAGGAGTTGCAACTTGAGTCTAAGGACAAAGACTAACTTATTAAACTTCTTGAAGACCAAGTAGTGAAGAGACAGAAAGAGCCAAAGGGTTCATCTTCCTCTAGTATGCCTCAGCCTTCTGGTGCTTGGAAGAAGATTGTTGATCAGCTTGTCCTCGAGAAGGCTCAGATGAATACTTCTTTTAAGTCCGAGATTCGACGCATCCGAAGGAAGTACGTGCCTGAAGCCAAATCATCTGTGTAAGACCCCAATTTTGATCCTAAGATCCCTCATGTTATCTCATCATATGCATTAACATTATGATCACACTTTGGCATCCTCCTTACCGCTCATTCATTAGGTTTGCATTAGGAGAGATTACCAAGCACCATTTGATTGTATCATACTTTGTATTTTATCATTTTTTACTAACCAAAATACCAAAAACATGTCTTTGCATTTGTCTAACTCTTTTGTAGGTAGGGCACATGCTCACCTTTGATCTATCAAGCTCACATCTAGGGTTTAAGACCCTCATTGCTAAGATCTCAATCAAGAATAATCTAAAATGGCTCTAGGTATCCTATATGGATCCCCATGATCTTCACATGTTATTTTGATCAAGAAATCATCAAGAGTTTGGAATTGGTTTGCCTTGGAAACCCTAGTTCATCTAGGTATCTTGTGTAACTTCTTCAACAAGCTTCTTCAACATTTTATCAAATATGTCAATGGATACATACAATCTCATCATCTTATGCATATATGATCCCCCATGAGTTCCAAAAGTCAAGATAATTGCAAGCTAGCAAGTTGGTTGATGGTGGTTGACCAGAGGAATTCATCTAATCAAATCTGGGGTTCCCTAGACCCTATCTCCTACAATGTTTATCATATGAAAATTATTTCAAGAGAAAAGTTACTCTAAATGACATTACAAACAACGTTCATGTTGAGGTCTAGAGCTAGTTTTGCTTGGAAAGTCATTTTTTATGGTGAAAGATTATAGGTCATTTTGTCTAAACCCTAATTTGGAGGTCAACTTCCCAAGGCCATAACTTGCTCAATTTTTATGATATGAAATATTTAAAATTTGCTCAATCAAATTCAAGATGCATAATTCAACTTTTATGTTTGGAGGAAGAGCTAATTCAACTTTTATGTGCATGTGATATGATGATACATTAGAGGTCATTTTGGACCAATGCCATTGAACAAGTGATTTTCCCCAACTTCAAAAATGCATAACTCCTTCATATTAAATCCAAATAAGGTTAAATTTGTGACTATTTTGAAGGAATTTGAGATAGATACAACTTTAATGAAGGATCTTTTCTCATTTGAAGTTCACATAAAAAGTTAGCCAAGGTGGAATAAGTGAACATATGGCTTGGCACTTAGAACTTTTTTTGATATGTTTAATTTTCCCAACTTCCACCTCAAAATAAATTATGGTACAAGCTTCAAATGAAAAAGTGTTCAACATGAAAGTTGTTCCTCTTGATCTAACCTTTCCAAAAAGTCCAATTTCATCTATTTTGGACAAGATTTGAATGGGCTGCGCATGGCTTGAACATTGCACCATCATTTGGCAAGATTCAACTTCAAACTTCCATGCACATTTGCCTAGCATCCCAATATGACTTCAGTAATGCTTACACATGATTTTTGACCTGAAGGAATAATTTCATGAGCCTGTACATGCCCATGCACCCATGCATCACTCATTGCTATTTTTGGATTCCATGTTCAAGTGTGTAGATATCAACTGAATTGGCTATAAATAGAGGTTATATGCATCAGATATGAGTACCCTGTGCGCTAGCTTTGAATCCACACCTTCAACCCTTCAATTTGAGAGGATAAACCTGAGAATTTCCATTGGAAATTGAGTTTGAATCTCACTGTTTTGAGATTCAAATCTCCAGGGATCCAAAGCCTTTTGATCATTCTAATCTACTCCTTCAAGCATTCAGAACAAGATCAAGCACAAGCAAGAGCAAGATCAATCGAGTTCAGACCTGCCTTGAAGGTATTTTTCAGAAAATTTGATCTCTTTGATTCTCACTCAATTCTCCATAATTCTCTTGGATTTTTGGTTGTCTGAAGTCCTACCAATGTAGGAAACAAGATTGAGTTGCTTTGAGGTCAAATCGAAGCAACTAAGATTGTGCACCTCAAATTTCAATTCCTTGTATCTCTCAATATACTTGGAGTTAGGATGAATTGAGCCCAAATTCGAGCTCAGTGTCATTTTTACTTTAAAATCATATCCTTCTTTTTAATTTTTGTGATGGTTGTGACTGAACCAGTCTGGTGATGCTCACCGGAGAAGGAGATTGGAGCTGTAGCTCTGATGCTGAGTTGGCAGGCTCAGAACCATATGATCCTATTGAAATGAAATAATCTCACTCGGTGGTTTGAATTACCATTGTTGTGGTGCGCTTAATAAAGACCATCGTGGATTACGCGCTTATGACCACTTGATCTACCACCTCAATTAATGAGGGATATCAAGTGATCCACATTTTATCTGATTATTTGATTTTCATTTTATTTGTTTTATTTTCATTAATTCATTTTAATTTTAATATTGATCCAAAAAATATGAGAGTTTCACAAAAAATTTAAATAATTTCCTCTTTCATTTTCTGAATTAAAATTATTTTTTGGATCATTATTAATATTTTTTATAATTTAATTGATTTTGTGAATATTTTTAATTGTTTAAAAATAGTTTTAAGTTTCCAAAAATGATGAAATTTTTTCTCCAAGGTCCTTTGACCTATGATAAATCTCATGGCCATTTCTTTGGTGTTTTGATGAGGTTTTAGGAATTTGATAAATCATAATTTAATTTAATGCATTTTTTAGTAGATTTTAATTATTTAAATGCCAAATAAATTGTGTTAAGCTTCTAATTTTGACTTGTTGAGTTTGACTTGTGTTGTTGGGCCTTGGTCAAGGTTGATTTGACTTTGTTGAGTTAAGATCATTGTATTTAGGGGATTGATGAAATATACATTTCATCTTCCAAAATGAATGAATGATCTTAATTTGGTAAAAGTCCTCCTTTGACCATTTGTGTTGATTCCATTTCCCCTCCCTCTTCATCTCATTCCCTTTCTCTATTTTTCATGTCATGGACCAATGATATCTCTAGATCCTAAGTGAAATTCTGGTGTAGTCAGAATTCAGATGTTCTACTCTAAGTCATGACATCTGATCTAACATTGTAACTAACACAGCAAGATAGTTATTAACCACTGTACTAATATGCACACGTTCACAAATGTCACGACATCTCATTCTATGTCACCCTAGAATGGATGAACACCTGGTTTTGTGCATCAGGAGGAAAGACTCAGCAGAGATCAATCCTAGCACTCACTTCTGTTGTTTTCTAACATAGTTATTAGCATGATGTCTTACTGTTGATTTTGAACATCATCTGTTACATTGTTCCAGTGTGTTTGTCTTTTACTTGTATTTCCTGAATTAAAGGTTGAGCACGTCAATCTAATTTCCACTTATTAGATTGCTAACAATTAGGCTATTTGTTAGGTTCATTAATTGTAGGTTAGTAGTTGGTTTCCTGGATTTTAGCTCAGCTGTTGAATCCCTGAAGAATAGCCTGAGAAAAATACTGAACCAGAAAAACCAATCATCCTACACTTTAGCACCTGCTGTTGGAAACGAATGTCACAACATTCAGTTTGACATCCATAACATATGCTGATTCTGTTATGTTCCTGGAAACGTACTGTGCTAAGTTTGCAGTACTGTAACAGACCAGCTAGTCTCTAATTCAGTATCAGCCTTCAGTATCAACTGTCAAAACATCCAGTTTAACAGTTTCACAATGAACCTTCAGCCAGGTTTGTTATCCTTGAAAAGAACAGACTTAAATAAATACTGAACTGAAATTAACCTGCTTATTATTCAGTTTACGCTGTCACTGATGAATGTTACAACATTCTGATTAACATTCAAACAGAAGGCTATATATCAGGTCTGTTATCATCTTGATACCCTGACTGGAATACCAGCTGAGTCATGACAGTAATACAAACACATGCAGAAGGAAAACAAACACAGGAAATTGTTAACCCAGTTCAGTCCAACATGACCTACATCTGGGGGCTACCAAGCCAGGAAGAAGATCCACTATTAGCAGTATTAATTCAGAGTTAAACTCACCTGTTTACAACTCTTCACTTAATCCCTACCCAATGCAATCTATACCTAGGAACTCCTAGATAGAAACCTCCAGTTTCCATTCCTATCACTACAAATACAATGTAATGTTAACACACCTTGAACTTGCTTCACAGCTTCATTCAAGAACAAAATCACTCTTGCCTACAGGCTTTGAGTTACAAAAACTCTCAGCTTTTACCACTGAGAAACATATAGTAACCTTCCCACAAGTTAGGAGGTTTACCTCACACACACCCTTAAATTTTCATTCTAAGAGGCTTACAAAAACTAGGTTACAATTAGCTATTTATAACCTAATCACCCAACTGGATTTGGGCCTTCAGAAATCGCAGCAGACTTGTTCTTTGCTGTTACAACTTCAGCAGAAAAATTCTGCTACAAACAAGGTCTTCAATCCTAAAATCTCTCTCTATATATCTCCTTACTTTGAGCCTATATATCTTCTGATTGAGTCTTCAAGACCTCCACATGGGAGTTAGGATATTCACCAAATATCCTTGCTAATCCCAGAATATATATTGAATTAATTAATTCTGTTTTCTACACATGTACGATGTCACAGACCTGATCTCGTGACATCGTACAAGACATGTTCGTCCAGATGTTGAATTTCTTCAACCCAACATATTAAAACAACAGAGGTGATTACATTATTTATTTTACTAAAATTAATGCCAATCCTAAGGTATTAACAATCTCCCCCTTTGGCAAATTTTAGCTAAAACAAATAAGCCTCTGTCATTCTCTCCACCACCACAAACACCAAGGTTGGTGTACATGGGGAAGAAGAGGTACACGGATCAGTTGTACCAGAACCCTTCCCCTCAACAGGAGAGCTTCCGGAAGAATATGTAATACTGAGTACATAGATAATGTAACTCAGATCACAAGACACAACTGTCCTCTTAACTCAGATCACAAGACACAAGTGATATACCCAGTTGGTGGATTTTGTGCCTGACACCAACTTCTGTTTGCTACCACAGTTAGCTTGCTTCTGGTACATTCTCAACCCCAGGACTGTATTTCTCTCCCCCTTTTTAGCTAAACATTTGTAAAGGCACCCCTCACAAAACCAGATCCAGGCGCAACTTGCCCAAACCTTAACATACCCCATGATTCTGAGGGAATGGAGTGTTTCTCTTGTGAGAGGAAGAGGGCTATTACATCCTTTAAATAGTCCAGCCCGTGCTTAGGAATTAACGGTGGGAATTAATGCTTGGTCAAGATTCATTAATTTTTGCTGAGAAACAGTCAGAGAATCACCAACAAAATCTCAGGCTATCTTTGAATACCTTTTATAGCTCTTGACTGTTTCTTTTCCAAAACAGCAGTTCCAGTGCATGGAGACTAATCCATATATGCAGTCTGACGTGTTGCACGCGATGTCTTAACATTCCACGCGGCTTGTTCCTGCATTCTGCCAGTATTCAACATTTCCCAAGACCCCTTTCAACCTCCAGTAGAGACTTGACATCTGGCACTGCTATAGCCAAATTCCCACACTTCAGCAGATGGTTACTCCCCCTGCACCACACAGTTGTAGCCATCAGGCCTATTCTGATTTGTCAGAATTAGACACATCACCTTCATAATTCCTAATGACTTTAGGATTCAGAGGGGCAATGTCATGACATCCAGTCAGACATTCTTCTGCTCACTCAGCCTTGACATACATCACAGCATCCTGATAACTGACAAGGTGCCATACCTAGTTATCTGAGTACACATAGACCACAAGCTTGATGATTACTTGCAGCTTCAAGGACAGAACTCCCCCTGTCATGGACGCCCTACTCTCCTCTTGAAACTTGGAGGTCACACATGAGCATATCCAACACCCCACAGTTGAATCTTCACATACTTCCTGATTCAAAGAGAATCCAGACCACTTGATGAATAGAAAACATAAGACGCATCTTCATGTCTTCAAGAGCACACCCTCTGTTCAACTCTTAGCTGAACACATTCACACTCTATGTCAATCTCTCTTCTAACCAGAACAGAATACCACTTCACAAGATGTTCTGACATCAGCTGGGACGTCTTTCACAAGGAACACCATCTGAGAGTCTTCAGATATTGCTGAGTCACCAGCCTGATCAAGAAGAACCCAGACATAAATTGGGACAATTACATTTTCATCCCATTACAAGAGATGATCTTCCATAGACGGCTCAGAACTCCTACCACAAGCTCCAAGGGATGAATAGAAAACACCTCCTTTTGTCTTCAACTTAATACTTTTCTGCTCAAAAGTAATTTGTCTCAGACTTTCATCAAGAATAATCAGCTGTCATATGTTGATTTTCTTGGTTCTTCGAACTCACTTCTGAGGTAGACCAACTGCCACTGGTGGATTACCTCCTTCATGAATCCTCATATGAAAATGTCAAATGCTACTTTTTGACCTTCCCAAGTTTATCAGACTTCTCCCAAAGATATTCTGACCTTCCAAGTGAGATTTGAACTTCAAGTTACATGTTAGACAAAGCTTAGGGTCTCTAAGACATGAACATGTAACATCTTCTCCGACCAGCAACTCCTAAGAACTGCACTGAGAACGATCCTTTTGAAGTACCCAATCTACAACTCTGTAGACCCTTCTATCTTAAGTTGATGTGCCACTTCACCAACTAAGAGTCTGATGTTAAGCCAAATGTCACAACATTGTGTTTAGACATTTAGCTGTTGAATTCAGCTCCTTCTTCTGCCACTTGAAAGAACTTCCTCCCTTCACAGAACAAGAGTTCAATGTTCTCATAGACTTGATTGTGGAACCAAGTTTGAGTAAACAACCTCCATCCTGCAGGTTTGCAGTTAAGTCATCCAAGCTCACACCTTGATGAATCCCTGCTTCTTCTCCAAAGACATCAGCCACTCTGATGCATGAGTCTTCAGAAGGACCAGTTAGAAACTAACCCTTTGGCTATACCAAGGATTCCACATCCTAAAGCAAGGCTGTTTCCATGATGTCAAGACTGCTGCCACTTGTTCTTGACTCCACAGTGTGCATAAGCTAATGCACTTCCTTACCTAGATCAGACATAAACTGATCCAAGTAACCACCATCAAGACTATGATGTCTTCTTCTTCTTGTACATACCAAGGCTGAACATGTTTCTTGCCAGGAAACCTTTTCAGAGATCATATGCTTTTGCTGCCACCAAAGAGATAGATCATAAGCCAATGTACTATCCTTCCTGTGATTCTGCATAGGGTCTTGAAGAAGAGATGTTCCAACATCTTTAAGAACATCAGTTATCTTGAGCTCCAAGGATAATCAATTATATACTTGTACTTGGCACAGGTTGACATTGATCTTAAATCCTTTCCCAACATTCCTTTCAGATACTCCCACCATAAGACTACTTTGAAAATACTCTTCTAGTGTCAACATCTTCTGCTTGCAAGCACTTCAACAGTTTTGAAACTCTTCTCAAATTAAATTCACCCTTAGGAAAGAGAGAGATGAATTCTTCCTTGCAAACGTGTCACACACCCACCAGAACCCATGTGACACAGGTCAACAGCTAACCAGACCCTAGGCTGACCAAACTTGAGGAGGTTAACCAAACTCCCCCTCAAATTAACAATCATGGAAACTCCACACCAATATCCATGTATTGTACACAAATGTCTCAACATGACATGCACTATCCTCCCTGTGGCAACTAACTCCCCCAATCAGACTCCAGCTAACCGTAAGTACTAGTGAGACACACAGCACTAGTCAATAGTAGATATGCATTGCCAGAGCGTACTACCTCAACCAACCACTGAATCTTCATATTCTCACTCCTTGTAAGAACTGCCACTTTTGAATGTGGTGTATGAATAACAAGATTCATGGTTCCAATCCTCTTAAATGATATAGCAATCAGGTTACCCCAATATTGACTTCTAACATTCAGGGGACTTGTCTTCCAAAACAACATAGTACTTCAGGGAACAACTATTCCACCCTGATCAATCTACAGGAGTAAGACACCCAGCAGGAAATTGCACAATGTCACATCTCAACCAGCTCCACTTCTAGAGATCAGACTTTTACAAGTGACCTTCTTGAGCATACACACAGTTGACCCTACCCTTGTCAACTGAGCACACACAGATGTCTCCTCTTCCAGGTCAGGAGTAGGTTCCAAACAAGAGTATCCCTTTGTTTGACACCTAGTCACATCTGCTCTTCAACCAGTAGCTGCATACTTGTTGAGCAACATATTCTAACATCACATAGAACATTAGTTCCACCTCCTTGGCACACACCTTCCTTGAAAGACTTCAAGGTCTTCACATACACTACTCAAGAGAGTAAAGGAATCAGTGATTAAGTGATTCTTACCATCCTGAATTGAGGACGTCATTATGAGTGGACTTGAGGGGACTCAAGTATCTTTGACATCTTCAGTAGATTATGCTGGGGTCTTGAATACGGCAACCATTCATCCACATGAGGGGAAACTACATCAGAGTTTGAGTTTTCCCAGGTATTATGCAGCGGAAATCATAATACAACTCACCCAATGAACACACACTTCATCAGATCACCCTCCAAGAACATACCAAGTTTGAATATGATTCAATACTTGCACAGCTGTCCCACACAAGGGTCCATAGCCAACCTCCAGAGACAGGTACACACCATTCCTGTCATGAACAGTCCATCCACCTACTTCAAGGGACCATTCAGGGAGAATACAGAACCTTCCACAGGTTCCAACATAACTTCTTGCAAGATACCAGAAAGTATCACCCATGGATCTCATCACGAAGCAGAATAGGATGCCTGCTCTGATACCAATTGAAATTCTGGTGTAGTCAGAATTCAGATGTTCTACTCCAAGTCATGACATCTGATCTAACATTGTAACTAACACAGCAAGATAGTTATTAACCACTGTACTAATATGCACACGTTCACAAATGTCACGACATCTCATTCTATGTCACCCTAGAATGGATGAACACCTGGTTCTGTGCATCAGGAGGAAAGACTCAGCAGAGATCAATCCTAGCACTCACTTCTGTTGTTTTCTAACATAGTTATCAGCATGATGTCTTACTGTTGATTTTGAACATCATCTGTTACATTGTTCCAGTGTGTTTGTCTTTTACTTGTATTTCCTGAATTAAAGGTTGAGCACGTCAATCTAATTTCCACTTATTAGATTGCTAACAATTAGGCTATTTGTTAGGTTCATTAATTGTAGGTTAGTAGTTGGTTTCCTGGATTTTAGCTCAGCTGTTGAATCCCTGAAGAATAGCCTGAGAAAAATACTGAACCAGAAAAACCAATCATCCTACACTTTAGCACCTGCTGTTGGGAACGAATGTCACAACATTCAGTTTGACATCCATAACATATGCTGATTCTGTTATGTTCCTGGAAACGTACTGTGCTAAGTTTGCAGTACTGTAACAGACCAGCTAGTCTCTAATTCAGTATCAGCCTTCAGTATCAACTGTCAAAACATCCAGTTTAACAGTTTCACAATGAACCTTCAGCCAGGTCTGTTATCCTTGAAAAGAACAGACTTAAATAAATACTGAACTGAAATTAACCTGCTTATTATTCAGTTTACGCTGTCACTGATGAATGTTACAACATTCTGATTAACATTCAAACAGAAGGCTATATATCAGGTCTGTTATCATCTTGATACCCTGACTGGAATACCAGCTGAGTCATGACAGTAATACAAACACATGCAGAAGGAAAACAAACATAGGAAATTGTTAACCCAGTTCAGTCCAACATGACCTACATCTGGGGGCTACCAAGCCAGGAAGAAGATCCACTATTAGCAGTATTAATTCAGAGTTAAACTCACCCGTTTACAACTCTTCACTTAATCCCTACCCAATGCAATCTATACCTAGGAACTCTTAGATAGAAACCTCCAGTTTCCATTCCTATCACTACAAATACAATGTAATGTTAACACACCTTGAACTTGCTTCACAGCTTCATTCAAGAACAAAATCACTCTTGCCTACAGGCTTTGAGTTACAAAAAATCTCAGCTTTTACCACTGAGAAACATATGGTAACCTTCCCACAAGTTGGGAGGTTTACCTCACACACACCCTTAAATTTTCATTCTAAGAGGCTTACAAAAACTAGGTTACAATTAGCTATTTATAACCTAATCACCCAACTGGATTTGGGCCTTCAGAAATCGCAGCAGACTTGTTCTTTGCTGTTACAACTTCAGCAGAAAAATTCTGCTACAAACAAGGTCTTCAATCCTAAAATCTCTCCATATATATCTCCTTACTTTGAGCCTATATATCTTCTGATTGAGTCTTCAAGACCTCCACATGGGAGTTAGGATATTCACCAAATATCCTTGCTAATCCCAGAATATATACTGAATTAATTAATTCAGTTTTCTACACATGTACGATGTCACAGACCTGATCTCGTGACATCGTACAAGACATGTTCGTCCAGATGTTGAATTTCTTCAACCCAACATATTAAAACAACAGAGGTGGTTACATTATTTGTTTTACTAAAATTAATGCCAATCCTAAGGTATTAACACTAAGGCTAGTTGATTGCAAAATCAATATGAGTATGGATGAGATTAGGTCCACACTTTTGCATATTCTTTTTGTGTGTTGTATGTTTCATGAGCATAATACATTATACTATGTCTGTAACATACATTAACACCAAAATTTCTATTTCCCGACCTCAAATAGTTGTGACTTCTACATAAGTCCAATTATGATTGCTTAACATAACGCTAAATTTGTGACACTAAAGGCATAACATTCTAGTGAGATTGTGTAAGTCTGCCCTCTTTCATGGTATTGTGTGGAAACTTGACCTTTTTTGCTTCCTTTGGAAGATGTCTTGGTTTAAGGATCCATGCATGTGACAAGTGGGTTGAGTGTTCTCCAAAGAATGACTTAAACAATACAAAAGCAAAAGCAATACTAACTTCTAATCAACTAACAACTAACATTTAATTTCAAGCCATTTACGTTTATGCACTTTAATTTCAAGTCTTTATTCATTCGCCATTATTCATATCATTTAATTTGTTTACTTTAATTCCATTTTCATTTTGCTCACTTGAGCCATATTTTGTGAATATATTGTGTTTGTATATACTTGTTTGTGTTTATGGTCTTTTGACCTTAATGTACATAATAAGAACGAAAACCCTAAAAGACATTTGTGTGGACTGTTGGATTTGATCTAAGACATCGGACTTAGAATTAGGCAACACTCCCTATGCAAAGGACTTGGCCAATACAAACTTTCACGAAAACCAAGTGCCTGTAAAGTGAACTTTCATTTGATGTAATTATTGGAGATCCATTTGAGTTCATCTGCAACATAATCATATTGAAGCTGTTATTTTGAACCTGTGTCTAATGCTCCTCTTTGAAGTCATCTGATACATGGAGAATTTTGAAGAAGATCATGGAGTTGCTAAGCTTGGATGTGGCTATCTTTATTTGACGCCCTTCTCTTCACCTTTCTATTTGTGTATTGATATTGCTTGATTCTAAAGTCCAAGGGAATTTGGGTTTCTATATGACATTCTTGTCTATTGGATTGCAGCCCATTGGTCAGATCTTTCCAACTCTCAGCTTTTAAATTTGTGCTTAGAATTAGTCTCTTCATCTTCTCCCCTTTTCTTTAATTTCAAAATATCTCTCTCCTTTTAAAATCTTCTTTGCTTGTTTTTGGTTTTCTAAACTTAGACCATTTTGCAAATTAGAAACTTCGGCCTTATGCCATTGCATTTTAAAAACTCTTTTCTTAATCAAACTTGTAAATGAACTTAACTATACTTGACTTAAAATTTCAAAATCCAAAAAGAACTAACACTCATCCAAACCTTTTTTAGGCCTCTAGTGCCTTTGTTAAACTTAAAATTTTGTTAAAAGCAACTCACTCACTTTGAAATTTATACCACGAACTACGAGGTTTTGATCCCTAATTTTTATGTTGGTACGTTAGCACAAGTCCGAAGGTCTTGTCAAACACAAAAATATAATTAATGAATTCTTTTCTCATCTCTCCACCCTATTTATTGCAAACATAATTTTGTACAAAAACACATATGCACACAAAAAAGGGCTCCCTAGGAGTACCTAGGACACTTTGGGTGCTAACACCTTCCCTCTGTGTAACCAACCCCCTTACCTGTAATCTCTGGTATTTTATTAGTTTTGATTTGAAAACTTCTTATCTTTGGGTTTTGTTCGTACTTTTCCCTTTTCCCTTGGAAACAATAAAAGCATGGTGGCGACCCTGGTTTTATTAACGTTAAGTTTATCCATAGCTTGATGGTCATGAATTTACCGCTACAGAAATTAAGTGGCGACTCTGCTGGGGAGTAGTCTCCAGTGGGTTTAGCCTTCTTTTTTGTGTTTACATATTTGTATACTTGATGTATGTTAATTTGTTTGTGTGATATAATCTGCTTATTGTGCTTGATGATCTCTGAGTGGTGAGATAAGTTCTATCCCGAACTTGAGTGCAGTTAAGATATGAGGATGGTATAGTCATGTTCGACTTGTGTGGAGTAGTCCTTAACAAGTTGGCTTGATACCCATCTACTCAGTGGAGACCCTTTTGGAGTTATTGATGTCACACAAGTTTTTTTTGTGGTTAGGCATTACTTTCTCTGATTTGGGGTCCGAGAAGCTGATGACCGTAGAACACTTAACCCCACTTGGCCTATTTAGGACGTAGTGTGGAGACTGTTCAAGTGTAGACTTGATAACAGTTGTTACACGATACTACACTCAGAAGAGTTTCTCTTGAGAATATTATGGGTTGATGAGTCAGTCATCCTAACATGTAATATCCGATAGATAAAATTAAGACTCTGGGAACTTTTTAGAACACGATCTACAAGTTTTTATCCTTAGTACACTCCTTTGGGATGGTTCTTACCCATACTCCATGCTCGTGACTCACAACAAACCCTTAATTCTTGGTTGATCCAATCAAGTCTTGTCAATATCAATGGAACTTGGGTGTTGATAAGGTGAAAACCATAATCCACCAAAATGGACGATTGATCTTGACAATGACTTGATTCATCCCTTGACCTTTGTTTGTTTTCCTTGTGTGTGATCCCTTATTTGTGATTGTTGCATTCATGCATTCACGCGTAACATAACACTCATCACACGAAATTTTCAAGGAACTGAGATTCTATTTACAAATATTTTCAGACCATGGATTATGAATGGAGGAACACTAAGAAGTACAGTTTCAGATGTCCTGACTTGAAAGAGTTAAGGTAGCTATCATCTTTTGTATTATATCCCTTGGACTTCAAACAACGTCATGGGAAGCTTCTGTCTATTTTGTCTGCTAATGTGGTTGAAGGACTCTTGAGTGTGTTGGTTCAGTTCTATGACCCTCTTTACCGTTACTTCACTTTTCCCGATTATCAACTTGTGCCTGCGTTGGAGGAGTATGCCCATCTCTTGCGAATACCTGTTTCTAACAAGGTGCCTTTTAGTGAATTGGAAGAGATTCCTAGATCTCATCTTATTGCTGAAGCTCTTCATCTGAAGAAGTCTGAGATTGAGGCTCATTGGGTGAAGAAAGGAGGATTGTTTGGGTTGACTCTTGAGTTACTCATCAAGGAAGCTACTGCCTTTGCTCAAGCTAGTAGTGTGGATTCTTTTGAAGCTATCTTTGTGTTGCTCTTCTATGGTTTGGCTTTGTTCCTTAACATTTACAGTTTTGTTGATGTTAACACCATTAGAATTTTCTTGATTAGGAATCCTGTACCTACTATGTTAGGAGATATGTATTTCTCTTTGCATCTAAGGAATTCTAAGGGTGGTGGAACGATTGTGTGCTGTGTTCCTCTTCTGTATAAGTGGTTTATTTCGCACTTGCCTCAGATGCCTACTTTTGTGGAGAACAAATAATTTCTACGGTGGTCTCAGAGACTTATGTCTCTCACTAATGATGATATAGTTTGGTATGATTCTTCATTGAGTAGCTTGGATATTATATATAGTTGTGGTGAATTCTCTAATGTGCCTCTCATTGGTACACAAGGAGGAATCAACTACAACCCTGCTTTGGCTCGTCGTCAGCTTGGGTTCCCCTTGAGAGAAAAACCTAATAACACTTTGTTAGAAGGTATTTTATATCAAGAGGGTAAAGATCCCCAATATTTGAAGTAGAAGATTGAGCATGCTTGGCATAATGTGCATAGTAAGGGAAGATCCGAGCTTGGTCCGTACAACTATGTAGCTTTGGAAGCTTACACTTCTTATATGAAGAAAATAGCTTTGGAATTGAAGATGCCTTATGCTTGTGAGAGACTTATGTCTGTGGTTATGGACGAGCCATCAACTCTCCCTAACCAAGATGTAGGGGAGTTGGAAGATGTACTCGCCAAAATGAAGCAAGAGAAAGACAAGTGGGAAGAGCGTTTCCATGCTTTGAGTAGAAAGCACGAGGAGTTGCAGCTTGAGTCGAAGGAAAAAGATGCACTTATAGAGCTTCTTGAAGACCGAGTAGTGAAGGGACGGAGAGAGGCAGAGGTTTCATCTTCCCCTAGTATGCCTTAGCCTTTCGTTGCTTGGAAGAAGATTGATGATCAGCTTGTCCTAGAGAAGACTTAGATGAATACTTCTTTTGAGTCTAAGATTCGACGCATCCGAAGGAAGTACACGCCTGCAACCATATCTTCTAATATTATTAGGGATCCATAGGATGACTAGTCTCCTTTCCTCTTGTATTTTGTATTTTTGTTTTCTGAAATTGTACTCAGTGTAATCCTTCCAATTATATAAATAAAAGAGATTTTTTTATGGTCAATCAAATTGTTACAATTGTTATTATATATATTTTTGCAAATAAAATAGTATGTTCATTGGAAAATAAAAACAATCAAGCATTGCATTTCATGCATCATTTGCATATCAGGCTTTCTTCCGCCAGATGTCTCATTGGTTATTCTTCTGTGCTTCAGCCAAGCTGACTCATCGATACAATACCCGCGTCAATCACTCAAGAATCATGGAACATCTAGAGAAAGATAACATATATTTGAAGGACAAGATCGCCCGCCTGACCGCCATGATGGAGTCAGTTTTAACTGCTTAGAGTCAATCTTCTCCAACGCCTGCAACTCCTCCTTCTCAGAGGACTGTTACTTCCGAGGTTACTACCTCTATCATTCCTGCTACTACTGTTCACTTTGCGCCTACCATGCCTATCGGATTCCCGTGGGGAACATCACCCAATTTCATGCCCGAAGATTTCACGCCTACCTTTGCTTCCATGCCGGCATCTAGCTCGGTCATGTCTGTGCCGCCATCAGTTGTGCATACTTTGCCACATGTTGAAGACACCATCTATCATTCAGAGCCATCTGAAGGTCCGGATGTTTATGAGAAGATGGATGACATGAAAGACCAATTCCTTGAGCTGCGAAAGGAATTGAAGACCTTGAGGGGTAAATATATGTTTGGTAAGAGTGCTGTCGAACTTTGCTTGGTTCCAAATGTCAAAATCCCGATGAAGTTCAAAGTCCCTGACTTTGAAAAGTATAAGGGGAATACTTGTCCGCTTAGTCATCTCGTTATGTATGCTAGAAATATGTCGACGCAAACTGATAGTGGTCAGTTATTGATTCATTACTTTTAAGACAGTCTGACTGGTGCCGCTCTGAGGTAGTACATGGGTTTGGATAGTGCGAGTGTTCGTACATTAAACGATTTGGGTGAAGCATTTGTGAAGCAGTACATATATAATATGGATATGGCGCCGGATAGGGACCAGTTGAGGTCATTGTATCAGAAGGATAAGGAGACGTTTAACGAGTATGCTCAGTGATAGAGAGAGCTTGCTGCTCAGATCAACCCTCCTCTGGAAGAAAAGGAGATGACCAATATTTTCCCCAAGACCCTGAGCTTATTTTACTATGAGCGCATGATTTCCAGTGCCCCCAGTGATTTTACTGAGATGGTAAAGATGGGGATGAGGCTAGAAGAGGGAGTCTGAGAAGGAAGGTTATCTAGGGAGGAAGTTTCGTCCATCAAGAGGTATGGTAACAATTTTGTTAAGAAGAAAGAGAATGAGACTAATGCAATATCTGTTGAGAGGAAGAGGAGGCCTCATGTAAGAAGAAATCAACCATCCCATCAACGTCATCATCAAGTGTCATCTGTGATTTCGTATTTTCTAACAATCAGTCAACACCAATTCTACAACAATGTCAACAACCGCCACATCAACGAACAAACACCTAAAATAACAATAATACCAAGAATCATTAACAACCACAAAGCTTTGAGAGGAAGAAGGTCTCTTTTGACCCGATTCCTATGACTTATGCTGAACTGTATCCATCATTGGTTCTCAAGAACCTTTTGCAACCGAGGAATCCGCCTCAGATCCCTGAACCACTTCATGGTGGTACAAATTAGAACTCCGTTGTGCCTTTCACCAAGGAGCTCCCGGTCATGATATTGAGAATTGTTACCCCCTGAAGTATGAAGTGCATAAGCTTGTCAAGAGTGGAATGGTGTCCTTTGAGGTCCGTGCGCCGAATGTCAAAGCTAACCTACTACCTGCTCATGGTAATTCATCTGTTAATATGGTGGACGGCTATCCCGGGGAATTCAAAATATATGATGTACGCTTCATTAGAAGGTCCTTGGTGAGGATGCACAAGGATATCTTTTTGGTTAGCGATTGTCAGCATGACCATGATGGTTGTGCAATTTGCAGTGTCAATTCTTGAGGTTGTGTGATTATGAAGAGAGACATCTAGAGGTTGATGGATGAAGGTATGATTCAGATCTTCCAGTCCCGTCACTTAGGTGATGATGTCAATGTTATTGTGCCAGTGTTTAAAACTCCAGAAAGAATAGTGACCCAGTACGACAACAACAGCAGTAACAATGTCAGCAATAGATCAGTATCGCGGTTGGTGATACGATTAGTGGGTCCCGTCCCGTACGCATCCGATAAGGCTGTCACGTATCAGTATAATGCTACCATTTTAGATAATGGTCAAGAGGTTCCTTTGCCTATGACCAATTCTATTGTGAGCATATCTGATGTTACTAAGGTGACCCGTGGTGGTCGTGTCTTTGGGCCGGCGTTCCCTAAGAATGTGGAAGATGTATCTACCAGTAAGAGAGTTGAAGTGCCTATAGTAGATCCGATTAGCGCTCCAAAGTGTCACTCTGGTGAATCCAGCGGTTTGAAGCCTAATGATGATGATGAGTTACTCCGGTTAATCAAGAAAAGTGAGTTTAATATGGTGGAGCAGCTGCTCCAAACTCCCTCCAAGATTTCGGTGCTATCTCTACTTATGAATTCTGAAGCGCACAAGAGAAGCACTGCAGAAGGTGTTAGAACAAGCTTATGTTGAGCATGATGTTACGGTGGACCAATTCGATCATATTGTGGCTAACATCACTTCCTGCAACAAATTGAGTTTTTGTGATGAAGAACTCCCTGAGGAGGGTAGAAATCACAACTTGGCGTTGCACATTTCAATGAATTGCAAGGAGGACACTCTGTCAAATGTATTGGTCGACATCGGTTCTTCTTTGAACGTACTCCCGAAATCAACTCTGTCAAGATTGTCGTATCAAGGAGCTCCTATGAGATATAGTGGCGTGATCATCAAAACTTTTGACGGTTCTCGCAAGACCGTGATCAGTGAGGTGGACCTGCCTATGAAGATAGGTCCGAGTGATTTTGAAATTACTTCCTAAGTAATGGATATCCACCCGACCTATAGTTGCTTGCTAGGAAGGCTCTGGATACATGAGGCAAGAGCTGTTACATCAATATTACATCAGAAATTAAAGTTTGTCAAGAATGGTAAGCTTGTTATCGTCGGTGGGGAGAAGGCTTTGTTGGTAAGCCAGTTTCCGTAGCGGAGAGTTCATTCATGGTAATGAATAACACTTAGCTGCTGTGATCGAGGGTGATGAAGATGAAGACTGCACCAATTTTGTGATGCATGGAAAAGCTTGCAACAATTGGACTGCTGTTGATGTTCCTATTATTGTGCATCAATCTAAGTAATTGCTTTTATTTGTTTTTGAAAATCCTTCTCCTATGCCTAAAGAAGAAGTGAATATTGTTTGGGCATTTTCAAATTTGATCATCAATAAAATATAATTCTATTCATCCACATTTATGATGTTTTATTTTTACTTTTTGTTTTATTCTGAAAAATGGTAATCACAAAAAACATAAATAAATAATAATTTGTCCATCTGCATAATATTTGGTCACAATTCACTTCTCTAAAATCAAAATATCAAATCATTATGCAGGTTGGTTTCTAAACCCATTGAATACAATGATCCTTCTCCTTCTCCAAACTTTGAATTCCCTATGTTTGAGGTTGAGGAGGAAAATGATGAAGAAGTATCTGATGAATTGTTTCGTTTTCTTGAGGACGAGGAAAAAGGAATTTAGCCATTTGAAGAGCAGATTGAGCTAGTCAAATTGGGTTCTGAGGATAATGTGAAGGAAGTCAAGATTGGGTCTCGACTGTGTCCAGGGTTAAGAAGGGGTTGATTGATCTTCTCCGAGAGTATTCAGATGTGTTTGCTTGGTCCTATCAAGACATGCCTGGTTTGGATTTTGAGATTGTGGAGCCTAGATTGTCGTTGAAGCCAGAATGCCCACCAGTCAAGCAGAAATTGAGGAGAACTCATCCTGACATGACTGTGAAGATCAAAGAAGAAGTAAAAAAGCAGATCGATGTCGGTTTCCTTGTGACTGCCGAGTATCTGCAGTGGGTGGCCAATATTGTGTCTGTTCGGAAGAAGGATGGAAAATTCCATCTGTGCATTGATTATAGAGATTTGAACAAAGCCAGTCCAAAAGATGATTTCCCTCTGCCACACAATGATATGTTGGTAGACAATACAACTAAATTCAAAGTCTTTTCGTTTATGGGCATATTTTCTGGATATAATCAGATCAAGATGGCACCCGAAGATATGGAGAAGAACACATTCATTACACCTTGGGGAACATTCTGTTACAGAGTGATGCCTTTCGGTTTAAAGAATGCTGGTGCAACTTACCAGAGAGCAATGACCACTCTTTTCCATGATATGATGCATACAGAGATCGAAGTCTATGTTGATGATATGATTGCTAAATCCATTGATGAAGAGGAACATGTCGAGTGTTTGTTGAAGTTATTCCAGCGTTTGAGGAAGTATAAACTCCACTTGAATCCAAATAAGTGTATATTTGGTGTTCGTTCTGGTAAGTTGCTGGGCTTTATTGTCAGCGAGAGGGGTATTGAAGTTAACCCTACCCAGGTCAAAGCAATACAAGAGATGCTTTCCCCCAAAACTGAGAAGCAAGTCAGAGGTTTTCTCGTCCGCTTGAATTATATCTTGAGATTCATTTCACACATGGCTGCCACATGTGCGCCTATATTCAAGCTTCTTCGGAAAGATCAGTCTTGTGATTGGACCGAAGATTGCCAAAAGGCTTTTGACAGCATCAAAGAGTATCTGCTTGAACCTCCGATTTTGTCTCCACCTGTTGAAGGAAGACCGTTGATAATGTATTTGACTGTACTTGGTGAGAGTATGAGTTGTGTTCTTGGTCAGCAAGATGAGACTAGAAAGAAAGAATATAAAATTTACTACCTTAGTAAAAAATTCACCGATTGTGAGACTCGATATTCTATGCTTGAGAAGACATATTGTGCATTGGCTTGGGTTGCTAAGCGTCTGCGCCAGTATATGTTGAATTATACCACTTGGTTGATATCCAAAATGGATCCAATCAAGTATATTTTTGAGAAACCTGCTTTAACTAGAAGAATTGCCCTTTGACAGATGTTCTTATCCGAGTATGATATTAAATATCAATCTCAGAAAGCGATTAAAGGTAGTGTCTTGGCTGAACATTTGGCTCACCAACCAATTGAAGATTACCAATCAGTGCAGTATGATTTTCCTGACGAAGAGATCTTGTACTTGAAAATGAAAGATTGTGATGAACCATTGCTTGGAGAAGGGCCAGAACTTGGTTTCCGTTGGGGCATGGTATTAAATGGAGATGTTAATCAGTATGGTAATGGCATTGGGGCATTGATTATTAATCCTCAAGGCACTCATTTTCTGTTTATAGCTAGATTGACTTTCAAATGTACAAACAATATGGCTGAGTATGAAGCTTGCATTATGGGGCTTGAAGAGGCCATTGATCTCAGAATCAAGTATTTAGACGTCTATGGAGATTCAACTTTAGTGGTGAATCAGATCAAAGTATGAGAGACGAATCAACCCGGTTTGATACCATATAGAGATTATGCAAGGATAATTTCAACTTTCTTTACAAAGGTTGAGTTTCATCATATCCCTCGAGATGAAAACCGGATGGCAGCTGCTCTTGTAACCTTGGATTCAATGATTGTAGTGAAGTTTTGGAATGAAGTTCCCAACCTGACTATGATGCGTATTGATAGGCCAGCTCATGTGTTTGCTATTGAAGAGATCAAAGATGAGAAGCCGTGGTATTTTGACATCAAGTGTTTCCTCCAAAGTCATATTTACCCGCCTGGGGCATCTTTGAAAGATAAGAAGACTTTGAGAAGAATAGTCGGTAATTTCTACCTGAATGGTGATATTTTATACAAGAGAAACTTCGATATGGTTCTGCTCAGATGCGTGGATAGACACAAAGTAGACCTATTGATGATTGAAGTCCATGAAGGTTCCTTTGGTACTCATTCCAATGGACATGCTATGACAAAGAAGATGTTGCGAGCAGGTTACTATTGGATGACAATGGAATCTGACTATTGCAAGTTTGTGAAGAAGTGCCACAAGTGTCAAATATATGAAGATAATAGTCATGTTCCTCCGACACTGTTGAACTTCATTTCCTCTCCATGGCCCTTATACATGTGGGGAATTGATATGATTAGCATGATTGAGCCCAAAGCTTCGAATGGACATCGTTTCATTTTGGTGGCTATTAACTACTTCACAAAATGGGTTGAAGCGGCATCGTATGAAAATGTGACCAAGCATGTTATTGAAAGGTTTATAAAAAATCAGATCATATGCCGTTATGGTGTGCCAAGTACGATCATTATTGATAATGGATCAAACTTGAATAATAATATGGTGGAAGCTTTTTGCAAAGACTTCAAGATTTCTTATCATAATTCTTCTCCCTACAGACCTAAGATGAATGGCGTTGTTGAAGCTGCAAACAAGAACATCAAGAAGGTCATTCAGAAGATGGTTGTAACATACAAGGATTGGTATGAGATGCTCCCATTTGCTTTGCATGGGTATCTTACATCCGTCCGCACTTTAACAGGGGCAACCCCTTTCTCACTTGTTTATGGCATGGAAGCTGTGCTCCCAGTAGAAGTTGAGATCCCATCATTGCGTGTGCTGATGGAAGCCAAGTTGACTGAAGCTGAATGGTGTCAGACCAGGTTTGACCAGCTGAATTTGATTGAAGAGAAGAGATTGACTACCATGTGCCATGGTCAGTTATATTAGTAGAGAATGAAGAAAGATTTTGATAAGAAGGTCAGACCTCGTGTGTTCAGAGAAGGTGACCTTGTGCTCAAGAAGATTCTATCTTTCAAACCAGATTCTAGGGGAAAATGGACTCCTAATTATGAAGGCCCATATGTTGTTAAGAGAGCCTTTTCAGACGGTGCTTTGATTCTTACAACTATGGATGGTGAAGAGTTCACTCGTCCTGTGAACGCAAATGCAGTCAAGAAATACTTCGCCTAAAAATGAAAGAACAGCTCGCTAAGTTGAAAACCCGAAAGGGCGGCTTAGGAAAAAATGAGTGTCTCGGTGGATTGAACCCGAAAGAGAAATCAAGGCAAAAGTAAGAGACATGAAACAGAAATAATTATCCCGATAAATTGAGTACCCCGCCTTGGGGAAATTTATGCAAAAATTAGGGATTACGGAAAGTAACTGCATCCTGCTGATTTTCAGTTTTGAAGATTTGTCTTGAGCACATTGTCAGATTCTGATTCATTATTTCCAGTCGTCGCCAAGAGCAAAGTGGATATCAAAAGTTGGTAGAAGGATTAGTGATCATTGTATTCAATGTACCCCTTTTCCATGTAAAATACCATTTTTCAACTTTTGTAAAGATCTATGGAGTCTTGTCATTTACAGACTACCATTCTATTAAATAAAGTTGAGCTTTTATCCAATTGTTTCCACTCTTATTTATTATTCAGCCAAATAGATATAAATTTTATTATGATCATTTTTTTGAAATTAAAATTTTAATCAAAATCATATTTTCTCAATTATATAGAAGCGTTAATTTTCAGCAATTGATTTCATTTAAAAGGAATATCAACAGTTGTTTGAAAGCAGTAAGCCCTAGATGTGGAGCATTATTGGTTCTCCCCAAATAGTTGGCGTGGCCCTGTTTCATCCCCGAAAGTATGTCAGCACCCGGTGTTTCTTGATTTCCCCAACCGAGTTGTTCATCTTCTCCAGTTGAGTTTGTAATTTGTCCTCCCTCGAGTTGTAGGAATTTTATTACAGCAAGTTTGCATGGTTTCGACAGAACTTTGGTTCCCCGCAAGTCGCCATCAGATTCGTCCCCAGTCAGAGTTTCTCCTTGATTCTGAGCAACTATTTGTTTTTATCCCCTGCAGGGTTGTCTCCCATGTGATATGGTGTTGACTTAAAATTCCCCACAGAGTTGATAGCAGTTTCCTCAGCAGATCTTTTTTTTTGCATCCAGGATTGAGCCTTCGAGATGTTTGATCTCTCTCTCCAACAGTTGTTTCCCTCCTATAAAGATTGGCTAGGAATTGTATCGATGATTCAAACTAGCAACATTTTGTATCCTTTGTGATTGTTTTGTCAGCATAATCATCATATATGCATATACATATACATATACATATACACTCATATATCTTCCATTATGACATTATTGTATTTTGTAATCCTCTGCTATGGTGGTACTTTATCCCCATGCAGGTTCGATGTGTCTATCCTCTTTTAACTATAGAGTGTCACCCCCCTAAGCAGAAAGACTTTAACCTTTCTCCCTTCCCCACTGAGTTATTTCCTTGTGGATGATTATTATTTCAGTTTCCTTCTCAGTTGATTATCTGGATGGAATCACTCCCCTTGAGTTATATCTTCATTGGGTTGAGTCTTTGATTGACCGTATCTTTCTAGATCTTACCTAGATAAATGTCATTGGTCCTCTAGGAGTCTATTAGCCAGTAACTGGTAATATTCTTCTTAGTTTGCAGTTTGTTACTTCTTGCCCAATACCCTGCAAAAGTAACCCCTTTTTCTCCCCAGCAGATTCGTTTTCACGTTTCCTAGAAAGTATATCCTTGATATGTTCATCCTAACCGATGACCGATATTTTCTTCCCCTCTGTTGAGTTTATCCTTGATATGTTCATCTTAAACGATGACGGATATTCTCTTTCTGGTATTCTACCCAGTAAAAAGGTAGTTGTAATCCCTATTTTGTTCCCCCAAAGAGTTAATCCTTGATATGTTCATCCTAACCGATGATAGATTTCCTTCTCTTTGCGGTCTTCTGCCCAGTAACCGGTAGTTGTAAATCCTACTTTTTTCCCCTTTACAGAGTTTATCCTTGATATGTTCACCTTAATCGGTGACGGATATCCTCTTTGTGGTTTTCTATCTAGTAACTGATAGATATAATTCTTATTCTTCCCCTCAGAGTCTATCTTCGATATGTTCATCCTAACCGGTGACAAATATTCTCTTTCTGGTATTCTATTCGGCATTCGGTAGATGTAATTCCTACTTTGTTCAGGAGGTTTATCCTCGATATGTTCATCTTAATCGATGACGGGTATCCTCCTTAACATCCTCAGGCAAGACTGTCCTTGATATGTTCATCTTAACCGATGACGAATTTTCTTTCCTTTGAGTTTATCCTTGATATGTTCACTTTAATTAGTGAAGGATATTCTCCCCCTTTGGTCTTTTGCCCAGTAGCTGGTAGGTGTAAATCCTATTTTTCCCTAACAAGTCTATTCTTACCCAGTAACCGGTAATGAATACGCCTCATGGCGGCCCTCAGCGAGTCATCCTTGATATGTTTACCCTAACCGGTAACGGATGTCCTCCCTGTCAGATTTTGTTATCCCCGTACACAGTAACCGGTAGCAGATGATATATTTCTGCTCCTCCTGTGTTAAAGATATTTTCTTCCCCAGTCGAGTTTGAGTGCATATTTCTTTAGCGAAATCGTTGTTCCTGATTGGTTCGAGTACTTCAGTTTTGCTCTGATCTACCCATTTCCCTCGCATATGTTCCTTTTGTCCCCTGGCTGAGTCTTTCCATTGGTTTATTTTCATGGAATCCCTCGTGTTCTCCCAGCAGTCTCTTAAGTCGTAGCCTGGCCTACACATAACCCTTTTATCCCCTCAGAGTCTCTGTTTCCCCAATGATTTTTTCCTTTACGAAATGCATTATACTCTTATGAACTTTCAGTCTCTCTTGATTCTTTTCCTTTGTGGAAACATTTCCCCACAAAGATTTATTTTAACATTTGTATCATATGCATCATGAGGTCTCTTAGGGACCAAAATTTGTTTCTATATGTTGTTATTTAAGCCCGTTCTACTGAGTCGATACAAAGATTTTAACCTTCATCTCCTCAGTTAGAATGTCCTTAAATAGGGGCAGCTGTAAGACCCCAATTTTGACCCTAAGATCCCTCATGCTATCTCATCATATGCATTAGCATTGGGATCACACCTTGGCATCCTCCTTACCCCTCATTCATTGGGTTTGCATTAGGAGAGATCACCAGGCACCATTTGATTGTATCATACTTTATATTTTATCATTTTTTAATAACCAAAATGCCAAAAACATGTCTTTGCATTTGTCTAACTCTTTTGTAGGTAGGGCACATGCTCACCTTTGATCTATCAAGCTCACATATAGGGTTTAAGACCCTCATTTCTAAGAACTCAATCAAGAATGATCTACAATGGCTCTAGGTATCATATCTGGATCCCCATGATCTTCACATGTTATTTTGATAAAGAAATCATCAAGAGTATGGAATTGGTTTGCCTTGGAAACTCTAGTTCATCTGAGTATCTTGTGTAACTTCTTCAATAAGATTCTTCAACATTTGATCAAATATTTCAAGTTATACATCAAATTTCATCATCTTATGCATATATGATCCCCCATGAGTCCCAAAAGTAAAGATAATTTCAAGCTAGCAAGTTGGTTGGTGGTGGTTGACCAGAGTAATTCATCTTATCAAATCAGGGGTTCCCTAGACCCTATCTCCTATAATTGTTATCATATGAAAATGATTCGAAGAGAAAAGTTACTCTAAATGACATTAAAAACAACTTTCATGTTTAGGTCTAGAGGTAGTTTTTCTTGGAAGGTCAGTTTTTATGGTGAAGGATTATAGGTCATTTTGTCTAAACCCTAATTTGGAGGTCAACTTCCCAAGGCCATAACTTGCTCAATTTTTATGAGATGAAAGATTTCCAAGTTTCACAATCAAATTCAATATGTCTATTTCAACTTTGATGTTAGGAGGAAGATCTAATTAAACTTTTATGTGCATGTGATATGAGGATACGTTATAGGTCATTTTGGACCGATGCCATTGAACAAGTGATTTTCCTCAACTTCAAAAATGCATAACTCCTTAATATTAAAACCAAATGAGGTAAAATTTGTGACAATTTTGAGGGATTTTGATAGAGATAAAACTTTGATGAAGGAACCTTTCTCATTTGAAGCTCACATAAAAAGTTAGCCAAGGTGGAATAAGTGAACATATGGCATGACACTTAGAATTTTTTTGATATGTTTAATTTTCCCAACTTCCACCTCAAAATTCATCATGATACAAGCTTCAAATGAAAACGTGTTCAACATGAAAGTTGTTCCTCTTGATCTAACATTTCCAAAAAGTCTAATTTCATCCATTTTGGACAAGATTTGAATAGGTTGCGCATGGGTTGAACATTGCATCATCATTTGGCAAGATTGAACTTCAAACATCCATGCCCATTTACCTAACATTCCAACATGACTTCAGCAATGCTTACACATGATTTTGGACCTGAAGGAATGATTTCATGGGCCTGTACACGCCCATGCACCCATGCATCACTCATTGCTATTTTTGGATTCCATGTTTAAGTGTGCATATATAAATTGAATTGGCTATAAATAGAGGCTATATGTATCATAAATGAGGACCCTGCACGCCAGCTTTGAATCCACACCTTCACACCCTTCCATTTGAGAGGATAAACCTAAGATTTTCCATTGGAAATTGAGTTTGAATCTCACTGTTTTGAGATTCAAATCTCCAGGGATCCAAAACCTTTTGATCATTCTAATCTACTCCTTCAAGCATTTAGAGCAAGATCAAGCACAAGCAAGAGTAAGATCAATTGAGTTCAGACCTGCATTGAAGGTGTTTTCAGAAAATTTCATCTCTTCGATTCTCACTCAATTCTCCATAATTCTCTTGGATCTTTGGTTGTCTGAAGTCCTACCAATGTAGGCAACAAGATTGAGTTGCTTTGAGGACAAATCGAAGCAACTCAGATTGTGTACCTCAAAATTCAACTCCTTGTATCCCTTAATATACTTGGAGTTAGGATGAATTAAGGCCAAATTCGAGCTCAGTTCCATCTTTAGTTTAAAATCATTTCCTTCTTTTTAATTTTGGTGATGGTTGTGACTGAACCAGTCCGGTGAAGCTCACCGGAGAAGGAGACCGAAGTTGTAGCTCCGGTGGTGAGTTGGCAGACTCAGAACCATAGGATCCTTTTGAAATGAAATAATCTCACGCGTTGGTTTGAATTACCATTGTTATGGTGCGCTGACTAAAGACCATCGTGGATTGCGCTCTTGTGATCACTTGATCTGCCACCTCAATTAATGAGGGAGATCAAGTGGTCCACGTTTTTTCTGATTATTTGATTTTCATTTTATTTGTTTTATTTTAATTAATTCATATTAATTTTAATATTGATCCAAGAAATATGCGAGTTTCACCAAAAAATTTTAAATGATTTCCTCTTTCATTTTCTAAATTAAAATTATTTTTTGGATCATTATTAATATTTTTCATGATTTAATTGATTTTGTGAATATTTTTAATTGTTTAAAAATAGTTTTAAGTTTCCAAAAATGATGAAATTTTTTCTCCAAGGTCCTTTGACATTGTTTGACCTATGATAAATCTCATGGCCATTTCTTTGGTGTTTTGATGAGTTTTAGGAATTTGATAAACCATAATTTAATTTAATGCATATTTTAGTCGATTTTAATTATTTAAATGCCAAATAAATTGTGTTAAGCTTCTAATTTTGACTTGTTGAGTTTGACTTGTGTTGTTGGGCCTTGGTCAAGGTTGATTTGACTTTGTTGAGATAAGATCATTGGATTTAGGGGATTGATGAAATATACATTTCATCTCCCAAAATGAATGAATGATCTTAATTTGGTAAAAGTCCCCCTTTGACCAATTTGTGTTGATTCCATTTCCCCTCCATCTTATTCCCTTTCTCTATTCATTCATGTCATGGACCAATGATATCTCTAGATCCTAAGGCTAGTTGATTGCAAAATCAATAGGAGTATGAATGAGATTATGTCCACACTTTTGCATATTCTTTTTATGTGTAGTATGTTTAGGAGCATAGTCCATTATACTATGTCTCTAACATGCATTAACACCAAAATTTCTATCGCCCGACCTCAAATAGTTGTGACTTCTACATAAATTCAATTACGATTGCTTAACATAACGCTAAATTTGTGACACAAAAGGCATAACATTCTAGTAAGTGAGATTGTAAGTCTCCCCTCTTTCATGGTATTGTGTGGAAACTTAGCCTTTTTTCCTTCCTTTGGAAGATGTCTTGGTTTAAGGATCCATGCTTGTGACAAGTGGGTTGAGTGTTCTCTAAAGAATGACTTAAACAATACAAAAGCAAAAGCAATACTAACTTCTAATCAACTAACAACTAACATTTAATTTCAAGCCATTTACAATTATGCACTTTAATTTCAAATCTTTATTCATTTTCCATTATTCATACCATTCAATTTGTTTACTTTAATGCCATTTTCACTTTGCTCACTCGAGCCATATTTTGGGATTATATTGTGTTTGTATATACTTGTTTGTGTTTGTGGTCTTTTGACCTTAATGTACATAATAAGAACAAAAACCCTAAAACACCTTTGTGTGGACTATTGGATTTGAGCTGAGACACCAGACTTAGAATTAGGCAACACTTCCTATGCAAAGGTCATGGCCAATGCCAACTTTCACGAAAACCAAGTGCTGGTAAAGTGAACTTTCATCTGATGCAATTATTGAAGATCCATTTGAATTCATCTTCAACATATTCATATTGAAGTTGTTATTTTGAACCTGTGTCTAATGCTCCTCGTTGAAGTCATCTGATACATAGAGAATTTTGAAGAAGATCATGGAGTTGATAAGCTTGGATGTGGCTATCTTTATTTGACGCCTTTCTCTTCACCTTGCTATTTGTGTATTGATATTGCTTGATTCTAAAGTTCAAGGGAATTTGGGTTTCTATATGACATTCTTGTTTATTGGATTGCAGCCTATTAGCCAGATCTATTCAACTCTCAACTTTTAAATTTGTGCTTAGGATTAGTCTCTTCATCTCCTCCCTTTTTCTTTAATTTCAAAATCTCTCCCTCCTTTTAAAATCTTCTTTGCTTGTGTTTGTTTTTCTAAACTTAGACCATTTTGCAAATTAGAAACTTCATCCTAATGACATTGCATTTTAAAAACTCTTTTCTTAATCAAACTTATAAATGAACTTAATTATACTTGACTTAAAATTTCAAAAGCCAAAAAGAACTAACACTCATCCAAACCTTTTTTAGGCCTCTTGTGCCTTTGTTAAACTTAAAATTTTGTTAAAAGCAACTCACTCACTTTGAAATTTATACCACGAACTACGAGGTTTTGATCCCTCATTTTTATGTTGGTATGTATTCACAAGTCCGAAGGTCTTGTTAAACACAAAAATATAATTAATGAATTCTTTTCTCATCCCTCCACCCTATTTATTGCAAACATCATTTCGTACAAAACCACATGGAGTACCTATGACACTTTGGGTGCTAACACCTTCCCTCTGTGTAACCAACCCCCTTACCTGTAATCTCTGGCGTTTTATTAGTTTTAATTTGAAAACTTATTATCTTTGGGTTTTGTTCGTACTTTTTCCCTTGGAAACAAAAAAAGCACGATGGCGACTCTGGTTTTATTGACGTTAAGTTTATCCATAGTTTGATGGTCATGAATTTACCGTTACAATCTGATACTGTTGTTAGGGGATCCTTAGGATGATTAGTTTCCTTTTCTCTTGTATTTGTATTTTGGTTTCTGAAATTGTACTCAGTGTAATCCTCCCAAAATCATATGAATAAAAGAGATTTTTTATGGTCAAATCAAATTGTTATTGTTATCATATACTTGAAAATAAAATAGTATGTTCCTTGAAAATAAAAACAATCAAAACATTGCATTTCATGCATCATTTGCATAACAGGTTTTCTTATGCCAGATGTCTTATTGGTTATTCTTCTGTGCTTCAGCCAAGCTGACTCATCGATACAACACTCATGCCAATCAACCGAGAATCATGGAACATTTGGAACAAGAGAACCGAGAACTGAAGGAAGAGATTGCTCGTTTAACTGCTATGATGGAGTTTGTTCTAGCTGCTCAGAATCAGTCTTCTCCAATGCCTGCAACTCCTCCTCCTCAAAGGACTATCATTTCAGAGATTGTTACCTCAACTGTGCCTGCCACTCAGTTTGCTGCAACTATGCTTGTCGGATTCCCGTGGGGAATGCCACCAAAATTTGTGCCTAAAGGGTTTGCGCATACCTCTGCTTCTATGACGACATCTATCCCGGTCATGTCTGTTCCGCCTCTAGTTGTTCACACTCTGCCTCGTGTCGAGGACACCATCTACCATTCTGAACCGTCTGAGGGTCCATATGTTTATGAGAAGATGAACGAGATGAAGGATCAGTTCCTTAAGTTGCGAAAGGAATTGAAGACCTTAAGAGGAAAGGACTTGCTCGGTAAGAGTGCTGCTAAACTTTTCTTAGTGCCGAATGTCAAGATCTAGATGAAGTTCAAAGTCCCTGACTTTGAAAAGTATAAAGGAAATACTTGTCCACTTAGCCATCTCGTCATGTATGCCAGGAAAATGTCAAAGTAGACTGATAATAATCAGTTACTGATTCACTATTTCCAAGACAGTTTGATTGGTGCTGCTCTGAGGCGGTACACGGGGTTGGATAGTGCAAGTGTTCGCACATTTAATAACTTGGGTGAAGCTTTTGTGAAGCAGTATAAGTACAACGTGGACATGACGCCTGATAGAGACCAACTGAGGTCTACGTCTCAGAAGGATAAAGAGACATTCAAAGAGTATGCCCAAAGATGGAGAGAGCTTGCTGCTCAAATCAATCCTCCATTGGAAGAAAAGGAGATGATGAAGATTTTCCTTAAGACCCTGAGTTCGTTTTATTACAAACGCATGATTGCTAGTGCCTCTAGTGATTTTACCGAAATGGTAAAAATGGGGATGAGGTTAGAGGAAGGAGTCTGCGGGGGACGTTTGTCTAAGGAAGAGGTATCATCGAGCAAGAAGTATGGAAGCAGTTTCTCCAGAAAGAAGGAAGGTGAAACCAACGCAGTATCAGTGGGGAGGCAGAGGAGGCCTCATATTAAAAGAAATCCGCAACCACTTCAGCATCATCACCAAGTTTCATCAGTTATTCCAGTATTTTCAAACAATCAATCAATGCTAGTTCAACAACAACGTCAACAATAGCCACAACAAAGAACAAACAACACCAACACCAACACCAACAATAATCAGCAACAAAAAAATTTCGAGAGGAAGAAGGTCTCTTTTGACCCTATTCCTATGTCATATGCCAAACTTTATCCATATTTGGTTCTCAAGAACCTACTTCAGCCAAGAAATCCACCACAAATTCCAGAACCACTTCCATGGTGGTATAAGCCAGAACTCCGTTGCGCCTTTCATCAAGGAGCTCATGGCCATGATATTTAAAACTGTTACCCATTGAAGTATGAAGTCCAGAAGCTAGTAAAGAGTGGGATGGTGTCCTTTGAAGACCGCGTGCCGAATGTGAAAGCTAACTCTTTGCCTGGTCATCAATGGTGTCCTTTGGTCGCAATTCATAGAGACATATGTTTGGTTAATGATTGTGAGCATGACCATGATAGTTGTGTGATTTGCAGTGTAAACCCTCGAGGGTGCGTCATCGTCAAGAGGGACATTCAGAGATTGATGGATGAAGGGCTTATCCAAGTTTTTCAGTCAAGGGAAGTAAATGATGTCAATGTAATTGTTCTTGTGTTTAAAACCCCATAGTGGGTAGTAATTTAGTTTGACAACAGCAGCAGTAACAACGTCAACAAATTGATATCTCCGTTAGTCATACAGTTAGTAGGCCCCGTCCCATAAGCATCCATAGAGTTGTTCCGTATTAGTATAATGCTACCATGTTGGAAAATGGTCAAGAGGTTCCGTTGCCTACGACCAATTCTGTTGTGAACATTGTCGATATAACGAAGGTGACCCGTAGCAGTCATGTTTTTGGACCCGTCTTTCCAAAGGAGGTGATAAAAGATGTGTCTATTGGTAAGAAGGTTGGTGTGCCTGCAGTAGATCCAGTTAGTGCTCCAAGAGATCAGTCTGGTGAATCCAACAATTTTAAGCCTAATGATGATGATGAGGTACTAAGATTGATAAAGAAAACACTACGTCAAAAAGGTTTTTTAACAGCGCATCTTAGACAGCGCTTTTAAAAGAAAGCGCTGTCTAAGGTTAAAATAAAAATAAAACACGGAAAATGTTCTAAAAAAATAATGAAAGCGCTGTCTAAGGGGGGGTCTTAGACAGCGCTTTTAGAAAGCGCTGTCTAAGACCCCCGCTTAGACATCGCTTTTAGAAAGCGCTTTTAAATATAGACCTTAGTCAGCGCTTTTGAGAAAGCGTTGTTTAAAGTCTTTCAATTAAAAAAAAAATTAAAACCAAAAGCGTTGTCTAAGGGGGGGGGGCTTAGACAGCGCTTTTTGAAAAGCGCTGTCTAAGGTATACCTAAAAAATTACTTAAATATTTTCTCTTTTAAATTATAAGAAAAAAATACAATAATCAGTGCTATGATTTTTTATTTTAATTTCAGATAAATTTAATAGAAAGATGCAAAAAATATTTTTAAAAATGAAATAAAATAAAATTAAAAGCAATTTATATATAATTTTATCTTTAATCGATATTTTTTAAAAAACAAAATGATCAAAGATAATAAAAATGGATTCTTCTAAATTTTTTAACATTGATAGATATTCGGGGGTTTTCATAAAAAAAACGTATCAGACGACATAATTTCCCTTTTGCTTATTCTCGTGCAAACCCTCTTCCGCCACCGCGAATTCCGGCCCGCCACGTTCTTCACTTCCGGTGGTAACGCACGGACGATACTTTCTCTATTCCACATTCAGCACTTCCTCCACCAAATAATCAAATAGTACTGAAGTAGAAAGTCGATCATTGAAATCTAAATTTTACTTCACAGTTTATATAAAGATTCAGCAAAGTAAAATTGTTCTGATTCAGTTCATTGTTGCTTCTGTTTTGAGCAGTAACTCCAAACAATGGGAGCACCGAAGAAAAGTGCTGCTAGGGTTTCAGAGGATCATGATGAACTTGTTCGAGTTCCGTTACAAGCTATTCTCTTGGCGGATAGTTTTACTACAAAGTTCAGACCTATCACTCTTGAACGCCCTAAAGTAATTTGATTTTGTTTTTTTATTTTTGTGGATTTTTCATCATTCATCATACATAACATGAGTTCATTATTATTTTTGTTTGAATTGTTATATATTTATTTGTTTGTTGATTTAAGGTGCTTTTGCCGTTGGTGAATGTTCCGATGATAAATTACACATTGACATGGCTTGAATCAGCTGGTATAGAAGAGGTTTTTGTTTTCTGCTGTGCTCATGCCAAGCAGGTGATTAACTATTTGGAGAAATCTGAGTGGTTTTCTCAACCTAATTTTACGGTAACGACTATAGAGTCACAAAATTCTGTTAGTGCTGGAGATGCACTCCGTGTTATCTACGAGCGCAATGTGGTATGTGTTTTCTTCATTTTGTTCATCAATTTAAATTTCAATATGTCTGAAAACTCTATAGCACCGACACATTCGGAAAAAGGTGTCAGTGTTGATGTCCGAAACTAAACACTGACACTACGCTGATTTATTCATTTTTTAAAATTATTACCGGTTTCAATGTGTCAGGGTTGTGTTTGCGGTGTCCGTGCTTCAAAGTTTGGCTATGAAGTAGATATACTATACTTGTATTTGCATGTATTGTACGTCTTAAATTTGTTTGATATTAGAATTTAGGGTTATTGATTTTTATTGAACAATGCTTATCCGGTTCCTGTTTAGTATACTATGGGTATGCACTGTTAAAGCGGAATTTTTTGAAAATCACGGCATGATATGCTAACATAGGACATTTGGGTTATCATTTACTCATTAACACATAAACATTTTAGTACTTAGTATATGATGATCATAAATAATTGTGATCCTAACAAGTAGGCATAGTTACATATATTTCCCACGGCCATATCAGGTATTTTTTTTACTGCCACTTACATTTAATGGTCCCTTTTCCTTCAAAGAGTAAACTCTCAACTTTGGAATGTATTGGTTCCTAACAGCAGAATATGTCACAAAAAATATTCAACTTCGTGTCGTTAGTTAGTAAGATATATCCTATCTGGACGGCAACTCTGTCTTTAGTTCATAAGATGTATCAGAGAAGTATTGAGGGAAATATATTATATAGAAAGAAAAAAATATTGAATACTTTTCGAGTAAGAATCAAACTCACATCAGTATTAGATACATTTTGGACAATGATACTTTTTTATTTTCGAAATACCTCAGCTATCAAGGGTTTCAATAGAGCAGTCTTACGTGTAAAGATCCCAAACTAGCTCTTAGTCTTGATAAGGTTGTGATCATCTTACAATTGACTTCTCTTTTGTTGTTGTAGTAAACGGACTTTGAACTTGTAAAAGATAAGAACTAGTCATTCTCACCTCTTGTTTGTTTTATTATTATTATTATTATTAGTTGCATAGCTGTAAGATGCATGCTCAGTTGTAGAGCTTCTTTAATGGAACAAAGAACAAAATCAGAAGCTTATATGGTTGTAGTTCTGTTTTTATAACTATGTGCATTATTATAAATATTTACTACTGCTTACACATCAAACTGATTATTAATGTACTTATTTTACACCCTTTTACTAATTCACTGGGACCAAGTTTCGTGTAGTAACACTTTTGTTTAATTTGTTATTTTGAAGATACAAGGAGATTTTGTTCTTATCAGCGGAGATACTGTAAGCAACATGTCACTTACTCAAGCTCTTTTAGAACATAAAGAAAGGAAGAAGAGAGATAGTAATGCTGTAATGACCATGGTTATCAAACGGTCTAAAACCAATCCAGCTATCCGTCAGTCTCGACTTGGTACTGATGAAATTTTCATGGCTATTGATCCCAATACCAAGCAACTTCTGTCTTATGAGGATAAGGCAGACTATTCAAAAGGCACTTTACATCTTGAAAATTCACTGCTTGCTGATAATCCTTCCCTCTCTCTGCACCATGACAAGCAGGTAGAACTTTTTTTTCTCCAGATCTCTCTGCTTTGCTTTCAGATTAACTTCATGCTAGTGAGTAATTGGTTTGCTGCTACATACTCGTAAAGAGTTATCATATCAATTTCAGGACAAAATGTCTTTATTTATTTTTAAATATTATGATCATGATAACTCTTGCAGTTTAGTTCAGGCTTAGTTAACAATACCTATGATGTTACCTCATGATTGGGCTATGCCAAGAAATTGTCTATTGATTTATTACCAATTGAAGTTTATTGTCGGTTGTTCCCAGAACTGGCTACTGTTGTTTGTTATTGATTCTACTTTCTTTGGCCATATATCTCGCCGATAAACCTTATTAAAATTTCTCCAGTAATTAAGCCAATAATTTATTTTCTGCAGGATTGTTACATTGACATCTGCTCGCCAGAAGTCCTTACCCTATTTACAGACAATTTTGACTACCAACATCTTCGCCGTCATTTTGTCAAGGGACTGCTCGTTGATGATGTAATTTCTCTCTTACATTCTAAATTGACATGAATCATTGTTTTAAAAGTTCTTCATAAGTCATTGATAGATGGAAAAAGCTTATCCTATTGAATCACTTTTTTTTTGCGTGAAAAAATATCTATATGTTTATCTCTTACAGAGAGACCTATATTCCTTCTGACGTGCCCTGTTTGTTGATAAAATTTATAAGATTGAATGCTTTTTTTTATTGATCATATGTCTGCATGTGTTGGGACTTCAATAATAAAATCTACATAATTAGGACTAGAACACTTCTTTAACAGTTTATGGACCTGCATTGGACATTTCGACTTATAAACACATCTTATGTGTTTCTGGCACATGTCCTTAAGTCTTTGTTATAAAGCTCATCATTTATGTTTCCAATATATTCTTCTTGGCACTTATTCTTGAGTTTAGCATTTTGTATGCACCACATCAACATGACCTTATCTTTCTTTCAGATAATGGGATATAAAATATTTGTGCATGAAATCCGCTCAGACTATGCTGCAAGGGTTGAATTTTGGATAGAAAATATTTAAGAAATTATTTTAGGTATACCTTAAGGGGGGGGCTTAGACAACGCTTTTTGAAAAGCGCTGTCTAAGGTATACCTAAAAAAATTAAAATAGGAGGGTCTTAGAAAGCGCTTTTGGCCAAAGCGTTGTCTAAGGGGGTGGGGCTTAGATAGCGCTTTTCAAAAGCGCTGTCTAAGGTATACCTAAAAAATTTAAAATAAGAGGGTCTTATAAAGCGCTTTTGGCCAAAGCGCTGTCTAAGGGGGGGGGGGGGGGGGGGCTTAGACAACGCTTTTAAGATTTAAAAAAGCGTTGTCTAAACCTTTAGCAGCGGAGGTTTAGACAGCGCTTTAAAGCGCTGTCTAAGGCTAAAAAAAGCGCTGTCTAAGGTCTTGTTTGTTGTAGTGAAAGTGAATTTAATGTGGTGGAGCAGCTGCTCCAAACTCCTTCGAAGATTTCATGAATTCTGAAGTGCACAGAGAAGCATTGCAAAAAGTATTGGAGCAAGCCTACGTCGAGCATGATGTAAATGTGGATCAATTTGACCACATTGTGGCTAACATCAGTTCCTGCAATAACTTGAGCTTCTATGATGAAGAACTTCTCGAGGAAGGCAGAAATCACAATCTAGAATTACATATATCGATGAATTGCAAGGAAGATACATTATCAAATGGGTTGGTTGATATCGGTTCTTCTTTGAATGTACTCGCCAAGTCAAGTCTGTCAAGGTTAACGTATCAAGGCACCCCGATGAGGTATAGCAGCATGATTGTCAAAGCTTTTGATGGTTCTCGCAAGACCGCCATAGGAGAAGTGGACCTTCAAGTGAAGATAGGTTCGAGTGATTTCCAAATTACTTTTCAAGTAATGGGCATCCACCCAGCCTATAGCTGCTTGTTGGGAAGGCCATGGATACATGAGGCTGGAGGAATGACATCCACTCTACATCAAAAGTTGAAATTTGTAAAGAATGGAAAGCTTGTCATTGTGGGTGGGGAAAACATGTTGTTAGTAAGTCACCTATTGTCTTTTTCATATCTGGAAGCTGAGGATGAGATTGGAACTCCGTTCCAAGCTCTATCTATTGTTGAAGTGAAGAAAACTGGGGCACCCATGTCCTCTTTCAAAGATGCTCAGAAGATTATTGAAGATGACAGTTCAGATCAGTTGGGCCGTATGGCAGAGGTTGCCGAGAACAAGAACAAAGCCGGATTGGGATTTCAGCGAGGACCGTCTTATGTCAAAGCTGAAGATATGCAACCTAGTTTCCGTAGTGGAGGGTTCATCCATGGTAATGAACAACACTCATCTGCTGTGATAGAGGGTGATGGAGATGAAGACTGCGCCAATTTTATGACGCATGGAAAGGCTTGCAACAATTGGGTTATTGTTGATGTTCCTGTTATTGTCCATCGCTCTAAGTAATTTATTTTTATCATTTTAGAAAAAATCCTTCTCCTATGCCTAAGGGAGAAATGAACATTGTTGGGCATATTTCAAATTAATCATCAATAAAATGCAATTATATTCATCCACATCTATGATATTTTTATTTTTACTTTTTGCTTTTATGAAAATGGTAATCACAAAAAACATAAATAAATAAATAATAATTGTCCATCTGCATAATATTTGATCACAATCCACTTCTCCAAAATCAAAATATCAAATCATTATGCAGGTTGGTTTCTAAACCCATTGAATACAATGATCCTACTCCTTCTGCAAACTTTGAATTCCCTGTGTTTGAGGATGAGGAAGAAAGTGATTAAGAAGTGTCTGATGAATTATATCGCCTACTTGAACACGAGGAAAAAGCAATTCAACCATTCAAAGAGCAGATTGAATTAGTCAACTTGGGTTCCGAAGATGATGTGAAGGAAGCTAAGATTGGGTCTCAGCTGTGTCCCGAGGTTAAGAAGGGGTTGATTGATCTTCTTCGAGAGTATTCAGATGTGTTTGCTTGGTCCTATCAAGACATACCTGGTTTGGATTCTGAGATTGTGGAGCATAGATTGCCGTTGAAGCAAGAATGCTCGCTAGTCAAGTAGAAGTTGAGAAGAACTCATCCTGATATGGCAGTGAAGATCAAAGAAGAAGCACAAAAGTAGATCGATGCTGGTTTCCTTGTTACTGTTGAGTATCCACAGTGGGTGGCCAACATTGTGCTTGTTCCGAAGAAGGAAGGAAAAATCCGTATGTGTTTCGAACTTAGAGATTTGAACAAAGCCAATCCGAAAGATAATTTCTGTCTGCCACACATTGACATGTTGGTAGATAATACAACTAAATTCAAAGTCTTTTCATTTATGGACGGATTTTCCGGTTATAATCAGATCAAGATGGAACCCGAAGATATGGAGAAGACCACATTCATTACACCCTGGGGAACATTCTGTTATAGAGTGATGCCTTTTGGTCTAAAGAATGCTGGTGCAACATACCAGAGAGCGATGACCAGTCTTTTTCATGATATGATGCATAAAGAGATCAAAGTCTATGTTGATGACATGATTGCCAGATCAAGTGATGAAGAAGAACATGTTGAGCATTTGTTGAAGCTATTCCAATGTTTGAGGAAGTACAAACTCCGCTTGAATCCCAATAAGTGTAAATTTCGTGTTCGTTCTGGTAAGTTGTTGGGCTTTATTGAAGGTGAGAAAAACAAGAAAGGGGGTTGTTTTGGAAAATAAGCGCTTTTGCAAAATAAAATCACATAGGATTTTATACTGGTTCGCTTATAACACAAAGCTACTCCAGTCCACCCGACTAAGGTGATTTCGCCTTCAACAAGGACTTAATCCACTAATCTTGAAAGATTATTACAACCAACGTCTAAGAGAAAGATCTCTTAGTCCTCTCAAGTATACAGACTGCAGAGTCACTTGAGGAATTAAAACAATTGAGGTAAAAACAGAATTTGTAATCTAAAGTGCTTCTAGGATAAAGCAAGTATTACAGCAATTTGAGCAGATAAGAATTTTCACGTAATGAGCAAAAGCTCGTGAAAGATTAGAGAGAGTTGAGAAATTTTGTGCGTTCAGGTGTATCTCTCAATGAGGTTCGCCGTTCTTTATATAGAGGTGAAAAACGACCGTTGTAATGATGGCAGATTTTTAGTCTTGATGAGAGTTAAATGCCATTACTTCGTTGTTTCTTGCCAAAAACAAGTTTGTCTCCCTGAATAACTTCTTTCCAAATATAGTTCTTTCCATTTGAAGTTGAAGTTGCCGTTATTCTTTCTGGATAATGAAATCCATTATCAGCGTCTGCGTTATTCTCATAACCTGAGATCTTGAGATTTGGCTTCAGAGCTTCTGATAGTTCTGACCCTTTTAGAATTCTGATGTACCGTTGCTCAGAGTCAGAGCTTCTAGAGTGTCCTTTTTCTTCAGATGCTTCTGATATGCTGATATGCTGTTGCTCAAAGTCAGAGCTTCTAGAGCGCGTTTCTACTTCAGATGCTTCTGATCTTCTGATAATTTGTATCTGATTTGATTCTGTATCTGGTGACGTGATCAAATTCTTTCTTCTTGTTTAGAGTCCTGCACACTTAGGAACTTTTCGTTAGAGTGCCATTTTTGGTTTCATCCTTTGTTATCATCAAAATCTTGGAATCTGTTGTAGAACTATTTTTGTTCTTACAATCTCCCCCTTTTTGATGATGACAAAACAAACTCAAATGGCAGATGAAACATTCAAAATTAAAGAGTTAATCAGATCAGATAGAAGTGAGCTCCCCCTGAGATAGGCTAGGGAGTTCAGAAGTTCTTACCAGAGCTTCCAAGCAGTGAGGTTTCTCGATACCTTTCTGCAATTTCTTAAGTCAAGTATTAGATAAATTTATTTTAAAAAAATATGTTTGTAGAGTGCTTGAGGAATTAGGCAATTTTTCATCAGAGCTATTTGATTTCTCCCCCTTTTTGTCAGAATCAAAAAAACATAGAAAAATAAGCAGGAAGAAAAAAATATATATATATCCAGATAAGAAAAAAAACATCAGAGACAAAGATAAGCAAAAACAACAAGCAAAAAAATCCTAAGTGCCTAAGGGTTGGGAGGAGGAGGCATTCTCTGAAGCAGTTGAGTCAGCAGGTTCTGGATGTTGGCGTTGACTGTGTCCTGTTGATCCAATCTGGCTTGGACTTCCTTCTGCTCTTTCTGAAGCTCCTCAAGGGTTCTGAGAACCAGAGGGGCAAACGTAGAGGACTCCCCCTGAGTCAGAGCATTCTGTGCTTCAGCAGCGGCTTTAGCTTCAGCTTCAGCAGCAGCTTGTGCTTCAGCTTCAGCTGCAGCAGCAGCAGCATCGGCTAGTGCTTTGGCTTCAGCTTCCCTTATCCTCAAAAGTTCTTCTTGTCTTGCTCTTTCTTCTTCTTTCCTTCTGGCTTCTTCTTCAGCTTCTATGGTCAAGCGCTCTTGTAGTCTTGCCTCAGCGTCTTTGATGAAGTCGTTTCTGACTTGCTCAGAGATGTGTTTCAGTTTAAAGGCCTCAGATGTCATCCAGCCAATGACTCTGTTCCAGTGTGTCCTAACAGAGTCAGGATCATCCCTGATACCAGAGTTGATGGTCAGAGACTTGACCTTTTCAACTGATGCTCCTGCAAACAGCATAATTGCTTCCTCTAGGGTTGGCAGGGAATGTTCTGGTTCAGATGGTTGAGGTGGAGAGTTTGGAGGGCTTAGGTTGAGAGTTGGAGGTTCAGCGGAAGTGTTTGGAGGGGTAATGTTAGAGGGTTGAACTTCAGATGGAGTGACGGTTGGTTGTTCTATGGGTGGTGAAGTTACTTCAGGTTCAGGTGGAGGTTGTTGTGGATTACGGTTTAGAGTTTGAAGTTGGGCTAGAGTGGGGGAAGCGGGGTCAGAGGGTTCTGTGTCAGAGGAAAGGACAAAATAGGGAGGTGATTCTGGGGCTGAGGATGAGGAAGTGGTTTGATTCATTTCTTCAGCTACAGATATGGGTAGGGAGGTATTGGCAAGATTGAATTTGGGTAGTGGTTGAGATGTTCTGGTTGTTGAAGGAGGGGTTTCAGATGTGGTGTAGATGGGTGTTGGTAGAGGAGTAGAAGAAGCAAGTTGCTGTACAGAGGGAGCAGTAGAGGCAGACTTACCAGAAGACTCTTGTAGAGGTCCTAGAGGTCTTGATTCAGAAGTTTCCCCTAACTTTGCTTTCTTCGCCTTGGATGCCTTCTCAGATGGACCTCTTTTAAACCTCACGAAGTCTGGAGCTGAATCTGGCAGTTCGCTCAGTCTGAAATCTGATATGTCCACTCCTTCATCCTTCAGACGTTGGAGGTAGTGGAGAATTGCTTCTTTGGGTTCATCCTTGTAGAACTTACATAGACCATTTGGCATATCCCTCTGATCTTTTAAGGCTTCCCAAGAAGTGTCCAGAGTAGGTTTAACGTGAATCTTCTCCAGAATCCCCATGCTCTTCCGATTCCTGGAGTTCAGAGGCCTTCCAGTTTCTATTGCCAAGTCGTCCATGAGGTTGTGTTTTATCAGATGGTCCACGAGACCATTTTCTATCAGCACATTTGAGAGGAGTCTTCCCAGAGGAATGTAAGTTCTGGGTTTCATGTTATTCCTGGTTTCCCGTATAGAATCTCTGAGGTATTTGAAGAGGAGTGCAGGGAGGCAAAGCTTCAGACCATTATGAATACAGTACAGAATACATTTCTGATCTGTATTGATGTAATCTGATGAGTTTGATGCTGGGCGATGATGATTAGTTCCCAGAATGATTTTGAGCCACACCCGGAGATTCTGATGTAGTTCCTTGTTCTTTGAGGGGTTCCCTTCTGTGTTGAGTTTGAAGATTGTGGGGTTGATTTCATGAGCAATGTATTTCGCCCTGGGATTTATGTTGTAAATTCTTATTCCTCCAGCTTTCTCCATGTTCAGCAAGGCAGCGATTGATTTTTCAGTAATCACAATTTTTACACCCAAAACGTAGGAGACGATGAAATGATCGTCAGCATCAGCAAACCTCCAGAATTCCTTAATGAGATAAGGGTAAACTGGACCGTAGAGGCGTTGAAAGTAGTTTCCCCAACCTTGTTGATGAAGTTCTTTAGTGAGGTCTACGCCATTTCTCTTCATGTTGTTAAAATCCACCAGGGATTCACACAGCACGTCCAGTTTCTCGAAAGGAGTTGCAAGATTTATATGTGGCTCACGGTCAAGAATGTGAGGCTCCTTGTAAACTGGTATTGTAGTTACGCCTGTAACAGTTGGAGTAGATGTGCTTTGAGCCGCGTTGCTGGAGTTCATTTGCTGAGAATAGTTGAATACAAATTGTTGTTGAGAATCCATTGTTGATGAAGAACGGGAAGAAGATGAACTGTTTGCAGAAATGCCTGAGAGAACTTGGGTTGAACAAGTGAGTGAGAGTGAAGTGTGTGTGAAGTGTGAGAGGAGTGTTTAAATACCCAAAAGAAACGCATGCAAAACGATACGCAAATCAGAGTTGACACAAAAACCAAGTTAGCACGTTTAAAGGGAGAAATGATTATGGCTCATTAATGAATGTCTAATCCCAACAGTATGCACACTGCTCGAGGAGATCTCAGACGTCTGTCCTTTGAATTACTTCTGGACAGCTGTCTAGAATTTCCAAGGTTAGACGCAATTCACTCCACGTGTTTGCTTTATCTGATCTTCAGGAATACCAAACGAATGGTTCCTGGAGATTTCTAACTTAGATATCTTCTTAACTTGGTAGAAGTATCAGAGTCAGAGGCAGAAACTCATTTGTTTATGTCAGAGTCTCATTTTACATCTTCAGAGGCACAATTTATTCATGGCAGTTTTGAATGTTCAGATTTTCTAAGATAAAAAGAAATCTATCTTCAGCTAAAGGCTTAGTAAAGATATCTGCCCATTGATGATCTGTGTCAATGAACTTCAATGTTACTATCCCTTTCTGAACATAGTCTCTGATGAAATGATGTTTTATTTCAATGTGCTTGGCTCTGGAGTGTAGAATGGGATTCTTACTTAAACAAATGGCAGCAGTATTATCATAAAAGATAGGAATGTTACTCTCGAAGATTTGCAGATCTTCTAACTGATTCTTCATTTAGAGCATCTGAGTTGTGCACAGTGATGCTGAGATGTATTCAGCTTCTGCAGTTGATAGAGCTATAGTTGATTGTCTTTTGCTGGCCCAGGATATCAGATTGTTTCCTAGGAGCTGACAATTTCTAGATGTGCTTTTTCGTTCCAATCTATCTCCTGCGTAATCTGCATCACAGTAACTCGAAAGTCTATACTCTGATGTTTTCTCATACATCAGGCCCAGGTTAGGAGTTCCTTTCAGATATTTGAAAATTCTCTTAACTGCTGTTAAGTGAGTTTCTCTAGGATCTGATTGGAATCTGGCACATAGACAGACACTAAAGAGAATATCAGGTCGAGTAGCAGTCAGATAGAGAAGGGAGCCTATCATACCACGATAGAGCTTCTGACAAACCTTTTTACTGACTTCTTCCTTTTCAAGAATGCATGTTGGATGCATGGGAGTCTTTGCAGAGTTGCATTCAGCCATGTCAAATTTCTTCAGAACATCTTTTATGTATTTGCTTTGATGAACGTACGTGACTTCTGAAGTTTGGTTAATTTGAATTCCCAGAAAGAACTTTAGTTCTTGCATTAAGCTCATTTCAAATTCTGTCTGCATTAACTCAGAGAATTCTTGACAAACAGAGGCGTTAGCTGAACCAAAGATAATATCATCAACGTATATCTGGCATATCATGAGATCATTGTTAAGGTTCTTATAGAAGAGTGTGGAGTCAACTTTCCCTCTGAAAAAATTGTGTTCCAGAAGAAAGTTACTTAAACGTTCATACCAAGCCCTAGGAGCTTGTTTAAGTCCATATAAAGATTTTTTAAGTTTAAAAACATGTTCTGGAAAAATTGGATTTTCAAAACCTGGAGGTTGGTTGACATACACTTCTTCTGATATGTAACCATTAAGGAATGCGCTCTTGACATCCATTTGATATAATTTAATAGAATGGTTTATAGCGAAAGATACAAGAAGACGAATAGATTCTAACCTTGCGACTGGAGCAAAGGTTTCATTGTAGTCAATACCTTCTTGTTGACTGTAACCTTGAGCTACCAGTCGAGCTTGGTTTCTAATGCCTTCTCCTTTCTCGTTCAGCTTGTTTCTGAATACCCATCTGGTTCCGATAACGTGAGTGCCTCTGGGCTTGGGAACAAGATCCCAGACATCATTCTTTGTGAATTGATCTAACTCTTCTTGCATGGCTGAAACCCAGTCGTTATCTTGAAGTGCTTCATCATAGGACGTAGGCTCAATCAGAGACACTAGTCCCAGAGGAGTCTCTTCAGAGGTCTTGAAGGTAGATCTAGTTCTGACAGGTTCGTCTTTGTTGCCCAGAATCAATTCTTCAGATATGTTGAGGCGACTTTTAGCTTTCTTTGGGATTAATGGAGGATTAATTTCCTCAGAAATCTGAGTGGTAGTTGCTTCTGGAGCTTTGTCAGATCCTGCAAGAGTGATTTCTAAATCTGCAAAATTTTCAACTAGCTTTGACTTTTCAGGGTCAAGCTTATCGTCAAATCTGACATGAATTGATTCTTCCATAATTTTGGTTTCTGTATTGTATACTCTGTAGCCTTTAGAGCGTTCTGAGTATCCTAACATAATACCTTTCTGTGCTTTGGAATCAAACTTGTTCAGATGTTCTTTAGTGTTTAAAATAAAGCAAGAACATCCAAATGGATGAAAATATGAAATGTTTGGTTTTCTTCCTTTACACAGTTCATAGGGAGTCTTTTCCAGAATAGGTCTTATGGAGATTCTATTCTGAATGTAACACGTTATATTTACAGCTTCGGCCCAAAAGTGCTTAGCCATATTAGTTTCGTTGATCAGAGTTCTGGCCATCTCTTGGAGTGTCCTATTCTTCCTCTCTACAACTCCATTTTGTTGAGGAGTTCTAGGGCAGGAGAAATCATGGGATATTCCATTAGAGTCAAATAATTCCTCAAAGGATTTATTTTCGAATTCCCCACCATGATCACTTCTGACTCTGACAATTTTAGAGTCAAATTCTTTTTGCACTTTGGAGCAGAAACTAGTGAATACAGAGTGAGACTCACTCTTGTGTTTAAGGAATTTCACCCATGTCCAGCGACTGAAATCATCAACAATGACTAGTCCGTACTTCTTTCCATTGACTGATGCTGTTTTCACAGGACCAAATATATCAATGTGAAGAAGTTCCAGAGGCTTAGAGGTAGTAACAATAGTTTTCTTTTTGAAAGATGTTTTTGAAAATTTTCCTTTCTGACATGCTTCACATAGAGCATCTGAAGAGAACTTCAGTTTAGGTAGGTGTTGATTGTAATTTTAAGTGTCGGGTTTTTGTTATCGTATCCACAGGGATTGTGAGATATCACCGCCTTTCGACAGTTGTTTTAATTCTTAGCTTAAGGTAACAATGGGGTTTTGGTGTTTGTCACGATATCTTGCATAAACGTGTAATAAAATGCGGTAAAAGTTTTGGTTTGAATATTTGAGAAATATTGCCAAAGTTAGGGTTCGACGATCACTTTGCATGTATATGTTCGATCAACAAAACTTATAAGCTCCTTTAGATGATAAACTATTTCACAAAGTCCTCCCAATGTGTTTATCTCTAACACACATTGTGAGTTTTCCCACTTTGATCCATTGTTTATCTCTAACACAATCTATCAAAATGACAACTTTTTGGTTCAACCTTATGGTGAACAAAATCATTCATTACTATCTCTAGCTAACAAACAAGATTGGATGAAAACCTAGGTTAAGAGTTGGTAAACATCTCTCGATCATAAACCAACACAAAGAGTTTTCAATAAGAATAAAGTTTTCACCATATATTCACCATTAAAGAGTTTACAAATGAAGATCCTTACATTTACACACAAAGCTAATGATCATCTACATCTAACCTTGACAAAATGAAGGACTTAGCTACTCATTTTCATGGTAGCTTGGTCAACAAGTTTCGGAAGAAGGTTGATCAACATCCGAGTCGAATAATCGAGATTGGATGGGAATCCGCCTTCTTTTTGTGAAAGATGGTTAAGAGATGAAGAAAAATGGTTTCTAGGTCACAAAAGATCCTTAGAACAATGCTGTAAAAATATCTAGAAAAAGTACAAAAGTATGGAAAAATAAGGTATGGGTCCAAAAAGTAGCCCTTGCTACTTATAGAGCTGCTACTGGGCTGTCATGCTCGCTAGGCGAGCAAAATGGCTCGCTAGGCGAGCAGAATGGCTCGCCTAGCGAGCCCCTAAATGAGGCACCTGAGGCACCTGCGCCAAAAGAAATAGCCTTTGCCAGACTGACATGTTCGCTGAGCGAACAAAACCTTCGCCTAGCGAAGGCCACGCTTCAACCTTCGCTCCAGCGAGGTTGAGAGGTTTTGCTACTGGAATGCTCGCTGGGAGCTCGCTAAAGGCTCGCCTAGCGAGTGAGTGCTGGCTGCGCTTTTCACCAAGTCTGGACGTGTTCGCCACACACCTCGCTGGAAGCTCGCCTAGCGAGTGTGGTCATGTTTGCCACTGTAAAATACTGGAGCTTTTCGCTGAGCTCTCGCTGGACGCTCGCCTAGCGAGTCCTTCGCCACAACCCTCGCCTAGCGAGCAAGCTGATGAATGCTTGTTTTATTTGATCCCTTTGCCAAATTTCTTGTGTCTTCACTTTCTATTATTTCATGCCTACTTCCTGCACAATAACACACAAATCAAAGGTACCAAGATCGTTTATCATTGAATTGCATTTCATCCAAAACAAAGGTGGTTTCGAACACTTTAGCAAGGAAATGGAGTGAAAGATGCCCACATTTGATAGCCCAAATAAGCACTTTTGGGCATCTAACAGTAGGCCTCTGACTAACTCGAGTTTATTTAGCTGAGATAGTTTCCTCATGCTAATGTGGCCCAAGCGTCTATGCCATACCCATTGCTCTTCGTGAACAAACATCAGACATTTCATATTTTGTTCTTTTAAATCAGAAAGATTAATTTTATAAATATTGTTTTTCCTCTTGCCTGTGAATAAGACAGAACCATTGTTTTGATTTATGGCTTTACATGTTTTTTGATTAAAGATCACATCATAACCGTTATCACTTAATTGACTTATGGATAACAAATTATGCATTAATCCTTCTACGTAAAGGACATCAGATATAGAGGGAAGAGTACCATTACCAATAGTTCCGGAGCCTCTGATCCTTCCTTTCTGATCTCCTCCGAAGCCTACGAATCCAGCGTCTTTAAGTTCCAGGCTTTGGAACATAGACTTTCTTCCTGTCATGTGTCGCGAGCATCCAGAGTCCAGGTACCATGACTGGTGTTTGAACTTTGCTGCATAAGATATCTGCAACATAAACAATCTTATCTTTTGGTACCCAGAGTCTCTTGGGTCCTTTCTAATTAGTTTTCCCAGAGTTTCTTATTACTTTGGGTTTTCTAGCATTTTCAAATTTTTGTTCTTGTGTGTGTGTATAGTGATATGAAAATGGGGATTTAGGTTGGTCACTAGTAGGAGTTTTATCTTCCTTAGGATCATACCCAATTCCTCTTTTATTGTTCTGACTGACTCCATAAATCATGGATGCCATAACACTCCTTCCTATCCCATTTTTCAGAAACTTTTGAAATGCCTTTTCATATTTATAAATTATCGTGTTTGAGGTTTGTGGAGCTTGAGATAACGCTTCTTCCAGTTTTGAATTTTTTTTCTTTGCAGCATCTCTTTCTAAAGTCAAACTTCTGTTTTCATCTTTTAGTTGTGAAATAGTTATCTCAAGTTTGCCACACTCTTCAAACTTATCTTCAAGGCAATCTTTTACAGCTTTAAATTTTTGTTTTATTTTCTGATATGAGCTAAGAGTTTCAGACAAGCATGATTCTAAGTCAGATCTAGAGAGTTCAGAAAATACCTCTTCAGATTCTTCATCTGAACTGTTTCTGGATGTGGTAGCCATGAATGCCACATTGGCCTGTTCATCAGAGTCAGATTCACGGTCATCCCAGGTAGCCATTAATCCCTTCTTGGTTCTGAGGGGATTCTTCTTGAAGCTTTCTTTTCTGGAGCTGTCTTTCTTTAGCTTGGGGCATTCGTTCCTGTAGTGACCTGTTTCTTTACATTCATAACAAGTAACATCTTTGTTAGTTTTACCTTTTGAGGTTGATTCTGATCTATCCCCTCTGGGTCTTGGTCTTCTGAAGTTGTTGTTCCTCTTTTTCCAGAGTTGTTTAACTCTTCTGGTCAGGAGGGACAATTCTTCTTCATCATCAGAATCTTCCTGTTCAGAGTCATCCGCATCTTCTGTTTCGGCCTGGAATGCTTTGTTTCTGTCAGATTTGCGTCTTTCAGGTCTGGACTTTAATGCTACAGACTTGTTATTCTTCTGAGGCTCATCTTCCTCTAGTTTTATCTCATGGCTTCTAAGGGAACTGACAAGCTCTTCAAGATTGATGTTGTTCAGATCTTTTGATAGCTTCAGAGCAGTGACCATGGGTCTCCACTTCTTTGGCAAGCTTCTGACTATCTTTTTGACGTGGTCTGCAGTTGTGTATCCTTTGTCTAGAACTTTGAGACCTGCAATAAGAGTTTGGAATCTAGAGAACATTACCTCTATGGCTTCGTCATCCTCCATTTTGAAGGCTTCATACTTCTGGATTAGAGCCAGAGCCTTTGTTTCTTTGACCTGAGAGTTTCCTTCATGAGTCATCTTCAGAGAATCAAGTATATCTTTAGCTGTTTCCCTGTTGGTGTTTTTTCATACTCGTTATAGGATATGGCATTGAGAAGTATCGTTCTGGCTTTGTGATTATTCTTGAATACGCGCTTCTGATCGTCTGTCATCTTACTTCTGGGAACTTCAACTCCAGCATTAGTTACAGGAGGTGTGTATCCATATGTGACAATGTCCCAGAGATCAGCGTCATAACCCAGAAAGAAACTTTCAATTCTATCTTTCCAGTAATCGAATTTCTCTCCATCAAAAACAGGAGGCTTAGCATTGTAACTGTCTCTTTCGTTTGTCTGGGTCATAGTTTTTCTCGTTCTGGATCTCTCTACACTGTTAAGTGTTTGATTAGAAAATCAATAACAGTGCCGAAGCTCTGATACCAATTGAAGGTGAGAAAAACAAGAAAGGGGGGTTTGAATTATTTTGGAAAATAAGCGCTTTTACAAAATAAAATCACACATGATTTTATACTGGTTCGCTTATAACACAAAGCTACTCCAGTCCACCCGGCCAAGGTGATTTCGCCTTCAACAAGGACTTAATCCACTAATCTTGAAAGATTATTACAACCAACGTCTAAGAGAAAGATCTCTTAGTCCTCTCAAGTATACAGACTGCGCAGAGTCACTTGAGGAATTAAAACAATTGAGGTAAAAACAGAATTTGTAATCTAAAGTGCTTCTAGGATAAAGCAAGTATTACAGCAATTTGAGCAGATAAGAATTTTCACGTAATGAGCAAAAGCTCGTGAAAGATTAGAGAGAGAGTTGAGAAATTTTGTGCGTTCAGGTGTATCTCTCAATGAGGTTCGCCGTTCTTTATATAGAGGTGAAAAACGACCGTTGTAATGATGGCAGATTTTTAGTCTTGATGAGAGTTAAATGCCATTACTTCGTTGTTTCTTGCCAAAAACAAGTTTGTTTCCCTGAATAACTTCTTTCCAAATATAGTTCTTTCCATTTGAAGTTGAAGTTGCCGTTATTCTTTCTGGATAATGAAATCCATTATCAGCGTCTGCGTTATTTTCTTAACCTGAGATCTTGAGATCTGGCTTCAGAGCTTCTGATAGTTCTGATCCTTTTAGAATTCTGATGTACCGTTGCTCAGAGTCAGAGCTTCTAGAGCATCCTTTTTCTTCAGATGCTTCTGATATGCTGATATGCTGTTGCTCAAAGTCAGAGCTTCTAGAGCGCGTTTCTACTTCAGATGCTTCTGATCTTCTGGTAATTTGTATCTGATTTGATTCTGTATCTGATGACGTGATCAGATTCTTTCTTCTTGTTTAGAGTCCTGCACACTTAGAAACTTTTCGTTAGAGTTCCATTTTTGGTTTCATCCTTTGTTATCATCAAAATCTTGGAATCTGTTGTAGAACTATTTTTGTTCTTACATTTATTGTTAGCGTGAAGGGTATTGAAGTTGATCCTACCAAGGTCAAAGCAATACAAGAGATGCCTGCACCCAAAACTGAGAAGCAAGTCAGAGGTTTTCTCGACCGCTTGAGTTATATCTCAAGATTCATATCACATATGATTGCCACATGCGCGCCTATATTCACGCTTCTTCGGAAAGATCAATCTTGTGATTAGATCGAAGATTTCCAGAAAGCTTTTGACAGTGTCAAAGAATATCGGCTTGAGCCTCCGATTCTGTCGCCGCCTGTTGGAGGAAGACCATTGATCACGTATTTGACTGTTTTTGAAGAAATTATGGGTTATGTTTGATGGGTGTTGTGCAATATGCTATCCGCAAGTATACGGAACACGTCAAAGTAATACAAAATATTATCATTCCCACAGAGACCAAATTGTCAATCTATCAATTTTTATTGTTACGGTGTTTATCTAAGGTAGTAAAATAAGTAGGTTTAAGTATACTGAAGTGAGAATGACGAAGTAAATAAATTCAGATAAAATGCAGGCTCATATGTAACTCACATCAGTTAGGAAATACTCCAATTGTTTCTAAACAGATCTACTTATGGGGCAATATTTTCTACTTAGAGAAGATTCAATTTAATAGGAACTATCGCTTTCGCGTATTCAAAACCGAGTTTACTCTCTAATTAATGCCCTCCATTGTCATAAATGAAGGATGCTTGTCGTGTTAAAGTAGTAAACTTATTTTTAAGAAATTAAATCCTCGACTTAGTTAAAAAGTGATTTTGCTTTGGAAAGTTTAACTTAAAAGGGGTCCATGACTTTCGCTCAAGTATCCGGATTTTAAACCTACAAACGCGTCTGAAAATAATTTCAAAGTCGTTTTTTAATAGTGTTAAGAATTCCAAATTAATCGGACAAAGTGCTTTCGCTACTTTTGACCAGTTAAAACTAACCAAGTTTATCATTAAGAGTTGTACGACTTTCGATCTTACCCAACTATACTTCGACTTTACTTTCATAGTTACCGAACAAAATAAACACTGAAAAATTGTGTCAAAATTAAAACAACCCCTAAAGCATTTCTATAGATACAAATAATGGAGTATCATCTTAACGATGATCCTTACATCCTAACCTTTAAATATTTAGCCAGACATGAAAATAAGCAACAACATAGCAGAATAAATCATATTTAAAAAGGGCGAGTAAAATAAAATGTGCAAGTTAAATAAGCGAGTATGTAAAAGCGAGACAGGAAGATAAATAAATTAAAGCATGCAAGAAAAATAAAACGTAAATGCGAATAACTTGAATAAGAAACCTGCCCCAAATCAGAGACTTTAATCTGGTACACTTGAAAAGAAAACTTGACTGGAAAGTAAAATGGCGGAAAGATTGTTTGTACAGTGCTCCAACCTAATTACAACTCAAGTACGATAACCCCCCGATGTGACGGGTTATCGCTTTTACAATGGTGAACTTTAGGCTTAGTGTTGTGAACTAAGTTGGATGCCTTTTCGTGAAGTGAAAACGCCTATTTATAGAAGTTCTAAAAAGCTAGTCAAAGACAGAAATGTCCTCCAACTTCCCTTAGCGGGGTCGTGCCAACAAAGGTGGTGCCTGCCATCCCCACCAAGGCGCCCGCCGTGTGTACAACATGGAAAGATCATGGGAAACATGGCAGTTACCACCGGTTGACAGCTTACACGTCATGGCACCCTCCTTGGTGGCAGTCATGTAGGACGCCATGTGCACAAATTTCTACAAAAACTTCGATTTCTTGCTCGTTTGGCTTCGTTCCTTCACAAAAGGCTCATATAGGGAAAAATATCTGAAAATAGGACAAAAGGAAAACTTAACACCAGAAAATAACTATAAAAACCTAATAAGCATGTGCAATCCAAGTCAAATACGCAGTGTGTTTCAGTGTTCTTGGTCAGTAAGACGAAACTGGAAAGAAATAATATGCAATTTACTACCTCAGTAAGAAATTCACCTACTGTGAGACTTGATATTCTATGCTAGAAAAGACTTGTTGCACATTGGCTTGGGCTACTAAGCGTCTACGTCAGTATATGTTGAACCATACTACTTGGTTGATATAAAAAATGGATCCAATCAAGTATATTTTTAAGAAGCCTGCTTTAATTAGAAGGATTGCCAGTTGGCAGATGTTGTTATCAGAGTATGATATTGAATACCCATCTCAAAAAGCTATTAAAGGTAGTGTCTTGGTTGACCATTTGGCTCACCAACCTATTGAAGATTATCAGTCAGTGCAGTACGATTTTCCTGATGAAAAGATCTTGTACTTGAAGATGAAAGATTGCGATGAACCATTGCTTGAAGAAAGGCCAGAACCTGGTTCCCGTTGGGGCATGGTGTTTGATGGAGCTGTTAATCACTATGGTAATGGCATTGGGGCAGTGATTATTACTCCTCAAGGCACACATTTTCCGTTTACAGCTAGATTGACTTTCAAGTGTACAAATAATATGGTTGAGTATGAAGTTTGCATTATGGGGCTGGAAGAGGCCATTGATCTCAGAATCAAGTATTTGGATGTCTATGGAGATTCATCTTTGGTTGTGAATCAGAGCAAAGGTGAATGGGAGACGAATCAACCCGGTTTGATACCGTATAAATATTACTCTAGGCAGATTTCAACTTTCTTTAAAAGGGTTGAATTTCATCATATCCCTCGAGATGAAAATCGGATGGCAGATGCTCTTGCAACGTTGACTTCAATGATTGTGGTGATGTTTTGGAATGAAGTTCCCAATTTGACTGTGATGCGTCTTGAAAGGCTAAGTCGTGTGTTTGCTGTTGAAGAGATCAAAGATGAAAAGCCATGGTATTTTGATATTAAATGTTTTCTCCAAAGTCAGGTTTACCCACCTGGGGCATCTTTGAAAGATAAGAAGACTTTGAGAAGATTAGATCGCAACTTCTACCTGAATAGTGATGTACTTTACAAGAGAAACTTCTATATGGTTTTGCTCAGATGGATGGATAGACACGAAGCAGACTTGTTGATGACTGAAGTCCATGAAGGTTCCTTTGGTACTCATTCCAATGGACATGCTATGGCTAAGAAGATGTTAAAAGCATGTTACTATTGGCTGACAATGGAATCTGACTGTTGCAAGTTTGTGAAGAAATGCCATAAGTGTCAAATTTATGCGGATAAGATTCATGTTCCACCGACACTGTTGAATGTCATTTCCTATCCATGGCCCTTCTCCATGTAGGGAATTGATATGATTGGCATGATTGAGCCTAAAGCTTCAAATGGACATCGTTTCATTTTGGTGGCTATTGATTACTTCACAAAGTGGGTTGAAGCGGCATCGTATGCGAATGTGACCAACCAAGTTATTGTGAGGTTTATCAAGAATCAGATTATATGCCGGTATGGTGTGCCAAGTAAGATCATTACTGATAATGGATCGAGCTTGAACAATAATATGGTTAAAGCTCTTTGCAAAGACTTCAAGATTGCACATCATAATTCTTCTCCCTACAGACCTAAGATTAATGGGGTTGTTGAAGCTGCAAATAAGAACATTAAGAAGATCATCCAGAAAATGGTTGTAATGTACAAGGATTGGCATGAGATGCTCCCATTTGCTTTGCACGGGTATCGTGTTGGTGTAAGCCCTAGAGGCCAATACTTTTGGTACTTGTATCGAATTATTTATTAATAATAAAAGGCTTTTTCTTTATTATGTTTGTTTAATAAAGTCCCTGGAATAGCTAGTCCGTTTAATGTATCAAGTATGACTTAATCATGAGATCACATTAAACATAAGAACACTATTCTTAAAGTATCCGTAGTCGAGCTTTATTGTGAAGTGGGATAACATTAAAGCATGGAGACTATTATGTTTATAGACTGATGATTACATCTCATGGATCATGGATAAGGAGTTATCAAGTCTCAAACATATGTATGAATATTAAGAGTAATATTTATAATGGATTGACCCGTTATGAGAATGCTATATAGAATGTTATGCAAAGTGTCATAAGTTATTCTCATGGTGATAATGGTGTATACCACTCTTCGACCTGAAACCACTATGGACCCTAGATGTAGAGTCGAGTGCTTTATTGCTGATCCAACATTGTCCGTAACTGGATAACCATAAAGACAGTTGATGGATACTCCACAAAGCATGCTAAGGGACATGAGTGACCTAGATGGAATTTGCCCATCCTGCGTAACAGGATAAATGTCTATGGGCCCAATATTGAACTGGACAAGGATGACACGATCTATGCCTTGTGTTCAATATAGAAATAAGGGCAAAAGGGTAATTATACACATAATTATTATCACAAAAGGATTTGTCAGATCACATGACATTTTCGTGTCTTGGGTAGCAGTGATGTGTTGCTAGATACCGCTCACTGTTTACTATGTTAAATGCGTGATTTAATATAATTGCCAACGTCGCGAAAACCTACAGGGTCACACACAAAGGACGGATTGATGTGAGATAGAGTAACTAAGGAACACCTTAAGGTACGGTGTACTTAAGTGGAATACGAGATATGGTAATGTACCACACGCTTAAGTGATTTTGGGCATATTATAAGATATGGGCCAAAATACACTTAAGTGGGATTTTTAGCTTGAAGCCCACACAAGTGGTTCTATAAATAGAACCATTGGGTAGAAGCATTGATACTCTCTTGGAATTTCGTTCCTCTCTCTCTCTCTCTCTCTCTCTCTCTCACTCACTCAAAGCCTTCATTCGTAGCAGCTAGCACTGAGATTGAAGGAATCCGTTCGTGTGGACTGAGTAGAGGCGTTGTCATCGTTCAATGTTCGTGATCGCCACAAGAGGTAACGATTCTATCACTGATCATGCCCATTCGTAAGGATCATTAAAGGAGAAATTTTTAAATTCCGCTGTGTTTTGGATCGCCATTCTCCTTCAGTGGTATCAGAGCCACTTACGAAACCATGAATCTGACAACTATTTATTTTCTGTATTGATACGATTAAAGACAGAATGAATCAAAGATTAAATTGAGACCAATCAAGTTATATATATGATATAAGTAATCCTGATGCAAAATACATTATATATGATATAATGTTCTTGTTTCGTTCATTCAAACACTCAATGGTTGTTTTCCTTTGAGCGATCAATGGTCGTTTGCTTCTTGATCCGACATTAGTATGGTGAAGCAATGACGTGTTGATCAATCATACTGAATCAACAATCGAGATGTGTTTGACGGTCTGAAATTGGTGCATCAGGGTTAGTGACGGCACAAGGGTTGTGTTGTCAGAGAGTTATGCGATTGGGGTTGTGACTGCACAAGAGTTGTGCTTTCTAACAAATTTTCGTACAGTGTTAACCAGTTAACGCATATGGTTAACCGGTTAACGCAAGACGGAATACTGTTTTCTAAAAGATTTTCAAACAGTGTTAACCGGTTAACGCATATGGTTAACCGGTTAACGCAAGACGGAATACATCTTCCTAACAATTTTCAACAGTGTTAACCGGTTAACGTATTTGGTTAACCGGTTAACGCAAAACAGAATACAAATTTTGAACAGATTTTCAAATAGTGTTAACCGGTTAACGCATATGGTTAACCGGTTAACGCAAGGCAAAATTCACCCATTCGGCTAACTCTGCGTAATGTGATCGGTCGTCGAGATTTAATTTGGTTTTAATTGATTAAAACAATTAAAATTGATAATAATAATAATGTGTTTATTATTGTCTTGTGGTGATCGGTTATGGCCTTAGTTTTCCTTTATTTTGTTTTGGGTTTTAAAATACGACCTGCGTGTCGTGCCTCTCTTTTTATCTCTCAATGTAACTTCTTTTCTCATCTCACTCCCTCGTATGTGAAATGAGTTTCTTTATGTAATGTAATGTTATGAAGAGAAAGCAAAGAAGTCAGTGCCAAAGGAGGACAACCTTGAAGATCTTGCTTGGAGAAGCTTAGATCGTTATTAGGTTAGCTTAGGTTCTCTCATTGGCTTGGGAGAACAATTGCACTAGGGGCCATAACTGTTTCATTATATATGTATGTTGATGCATGTGTATGTATGTTGATGCATGTGAGAGACGATTTATATGATAAATAAGCCGATGAGATCAGAATAATTGCAAATTCCCTCAAATTAAATATTAAGTTTATGCTTTCCAAGTTTTAACACTCATCAAGACTAGTATCAGATAATGTAGGTTTCGCCTACGCGAGGTGCATGTTCTATATTAGTAAGGTGCGATGGGATAATTGAAATATCCAATTGTTAAAACAATGGGTCAAACTTAACTAAACAAATTATAATAAGATTATATATGTTTAGAAGCAAGAGTTGGGAATGATCCATATGATGGATTGGAATAAGGAGTTATTCACCCAACTGAAATTTTCGAGAGTTGTATGAGATACAATTGGAAGGAGTTCCTACCTAAATAACCTAGTCTTGTGTAATCCGCCTACGCGGACTTAGAACGAAGTGAAATATGGATCTCGACCCACTAGAAAATCTTCCAACGGGATTTTCCGAATCAAATGATGAGGGTCATTTGTCTTGAGTAAAATAGTGGGAGCATATTTAATTAAAGGCCTAATTAAATATGTTATTGATACTTATATTTTCATTAATTCTTATGTAGATTACCATGACAACAAACACCTCTAACAACATCTTGCGATCAATCCTTGACAAAGAAAAATTGTCTGGGACAACTTTTCTAGATTGGCACCGAAACCTGAGGATTATCCTCAAACATGATAAAAAGCTGTATGTCTTGGAGAAACCTGTTCCTGAAGAGGAACCTCCTAGTTCTGCACCTAAGGCAGAAAGAGATGCTTATAAGAAGCAGGTCGATGATGCCAATGAAACTGCTTGTCTCATGCTTGCTACCATGAACTCAGAATTGCAAAAGTAACATGAGAACATGGCAACGTTCAATATGATCGAACACCTGAAAATGCTTTATCAAGAGCAAGCAAGGCATGAAAGGTTTGAAGTTTCAAAAGCCCTTTTTCAAGGCAAGTTAGCTGAGGGAGCCCCTGTAGGTCCCCATGTACTCAAGATGATTGGGTATGTGGAAAACCTTGAAAGATTGGGTTTTCCCCTCGGAAAGGAACTTGCGACTGATTTGATCTTGCAATCGTTGCCAGATAGATTCAGTCAATTTGTCCTAAATTTCAATATGAATGATATGGACAAATCTCTTCCTGAACTGCTCACCATGTTAAGAACTGCTGAGCAGAATCTGAAGTCAAAAGGGAAGTCCATTCTGATGATCGGAAATGGAAAGAGACAAAACAAAAGGCCCACTAAGCAGGGTGATAAAGGGAAAGGCAAGGAAGTTGCCAAACCCAAACCCACCGTTGCTGCTTTAAAGCCTAGTGGAGGCATAGCAAAAGAAGGCACCTACTTCCATTGCGGTAAGACCGGACACTGGAAGAGAAACTGCCCAAAGTACCTGGAAGATAAGAAGAATGGAGTAGAGACTTCAACTTCAGGTATTTTTGTTATTGAAATTAATTTATCTACTTCAGAATCATGGGTATTAGATACTGGATGCGGTTCTCACATTTGTACAAATATGCAGGGACTAAAAAGGAGTAGAGATTTGGCAAAAGGTGAAGTCGACCTACGAGTTGGCAATGGAGCAAAGGTTGCTGCTTTAGCCGTAGGAACTTATGTATTGACTTTACCTAGTGGTTTAATAATTCAGTTAGAGAACTGTTATTATGTACCTGCAATTAGCAATAATGTTATTTCCGTTTCTTGTTTGGACAAGTTTGGTTTTTCATTTATAATAAAGAACAATTGTTGCTCAATTTATTTGAATGATATATTCTATGCTTCTGTACAAATGAACAATGGACTATATGTCCTTGATCTTGAAATGCCTATTTATAATATTAATACTAAAAGGATGAAACCTAATGAGTTAAATCCAACTTACCTTTGGCAATGTCGATTAGGCCACATAAATGAGAAACGCATTTCCAAACTCCATAAAGATGGACTGTTGGACTCTTTTGATTATGAATCATATGAGACATGCAAATCTTGTTTAATTGGAAAGATGACAAAGTCTCCATTCACAGGAAAAGGTGAAAGAGCTAATGATCTTTTGGCCCTCATACATACTGATGTATGTGGACCACTGAACATACCAGCCATAGGAGGTTTTCAGTACTTCATCACATTTACTGATGATTTCAGTAGATATGGTATGAGTATTTAATGAAACACAAATCAGAGTCCTTTGAAAAGTTCAAGGAATTCAAGAATGAAGTACAAAACCATCTAGGTAAGAATATTAAAACTCTTCGATCAGATCGAGGTGGTGAGTATTTAAGCCTAGAGTTTGATGACCATCTAAAAGAGTGTGGGATCCTATCCCAACTTACTCCTCCTGGAACACCCCAATGGAATGGTGTATCTGAGAGAAGAAATCGAACCCTGTTGGACATGGTCCGATCTATGATGAGTCACGCCGATCTTCCAAACTCCTTTTGGGGACATGCACTATTGACAGCAGCGTACACACTTAACCGTGTTCCATCCAAAAAGGTTGAAAAGACACCATATAAGATATTGAGTGGTAAGAAACCACATATGTCTTACATGAAGATTTGGGGTTGTGAAGTTTATGTGAAACGACAAATTTCAACTAAGCTTGAGCCCAAATCTGACAAATGCTTATTTGTGGGGTATCCTAAAGAAACAAGAGGGTATTACTTCTACAATCCTTCTGAGGGCAAAGTGTTTGTCGCTCGAATTGGAGTTTTCCTAGAAAAGGATTTTATTTCCAAAGGAATCAGTGGGAGGAAAGTAGAGCTTGAAGAAATTCAAGAATCACAAAGCATCGATACACCTATGGAGGAATTAGAGCAGGAAACACAAGTAGTTGTGGAAGAGCAACCTGCTCAAGTAGAACAAGACCAGCGTAGGTCAAGCAGGATACGTCACCTACCTGAGAGATATGGATATCTCATAACAGATCAAGGTGATGTATTACTCATGGATCAAGATGAGCCTGTGACCTACCAAGAGGCCATAACTGGTCCCGAGTCTGAGAAGTGGCTAGAAGCCATGAAATCTGAAATGGATTCCATGTACACAAACCAAGTTTGGACCTTGGTAGAGCCTCCTGTAGGAGTTAACCCTATAGGATGCAAGTGGGTCTTTAAAAAGAAGACTGACATGGATGGTAAGGTACATACCTATAAGGCAAGACTGGTTGCAAAAGGATATAAACAAATTCATGGGGTTGACTATGATGAAACCTTTTCACCAGTTGCAATGCTTAAATCTGTTCGGATTTTACTTGCTATCGCTGCATATCATGATTATGAAATATGGCAGATGGATGTCATAATTGTTTTCCTTAATGGGAATCTTATTGAGGATGTGTACATGACACAACCTGAAGGATTTGACATACCAGAAGAAGCCCAAAAGATATGTAAGTTACAAAGGTCAATCTATGGATTGAAGTAAGCTTCCAGAAGCTGGAATCTTCATTTTGATGAAACAGTAAAACAATATGGATTCATCAAGAATGAAGATGAGCCTTGTGTCTACAAGAAGGTTAGTGGGAGCATGATCGTTTTCCTGGTATTATATGTAGATGACATATTACTAATTGGAAACGATATCCCTATCCTGCAACAAGTAAAGTCTTGGTTGGGGAAATGCTTTTCTATGAAGGACCTAGGTGAAGCAGCCTATATATTAGGAATCAGAATCTATAGAGATAGATCACAAAAACTGCTTGGCCTAAGTCAGAGTACGTACATAGACAAAGTGTTGAGACGCTTTAATATGCATGATTCCAAAAAGGGATTCATACCTATGCAACATGGCCTGTGTCTATCAAAAACACAATCCCCTTCAACTAAGGAAGAAAGGGATCGCATGAATAAGATTCCATATGCATCTGTAATAGGATCTATCATGTATGCTATGTTATGTACTCGACCAGATGTCTCGTATGCTTTAAGTGCAACAAGTAGGTACCAATCTGATCCTGGTGATGCCCATTGGGCAGCTGTCAAGAATATCCTTAAGTATTTGAGAAGGACTAAGGACTCATTCTTGATATATGGAGGTCAGGAAGAGTTTGCTGTAATTGGATACACCGATGCCAGCTTCCAGACAGATAAGGATGACTTTAGATCGCAATCTGGTTATGTATTTTGCTTAAACGATGGCGCTGTGAGCTGGAAAACTTCAAAGCAAGATACAGTTGCTGATTCTACAACCGAGGTCGAGTATATTGCTGCATCAAGTGCAGCAAAGGAAGCTGTTTGGATTAAAAAGTTCATTAGTGAACTTGACATAGTTCCTAGCATTGTGGATCCCATTGGTCTCTATTGTGATAACAATGGTGCTATCGCACAAGCTAAGGAGCCTAGATCTCACCAACGATCCAAACACATACTTAGGCGTTATCATCTCATTCGAGAGATAATAGATAGAGGAGATGTGAAAATATGTAGAGTACCTACACTTGACAATATTGTTGACCCACTGACAAAGCCTCTTGCGCAGCAGAAGCATGATGGCCATACTAGATCTATGGGCATTAGGGGTATGCCTGATTGGCTCTAGTGCTAGTGGGAGATTGTTGGTGTAAGCCCTAGAGGCCAATACTTTTGGTACTTGTATCAAATTATTTATTAATAATAAAAGGCTTTTTCTTTATTATGTTTGTTTAATAAAGTCCCTGGAATAGCTAGTCCGTTTAATGTATCAAGTATGACTTAATCATGAGATCACATTAAACATAAGGACACTATTCTTAAAGTATCCGTAGTCGAGCTTTATTGTGAAGTGGGATAACATTAAAGCATGAAGACTATTATATTTATAGACTGATGATCACATCTCATGGATCATGGATAAGGAGTTATCAAGTCTCAAACATAGGTATGAATATTAAGAGTAATATTTATACTGGATTGACCCGCTATGAGAATGCTATATAGAATGTTATGCAAAGTGTCATAAGTTATTCTCATGGTGATAATGGTGTATACCACTCTTCGACCTGAAACCACTATGGACCCAGATGTAGAGTCGAGTGCTTTATTGCTGATCCAACATTGTCCGTAACTGGATAACCATAAAGACAGTTGATGGGTACTCCACAAAGCATGCTAAGGGACATGAGTGACCTAGATGGAATTTTCCCATCCTGCGTAACAGGATAAATGTCTATGGGCCCAATATTGAACTGGACAAGGATGACACGGTCTATGCCTTGTGTTCAATATAGACATAAGGGCAAAAGGGTAATTATACACATAATTATTATCACAAAAGGATTTGTCAGATCACATGACATTTTCGTGTCTTGGGTAGCAGTGATGTGTTGCTAGATACCGCTGACTGTTTATTATGTTAAATGCGTGATTTAATATAATTGCCAACGTCGCAAAAACCTACAGGGTCACACACAAAGGACAGATTGATGAGAGATAGAGTAACTAAGGAACACCGTAAGGTACGGTGTACTTAAGTGGAATACGAGATATGGTAAGGTACCACACGCTTAAGTTATTTTTGGCATATTATAAGATATGGGCCAAAATACACTTAAGTGGGCTTTTTAGCTTGAAGCCCACACAAGTGGTTCTATAAATAGAACCCTTGGGTAGAAGCATTGATACTCTCTTGGAATTTCGTTTCCCTCTCTCTCTCTCACTCAAAGCCTTCATTCGTAGCAGCTAGCACTGAGATTGAAGGAATCCGTTCGTGTGGATTGAGTAGAGGCGTTGTCATCGTTCAACGTTCGTGATCGCCACAAGAGGTAACGATTCTATCACTGATCATGCCCATTCGTAAGGATCATTAAAGGAGAAATTTTTAAATTCCGCTGCGTTTTGGATCGCCATTCTCCTTCATATCGTACATCCATCTGCATTTAACAAGGGAAACCCCTTTCTCACTTGTTTATGGTATGGAAGTTGTGCTCACAGTAGAGGTTGAGATCCCGTCACTGCGTGTTTTGATGGAAGCCAAGTTGATAAAAACTGAATGGTGCCAGACCAGGTATGACCAGTTGATTTTGATTGAAGAGAAGAGGTTGACTTCCATGTGCCATGGTCAGTTATATCAGCCAAGAATGAAGGAAGCATTTGATAAGAAGGTCAGGCCTCTTGTGTTTAGAGAAGGTGACCTTGTATCCTTTGTGATCGTTTTGTCAGCATAATCATCATATATACATATACATATACATATACATTCATAGATTTCATTATTACATTATTGCACTTTGTGATTCATTATTTCTCTGATCCTCTACTATGGTGATATCCTTTCCCCCCGCACAAATTCGGTGTGTTTGTCCTCTTTCAATTGTAAAGTGTCAGCCCCTTAAGCAGAAAGAATTTAACCTTTCTCATTCCCCACTGAGTTTTTTCCTCGTGGATGATTATTATTTCAGCTTCCTCCCTAGTTGATTATCTGGATGGAACCACTCCCCCTGAGTTATATCCTCATTGGGTTGAGTCTTTGATTGACCTTTTCTTTCTAGATCTTGCCCAGATATATGCTTTTAGATCCCCTGAGAGTCTATTACCCAGTAACTGGTAACATTCTTCTCGATTTGTGAGTATTTTACTCTTGACCAATAACCAGTAAAAGTCATATATTTCCTCTATTCTCCCCAGCGGATCCGTTTTCACGTTTCCCAAGAAAGTCTATCCTTGATATGTTCATCTTAACCGGTGACAAATTTTCTTTCATTTTTGAGTTTATCCTTGATATGTTCATCTTAACCGATGACAAATATTCTCGTTTTGGTATTCTACCCAGTAAAAAGGTAGTTGTAATCCCTATTTCCTTCTCTAGAGGGTTAATACTTGATATGTTCATCCTAACCGATGACGGGTTTCCTCCTCTTTTTTGATCTTCTGCCCAGTAACTGGTAGTTGTAAATCCTGCTTCCCCTTGCTGAGTCTATCCTTGATATGTTCATCTTTACCGATGACGGATATTCTCTCTTTTGGTATTCTATCTAGTAACTGATATATACAATTACTATTTTCTCCCTTCGGTGTTTATCCTTGACATGTTCATCTTAACCGATGACAAATATTCTCTTTTTGGTATTCTATCCAGTAACTGATAGATGTAATTCCTACTTTTTACGACAGTTTATCCTTGATATGTTCATCTTAACCGATGAAGGATATTCTTCCTTTTGAGTCTATCCTTGATATGTTCACTTAAATCAGTGACGAATATTCTCTTTCTTTGGTCTTTTGCCCAGTAACTGGTAGTTGTAAATCCTATTTTGGCTATTACCCAGCAGGTTATTCTTAACCAGTAACCGATAATGAATACACCTCCTGTTTCCCTCAGCGAGTCATCCTTGATATGTTTACCCTAACCGGTAATGGATGTCTTCTCTGACAGATTTTGTTATCTCCTTACCTAGTAACCGGTAGTGGTTAATATACATCTGATACTCTTGTGTTGAAGTTCATTTCTTCCCCAGTCGAGTTTGAGTGCGCATTTCCTCATTGAAATCTCCATTTCCTGTTTGGTTCAGGCATTTCGGCTTTGTTCTGATTTACTTGTTTCCCCTACAGATTTCTTTTATCCTCGACTGAGTCTTTCCATTGACTTACTTTCATGGAATCCCTCGTGTCTCCCAGCAGTTTTAAGTCGTAGCCTGACCTACACATAAATTTTTATCCCCCAGAGTCTCTATCTTCACAGTGAGTTACCTTATAGAATGCATTATGCTCCTACGGACTTTCAGTCTCTCCAGATTCTTTTCCTTTGTGGCAATATTTTCCCGACAAAGATTATTTTTTTAGCATTCATATCATAAGCATCATGAGGTCTCTTAGGGACCAAAATTTGTTTCTAGATGTTGTTAATTAAGTCTATTCTACTGAGTCGATACAAATATTTTAACCTTCATCTCCTCAGCTAGGACGTCCTTAAATAGGGGCAGCTGTAAGACCCCAATTTTGACCCAAGGATCCCCCATGCTATCTCACGATATGCATTGGCATTGGATCACACCTTGGCATTCTCCTTACCTCTCATTCATTGGGTTTGCATTGGGAGAGGTCACCAAGCACTTTAGATTGTATCATACTTCATTTTTTCTTTGCTTACTAAGCAAAATATCAAAAATATGTCAACGTATAGTTTGTTGCTTTTGTAGGTAGTGTACATGCTCACCTATGATCTATCAAGTTCATATCTAGGGTTTGAGACCCTCAATGCAAGGAGATGAATCAATAATTAGTTTACATTGACTCTAATTATCATATATGGATCCCCATGATCTTCACATGTTATTTTGATCAAGAAATCATCAAGAATTTGGAGTTTGTTTGCCTTGGAAACCCTAATTCATCTGGGTATCTTGTGTGACTTCTTCAACAAGTTTCTTCAACAATTGATCAAATATTTCAAGGGATACTTCACATTACATAATCTTATGCATATATGATGCTCCATGAGTCCCAAAAGTCAAGAGAATGTCAAGCTAGGAAGTTGGTTCATGGGGGTTGAGCAGAGAAAGTCAACTGGTCAAAATTGGGGTTCCCTAGACCCTATCTCCAACAATTTTTGTCATATGAAAATGACTCCAAGAGAAAAGTTACTTTAAATGACATTCCAAACAACTTTTATGTTGAAGTCAAGATCTATTTTTACTTGTAAAGTCATTTTGTATTATGAAAGATTATAGGTCAGTTTGTCTAAACCCTAGTTTGGAGGTCAACTTCCCAAGATCATAACTTGCTCAATTTTCATGAGATGAAATCCATTAAAATTTCATGATAAAATTTAAAGTGTTTACTTCAACTTTGATGTTTCAAATGCATGTGCCAAGAGGAAACATTATAGGTCATTTTAGGCCAATACCATTGAACAAGTGATTTTCCTCAACTTCTAAAATGCATAACTCCTTCATGCCAAATCCAAATAAGGTAAAATTGGTGACCGAATTGAAGAGGTTTGAAATAGCTACAACTTTTATGAAGGAACGTTTTTCATTTGAAGTCCATAGAAAAGGTTTTTCATTTTCAAATATGTTTGAGTTCCCAAACTTCCCTCATGATCCAAGATTCAAATGAAAACATGTTCAATATGAGAGTTGTTCCCCTTGATCTCACCTTTCCAAAACATCCAAGATCATCTCATTTGGACAAAGTATGAGGGACTTGTGCATGGGTGTAAATTAAAGCACCATTTGGATAATTTCAAGTTCCAATTTTCACACACATTTGCATGAGCTTTTAACATGATTTCAGCATATTGTACATTGGATTTTGGATCATAACACATCATCTCATATGCCTAATGCACGACCATGCATCCATGCAAGGGAGAATTTGAAAATTTTCCAAATTTGGAAGTGTGCAAATATCACTCACATTGGCTATAAGTAAGACCCTTCATGATCAGAAATAGGATCCCTCTTGCCCAAGCTTCGACACCCTTCTTCCCCAAAAACCATTGAAAGGATGATCTTGAAGGTTTTTCGAGAAATAGAGTGTCAATTATCCTTCTGTTTTAGGATTGAAACTCAAAGAGTCCAAGCTTTTTAACCATCCAAATCATCTTTTGCAAGCTTCTAGAGTCGAGCCAAACCAAATTAGAAGCAAGATCAAGCCAATCTGAAGCTCCTCGAAGGTGAGATTTCAGAAACTTTTCTTCTTCGATTCTCCCTCATTTCTCATCCATTTTGACTGATTGTTGGTTTGCTGAAGTCCTACCAATGTAGGCAAGAAGATTGAGTTGCTTTGAGGTTAAATAGAAGCAACTCAGCTCATGATCCTCAAAATTCAAATCCCTATATCATTTTATATACTTGGAATTGGACAAGATTCTGGCCAGATTCGAGCTCCTTAGCATTTTTCTTTAAATCCATGTCTTGCTTTTTCATTTTGGTGATGGTTGATGGTGGACCAGTCCGGTGAAGTCCACCAGAGAAGAAGACCGGAGCTCTGGCTCCGGTGATGAGTTGTCTTGCTTCTCAGCCACATGATCCATTTAAAATATTTTAATCTCACCCTTTGGTTCTGATTACCATTATTGCGGCGCGCTTGACTTGGTGCATGGTGGAACGCGCGCGCTTGGCCATCAGATCTGCCACCTAAATTAATGCGGGAGATCTGATGGCCCTTGTTTTTTTGAATTTTATTTTAATTTCTGATTTTATGTTTAATCCATTTATTTTCATTAATTCATATTAATTTCATCATTGATTGAAAAAATATGGGACTTTCACAAAAAAATTCAAATATTTTTCTCTTTCATTTTCTGAATTAAAATTACTTTTTGGATTAATATTGATATTTTTCATGATGTAGTTGTTTTTGTGCATATTTTTAATTGTTTAAAAATACTTCTGACATTTCAAAAATAATAAATTTTTTTCTCCAAGGTCTTTTGACCTTGTTTGACCTATGATAAATCTCTTGGCCATTTATTTGGTGTTTTGAAGAGGTTTTAGGTTTTTGATCAAACATAATTTAATTAAATGCATTTTAATTTGATTTTTTAATTGTTTAATTGTGTGAAATTATGTTGAGCCATTTTTACTGACTTGTGAAGTTTGACTATGCGTTTGAGCCTTGGTCAAGGTTGATTTGACTTTTATTGGATTAAAATCATTGGATTTAGGGGATTGATGAAATGTACATTTCATCTCCCAAAATGAATGAATGATTTTAATTTGATAAAATTCCTCCCATGACCAATTTGTGTTTGTCTCATTTCCCCTCCATCTTCATCTTCAATCCCATTCTATCCCATCCCTTCCATTGACCAATGACATTTCAATATCCTAAGGCTAATTGGTTCACCAATAACTTATGTTAGATGAACAAATACAAGTATGGATGAGATTAGGTCCATCCTTTGATCATTTTCTTTTTGTGTGTGGTATGTTTTAGGATTATGGTCTATTATACCATATCTCTAACATGCATTAACACCAAAAAAATTTATTGTCCGACCTCAGATAGTTGTGACTTCTACATAAGTCCAATTACGATTGTTTAACATAGCGCCAAATTTTGATCCAAAAGCAGAGCATTCTAGTAAGTGAGATTGTAAGTCTCCCCCCTTTCATGGTATTGTGTAGAAACTTGGACTTTTTTCCTTCCTTTGGAAGATGTCTTGGTTCAAGGATCCATGCTTGTGAATAGAGGGTTGAATGTTCTCCAAAGATTGACTTAAACAATTGAAAAGCAAAACTCCATTAACATCTAATCAACTAACATTTGACTAAACTTTTAATTACAAGTCACTTACTTTATGCAATTTAAATTCAAGTCATTTACTATTTCATTTGTCATTTTACATATCATTTAACCTGTTTATGTTTATGCCATTTCCCTTTGCTCATTTGAGCCATATATTGTGATTGTATATATTTGTTTATGTATCTTGTTTGTGTTTGTTGTTTTAGGACCTTAAAATACTTAATAAACAACAAAACCCCCTAAAAAATGTTTGTGTGGACTGTTGGATTTGATTTGAGCTTTGGACTTAGAATTAGGCAACATCCCCTATGCAAAAGGACTTGGCCAATGCCAACATTTCTGAAACCAAGTTCTTGTGATTTGAATTTTCATCTGATGCAAGTGTTGAGATTCATATGAGTTCATCTACTACATGGTCTTGATGCAAATGATACTTTGAACATGTGTCTAATGCCTTATTCTGAGCCATTCAAGGAGTATGTCATCTGATACATGGGAAGATTATGAATAAGACTATGAAGTTGCTAGCTTGAATGTGGCTATTTTTATTTGATGCCTTTCTCTTCATCTTGCTACTTGTTTATTGATATTGATTGATTCTAAAGTCCAAAGGAAAAGTGGGTTTCTATATGAAATTCTTGTCTATTGGATTGCATCTCATTGGTCAGATCTTTTCAACTCTTAACTTTTAAATTTTTGCTTAGGATTAGTCTCTTCATCTCCTCCCATTTCTTAAATTTCAAAATCTCTCCCCCTTTTCAAAATCTTATTTTCTTGTGATTTCTAAACTTAGACTTTATTACAAATTAGAAACTTTGGCCTTATGCCATTACATTTTTAAACACTTTCCTTAAATCAAACTTGTAAATGAACTTAACCATATTGACTTAAAATTTCAAAACACCAAAAGAACTAACACTCATTAAAAACTCTTTTAGGCCCCTTTGTGCCTCTTTAAAACTTAAATTTTTGTTAAAATAAATTCACTCACTTTGAAATTGATACCACAAACGACGAGGTTTTGATCCCTCATTTTATGTTGGTACGTAGGCACAAGTCCGAAGATCTTGTCGAACACAAAAATATAATTAATGGATTCTTTTCTCATCCCCACACTCTATTTATTGCAAACATCTTTTATACCAAAACACATACACACATAAAAAGGGCTCCCTAGGAGTACCTAGGACACTTTGGATGCGAACACCTTCCCTCTGTGTAACCAACCCCCTTACCTGTAATCTCTGGCATTTTATTAGTTTTGATTTGAAAAATTCTTATCTTTGGGTTTTATTCGTACTTTTCCATTTTCCTTTGGAAACAATAAAAGCACGGTGGCGACTCTGGTTTTATTGACGTTAAGTTTATCCATAGCTTAATGGTCATGAATTTACCGCTACAGGAAGAAGCAAGGAAAGTGTAAAAATTGCACAAAGTGCTTTATGGCCTCAAGAAGACACTTAGAGCATGGAAGAAGAAGATTGACTCATACTTAGTTGAATTAGGATTTGTCAAATGAAAATTTGAGCATGAGGTCTATGTTCAGGTTATGGCACAAGATGTAACAATCATATGCTTATATGTCAATGACTTATTGGTAACTGGAAAAAAAACTTAGAAAACTTGTCGAAGTTCAAAGAGCTGATGACGAAGGAATTTGAAATAGCGGATTTGGGAAACTTGCCTTATTTCCTAGGCATGTAATCTAAAATGTCGAAGCAAGATATAGTGCTACATCAAAGAAAGTATGACAAAAAGATACTTAAGAAATTCAGGATGGATGATTCGACTCCTGCATCTTCTCCTGTCGAACCAAATTTGAAGTTGGAGAAACATGTAGAGGAAGACAAAGTCGATGCAACTTTTTTCAAACAAATTTTTAGATCTTTGAGATATGTGTGCAACATTCGACAGAATATAGGTTTGTCAATCGGATTAATGAGCATATACATGAGTGAACCAAGGGTGTCATACATGAAGGATGCAAGAAGAATCTTAAGATACTTAAAAGGATCGGCAAACTATGGAATTCTATTCCGACGAGACTCTTAAGGTAAATAAGGTATGGTTATTTGTTATTCAGATTTTGATTGGTGTGGAGATAAGGAAGATCAAAGAAGAACAACTAGAAGTTTCTTTCAAGTATTTGGGGCCCTAGTCTCATTGTGCTCGAGAAAGCAACCTGTGGTGGCACTATCATTGTGTAAGGCTAAATATATAGCTGGATCCTATGCTGCTTGTCAAGCAATTTGGATTAGATCCATGCTGGAAGAGATGGGGGTCGAAGTAAAAAAACCATCTGGTGCTGCAAATCGATAATAAGTCAACCATTAATCTTGAAAAAAATCCAGTTATGCATGGAAAGAGTAAGTACCATGAGGCGAGATTTCATTTCCTAAGGGAGAAGGTAAATCAAGATGAACTTGAGGTAAGGTATTGCTCAAGTGAAACACAGTTGGCCGAAGTTTTCATAAAAGGATTGAAGATTGACAGATTCCTAAATTTGAGAAAGAAATTAGGAATAATTTAGATCGACTATAGTTAACGTTTATTCGATACCTTGGATTATATGGGGTATGTTGAGATATAATATAATCCAAGTTGTGTGAGGTCCAAGCCCAAAGTTAATTAGAGTTTAGGGTTGTTATATTTGTTACTTAGTAGTCAAGTCACTTAGGTGTATATAAATAAATGATTTATAATTTAGTCTATATAATACAATATCATTCAATAATACAATCTTATTTTCATTCTCTCTTATTCTTTCTCCCCTCACTAAAACTGCTTCACGCACTAACAACACTGACTTAGTGTGTGCAATAATATTAAATTATGTTAAATATATTTTGATTTTTTTCAACAATCAAGGGAATGATTTTATTAATACACATTCTGTCATACCCCAATTTTGTCCAGGCATTTTAGAAACTTTTATACATCTGACTTTACTTCATTTTGCATCATCTGCATAACATGACATGCATTTTATCACGCATAACGCCTAAAATGTTGACCAAAATAAATTTTCGGATCTATAAACAGACTAACTGAATCAATTTTCAAATATACAAAAAATTAGCGGGCGAAAAGTTTTGAAATCGAGCTTATATACATCAGTATTATTAATCTACGGTTCACGTAGTTTAACCTGGCGTACTCGTTTTTTTTACTACTTTTTCGGTCGCATTTTGATCAACTTGAACCTTTTCAACCGAGCATTTTCAACTTTAAAATTTGATTAAAACCTGTTTGTTTCCTAGAAGTTTATTTCGCCTGACCATTTTAGCGCATTCATTTAAATTTTTCGAGCATTTTTACGCTTGATTTTTATTCATATTTAGTCATTTATTTTTATTCTTTTATCAAAGTATTCATAAAAATTAAATAAAATTATCTACATCTCCATTTTTTTTATTGTAGTTATTTTAAAAGATGTGGATTTTAGTTGTTCTATTTAATTTATTTTGATTTTATCAATTAAAGCTTATAGAAAGGGCAAGATAAAAATTCTCATTTTCTCAACATTTTAAAATAACAAAAGAAAAAGATAGAAATATTAATAGAAACCTTGCAATGAAAGAGGGACACGTAGGCGCCTCATGCCAATTCCTCTATCTCTGCACGTGGAATGTGAATCATTTGTGGGGACTCTCATTCTCACCAATAGAAAAAAGAGCAACCCAATAAAAAGAATATTTGTCTCCCCTTTTTTTAGGGACACGCGTTTTCACTTTGGAGAAAAATGGAATGGAAAAAATAACCCTCTGATCTTCAATAGGAAAACAACAATTCCTTCGACTTTCCTTTGATCTCTCTCATAAAGATCCGCCTCACTCCACTTTCTTTCTTCATATACACACCCTCCACCATTTCTGTTTTCTAGCGATAACTAGCAAAAAACGATGTGTTGTGCTTTAACAATCACCATAGGACAATCAAGCTCGTCGCAAATCTATTAGAATAAGATTTGGTTTTGCATCTATACTTTGAGCTTTGATGATAACAATGTTGTATTTGTGTGACAACAATTTTAGTACCCTAATGGTTTGTTATTGTGTAGCTTTAACAACCAATTCTAATTCTGATCATATGATGTGAAATATCATCAGTTTCTGAACTATGTGTTATAAATTCACTTCTGCACTGCTTTTAGAAGTTCTGAAAGACGTCAATATTGTTGCTGCAATGTTCTTTCTGCTTCTGTGTTATCTCACCCATCAAAAGCTTCCGAGGAGACTCTCTATTGTTGTTGCAATGTTCTCTCAATTTCTACTTCTGGACGTGACTCTAATCAACAAGCTTTTGAAGAATGGCAAGCTTTTGAAGTTGTGTTATGTAACTGAAGATTATGAAGATCTAAAGACAGACGATTGAAGTTATCAAGGTTCTAACTGAGGATTCTGAAGACTCTGAAGATTTTGAAGACACTAAAGAACTCAAGCCAGACTACTGACGCAATCAAGGTTTTGACCCAAGGTTCTGAAGTTTCTGAATCTAACTCTCTACTTCTTCAATTCATGATTCAATCATCTTTTATCAGAAGCCAATAGATCTAAAGATAAGATCAAATGGGAACATGATCAAATAATACATAGTACAAATCAAAACAACCTTTCCACTACCTGATTTCATGGGCAAGGACTGTACTATTCATCACACATGTCACTGAATATGTGGGTGAAAGGACAATACATGGTATCATTCCTTTCTCATCCAACAGTGGACAACCTCTCAAGGAGCTTTCCCCATTTTCCCTTCCAACGATCACATGCTTACACTATATAAGCATGCATTGGAGACTTGAAGAAGTTGCTAGTCAACACAAGCATTTTTACAAGCTAATTTTCTTTGTGAAAAACTATCATCTTTTGTATACAACGTTGTTTAAGTATTTTATTACTCATTTGTGTAAATATGCTTTTGAAGAAGCATCTTGTAACACATAAACTTTTATTCAAACTATTTGTTTGATTTCTTAAGGAGGTTATCCTTGAGAAGATAAATAAGGTTATTCTTTGTGAATACTTAAGAAGGCTAAGGTTTAGTTTGATCCTTGAGAAGACAAATAAAGGTATTCTTTGTGTTTATTGTAATCTGCTGATTATAGTGGATTAAGTCCTTGTGTATAAGGAAAATCACCTTGGCGGGTGGAGTGGACTAGCTTTGAGTTTCAAACGAACCAGGATAAAAATCATTGTGTTTTTATATCTTCATTATTTAACTTTTTAGTGGTGTTTTTGTTTTGGAAAAAGCTTTTGCTTGTAAAACCCAATTCAAACCCCCCCCCCTTTCTTGTGTTTTTCACACATTCAATTGGTATTAGAGTCTGGTTCTGATTGTGATAAAAAGTTTTTATCAAAACTTCACAGTGTTCAGTATCGATCCAGTTGTGTGAGAAATAATGGTTAATGCTAACGTTGTTAATAATAATGATAGAGATCATTATTGTGTTAAACCACCTATTTTTGATGATGAAAAATTTGACTACTGGAAAGACAGAATATAAAGTTTCTTTCTTAGTTACAATGTTGATCTCTAGGATCTCTTAGTTGATGGCTATGTTCACCCAGTAAATGATGAAGGAAATATTTTAACAAGAAGTGCTATGTATGATCATCAAAATAAAGACTTCAAAAATCATCATAAGGCCAAAACCATTTTGCTCAATGCTATCTCTTATACGGAGTATGAGAAGATAATAACCAGAGATTCTACCAAATCCATTTTTGATTCTCTAAGAATGACTCATGAGGGAAACACTCAAGTAAAGGAAACAAAGACCCTGGCCTTAATCCAAAAATATGAGGATTTCAAAATGGAAGATGATGAAAATGTTGAAACCATGCTCTCAAGGTTTCAGATGCGATTTTTTTTTTAAAATAACCATCTTTTTCAAATTAAATACGAAAATAACCAAGTTTTCAGAAATATTTCCAAAATAACCATGTTTGGGAGAGGATGCGCTGGGGGAGTTGGCGCATCCCTTAAATTTTTTTAAAATTTTAGGGCAGGCACCAGACGTATTGGCGCCAATGCATTGGGCTCCTAAAGGAGGAGCCAATGCAATTGGCGCCTTCTTGGGCCTCCTAAAGGAGGCGCCAAGTAGAGTGGCGCCCTAGTACCCCTCTTAAGGGAGACGCCCATAGGGATGGCGCCTTAGCCTCCTCCTAAGGGAGGCGCCAATAGGCATGGCGCCTTAGACCCCTGTTATTTTTATTTTATTTTATTTTATTTTAATTTTTTTTAATTATAATTTTTTATAATATTTTTTGTTTTTAATATTTAAAATTTATTATTTAATACATAATAAATAAAAATAAAAATAAAATGACTTCATTAAATATATAATAATTGATTACATTAGAAAGACCAAAACCCTAATGACCCGCCCGATTATAACGTCCCCCGGTTCCACATCCCGGTGCGTTAGTGTAGCGGTGTATTCGTCGCTATATGATTTATTGATTAAACCATAAGCAAAGCATACAATGAATCGAGTCGCCACCGCACTTTTATTTATCCTAAGGACTGGTTAAAAAGCGAACAAAAACCTAAGAAGTTTTACACGTAGAAAACCAATAAAAAGATCAGAGAATCTGGGTAAGGGGTAAATTACGCAATGGGAAGGTGTTAGACACCCATCACGTCCTAGGTACTCCTAGGGAGCCCTTTTCACACTTGTTGTATAAAAAATGTTTATTTGTTTATGACATATTGTGCAAACATGAATGGGATGATGAGAAAAGAATGTACAATTTTATTATTTTTGTGTTTGAACGGATGAACCCGTTGCCTACGTACCTTCCATCAAAGGTAAGGATCAAAACGCCGTAGTTCGGCTAAAAGATTTCCAAAAATTAGTGAGTCCATTTTAAAACACAAGCATTAAGGCTTTTCATTACAAATGGGAGAAAACTCAACCTGAATCAACAATCCACCATGCGAGGATGGCTTCGACGTACTAGAGGGGTTAACCCTGTTTTCAGTACGGAAGTCTTACAATCGACTCACTAAGGACAAGGTAAGATTTACATCAACCGCTATGGTAATTGAAACCTATGGCTAATGTATGAAAACATGTTAACGATGGGCGAAGCCACAAAACAATTGAATGTGTGAAGTTAATTGATTATGAGTATTCACAAAACATGGTCAAAGTATGATTAAGATTGATTCAAAGAAGTGTTATTAAATGGAGTTTGAGAAGTCAAGGACTTAGGGTCCAGGTTTCTAATTTGAAAAGACATGAAGATGTTGCACAACAAGTCAAAGTTTTTTGAAAGCAAAGTGTGAAAAGGTTTAGTACAAAGAGGGTATGGATAGTGGAATGTAAAACTTCTTAGAAAGGTTCACCTCTTGAAATCATATAGAAGATGATTCAAGTGTGTCCTTAGGAATAGGCAATAAAACAAGCAAATAAAAGCAAGGTGATACCGGATGCCATCAATGGACTTATACCAATCTCACAAAAAAAAGCGGATACCGGAAGCCAATAGATGGTCTTACTCCAATCTCCTAAAACACAACAATGATACCGGAAGCCAATAAATGGTCTTACTCCAATCTCACAAAAGCAAAAGCGGATATCGGATACCAATAAATGGATTTACACCAATCTCCTAAGGTAAAACAAAACTTGGATGTCAGATGCCAATCTGTCTGGACTTATACCAACCTCCAAAGGATGATCATGGGAGTACAAATGCCAACAACATGGTCTTACAATTGCATCCTCACATACAACAAACAAACAATGCACAAAGCAATGGACATGAGTAGCCAAGTGAGATGGTCTTACACTCTATCCCTTCCAAATCCTAGGAACAAAGGCCAATGAATGGACTTACTGTTGTCCTCAATGGGTAAACCAAACATGGATCACAAAGATATGCAATGATGATCATGCAATAATGAACAATCAATGATGATAAGTGCACAAAGGCAAGCAAGCAAACATGTACAAATGCAACAAGTAATCAATCAGACAAAGTCATTTAGCACCCACTATAACCAAACAATCAGGCTCAATCAAAGGGTTAGACTTAAAAGTCAACTGGGATAGGGTAAATGGTGCTCTTAACCTTGACATTGAGAGCCAAGGTGAAGCAGATGAAAGGATATGAGGGGTGTGCCTCATCGCTCTTATCCCTGGTCAGGGAGAGCATTGAATATCAGAAGGTGTGGGAGTTCAGAAAGTTGGAACTCTCTCCACAAGTTAAGGACTCGATAGATCTTGGGTTTTTACTCACTATGCATCAACACATGTGGTGTGAGCAAGGTGAGAGACTCACAGAATAGTAGGAGATAGGCTACATATCTCTTTTGTCTACCAATTGCCTCACATGAGGTCTTTTCCTGCTTGGGGACAAAGTTAAACAATCACAAACATTGCCTCTTAAGGAGGACTTCAGACAGTTGCCTGGCTAAATAACAAGCCAGGTCTTCCAGACTACATGGAGACAAGAGAGTCTACCTCAATGCTTAAGCAAAGCAAAGCAATAGCAAGTTCTCAAAGGAACTAAAGCAACTATGGTACCTGAAATCAATCAAATATAATCAGCATACCAATCACAAAGTCAAAACAGACAAGATATGAACCAATAGTCAACACAATCAATCACATGTGCAAAGCACAAACTCAAAGCAAATGAGTTAGCATCCTACAAAACAAACCAAGTTAGTTCATCACAATCAAGTAAACCAAACTCAATCAACTTGAATTAATCTCCTTAGAGCAATTACTTCTTAAACCTGAAAACAAATTCAAATGTGAGAAATAAACCCTTAGGCCAAAGCCTAGGGTCAAAGGAGGAGAAAATATTTAAAACAGAACATGAAACTTGATCAAAATCAAGATTAATCAAATAAGAACAAATTCCAGTTGGTCTCATATCAAAAGCATTCATCAATTGCATTTCATAAGCAAATCATGTCAAACTAGGCAAGTTGGGAACTAAATGATGTAAACAGAATTAACACAAGCATATCAATACCAAAATGGCTCAATAAATTACACGAAACATCATGCTTAACCAGAACACATTCAATGAGCAGCACATTAAATTTCATGGCATTTGGATAAAAGGAAGTATAGAAATTAAATTCATCAAGTCATGGCATGCAAAAACAAGCTCAACCAAGGCCACAAATCATGTATCAACTTCAAATGAGTGCAAAACAGAATTGGCACAAGATAAATGAACCACACCAAAGCCAAAATGAAGTTAAACATGTTAAGAATCAGTCCACAAAATTTCAGCTTCATATGATAAGGCATGAGAATTTTACAAGTCAGGTAAGTTGAACACTCCACAAAAGTTCAAAAATGACTAAACAGCAAAGAAAATCCCAATCAAATAGGAAATGAATCTAAAAAATCTACAAAAAATCATGCTCACACTAGACATACAGAAGTAATCACATGCAAAAATTCAGAGCAATTGGCATAGCACAAGTATGGAAACAAAATTCAAGAAGTTGGACAAAACCTAGTGTGACATACATTGTCACACTCATGAAGATCACATCATATCTCTCAATCCAGGAACTCAAAAATAGCAAACTATATACCAAAATGACCAGGAATGAGTCAAGATCATGGATACAAAATTTCAACCATTTTCAATTAGGCATCAAGATTTCATGAAAGAAAATGTGAGCATGGTGCAACAAGTGACACATGAAAGTAAACCCTAGGCAATTATTTAATCTATCCGTGCACAAACATATTAAAAATCACCAAAAATCAAGGACATGATGATGAACAAATCAAAAAAAGAATCATGAATTTTGGATCATTATTGAGTGAGTTATCATTTTTTGAAGTGAAGAGAAAATTAAAAAAAAAGAATGAAAAGGCATGGATAAACATGTAAGCATTTATGAAATAACATAACACAAGGCCAAGCTTTTGTAGCCAGCGGGGAATCGAACCCCTGGCCTATTTGAATGGGCGCGTTTTAGCATGAAACGCCCCGTTTCATTAATGACGTGGCGAAACGTGACTTGCTGCATGGTACAAAAACAAGCAAACGCATGCAAAATGAAACAAATAAGATCAAACGAAGTCTGGGAATGAAATTCAAACGAGCTTCATCGTGTTCTTGCACATTCATCATCATCATGAACAAAAAGTTACAGAAATGCACAAGCCATATATGGATCGAACCGTCTCACTTCGTAGATCAACAATATCATCATGATTTATCCTAATTCTATGCATGGCAAGAGATTCGATCAAAAGAAGTTTTGCAATCAAACATTCAAATCCAGATATCTTGATCAATACTTGATGAAAAGGCACGATTCAAGCTGCAGTGTATTCTACGTTGCAAGATCTACCTAAACCACATGCTAATTTCAAGAATTGAAAGATTCGAATCCATACCTCTTCGAGATGCAGCTGTTGAAATCGCGCGAATCAAGCTTCCAATTGCCAAAACAGATGACCTATGGTGTTGTGGAAGATGAATGGAAGTGATAATTCAACTCAGCAATGCTTGAATCCAGTGAAATTCGTAACTGCCATGGGAACCTTCGATGTGCAACAGTGATGCTTTAGCAAGGTTCTTCGCGATTTCTCCTTCAACAGTTGTCCAATAGCACCTGCAAGTGAAGATCAACACGAGAGAAAGCACAAGGAATGAAGAATTTTGAAGAACCAAGTGAAAAAAGTTTGGAAAATTTTGAGAGAATTTGGAGAATTTTTGGTTTAGATCTCAGATTGTGATTGTGGATCTCGATTTTCTGTTATGATTAGGACTATATAGTCCTTGTTAATCACCTGTTAAACATGATTAGCAACAATTGGAATGGATTAGTGGATGAAGCTTGTTATGCAATTTGGCAAAATTGCCCTTTCTCAATTAGAACCAATGGAACAATGCACAACTAGTTTAAGCAAACCCAATTTTCTGTTTAAAAGCTATTGGAATTGATTTGGCATGAAAATCATGAGTATTTTTCAAAATCACTATTTTTCCCACCAAAATTTAAATGGTTCACTTGAAAAATGACCTTTTGATGTGATGATTTTTGATGAAATGTAATGATGCATTATGATAGCTCATGTCAAATGGGATTTGCTCAAAAAAGAATCACCCAAATTGGCCAAATGGTTTGAAAGTTATGCCTCCTTGAAATTCCAAAATTCTTGAAAATGATTTGATCATAACTTGTCAACCACACATGAGAAATGAGTGTTCTGGGACTTTTTGGAAAGGCAAGAGCAAGATCTTCAACTTTCATGTTGGACAAATATTTATTTGAAGCTTGCTTGATGATGTAAAGTTGAGGAGAAGGACTTTCCATTTTTGGCAGTTGAAAATTACAGGTCCTTGCTATTTTGGGAAACTTTTTGTCTTACCTCCAATTCCTCAATGATGATGTTTGAAATGTTATATGAGGCTTGTATGGACATGAATGAGACCTTTCCAACCATCTCACACCCTCAAATCCCTGATTAAATGCACAGTTGACCACAGTTGACTTTGCTAGGGTTTTGGTTGACTGAGCCATGTTCTGATGAATTTCAAACCCCTACCACTTGAGATCTTGATACCAAATGATGTCACAACTCATATGAATCTCTTATGAATGATCATGGTGCCCAAATTCTTCAAACATGGTCACCATCTATAGCTCAATGAATGATTTGACTGTTTGACCTAATTTGCTTCATCTGCAAGTAACATGGTTAGATGACAATATTTTTGTACTTTTGGGTTAGTAAACAGATGAAAAGCAATGATATGCAAATGCAATACATGCTTGGTGATCAAGAACCACACTCATAAGATAACCCACCCACAAGAAAGAAGGCAAGGTGCACAATGATCCTTGAGGTAAATGAATGATATGATATGATATGATGAGGGATCTTAGGGCAAATATTGGGGTCTTACAGATGCCCCTATTTAAGGTCATTCTAGCCGGAGAAGTGAAGTTTAAAAATCTTCATATCAACGCGGTAGAATGGGCTTAAATAACAGTAATGAGACAAATTTTGGTCCCTAAGAGACCTCATGATGTAAATGTATGCATGCAAAAGACGCAAACTCTGTGGGGAATATAATTCACACAGAAGAAAAGACGATCCATCGGAGTAATACACTCACCAGGCACAGAGACTCTAACAGGACTCTTATGGGGATAATAAAAAGAATGCGTGAGCAGGACACGACTTTGATTTGGGGAACACAGAAACATCGGACTGGAGACTTTATTGGGGAAGTAAAGGACTCAAACTGGGGATAAGAATCAATTCCAAAGGAAACACATCCATTGGAATGACTCAAGCTGACTCACACAATGCACGTACTGGGGAGAACGCCAATACAGCAACACAAATAAGAACGCAACTCCGCTGGGGAAATATAGAAAAGACTTTCCAGGGGAAACCAAAGGATGAGATGTTACCGGTTAGTGAGTAACAAACTCAGGAAGAATGAATATCTAAGACCGGTATGAGGGTGAAAGATATGAATCAACCAAACATCTGAGAAAGACCTGAAAAAGGTACATAAACTCAGGAAAATCTGACTCCACAAGGGACCAAGGTCATAATGGGGAGCAGACAGGAAGGAAACACCAAGGATATCGGGTTGTAGGTATGTAACAGGTGACCGACCAAAGCATGAATTGGTGTGTGTTCCAAAATACTCATCACCCTGAAGAGAGCGAAAGCAAACTTGTTTATAGGATGGACATTTGATTCTGTAAAGAATGCAAATCTTACTCAATTGGGGAAACAAACAAAGGATCCAACAAAAGAGCGCATGAGACATATTATCTATAGCCGTCAAAACGTAGATAATATACTCGCACGGAAATTTATCCTGAACCGTGTTGTAGGTTGTTTATAGGATAAAATCCGAAAACGTGAATTGGTTTGTGTTCCAAGACACTCATCATCCTGAAGAAAGCTAGAAAAGCAGACTTGTTTATAGGATGGACATTCGATTCCACAAGGAACACGAATCTTACTCTGCGGAGAAAACAATCAAAAGATTGACCCAAGAGCGAAAGAGACATAATATCCATTACCGTCAGAACGTGGATAGTACACTCAAAAGGAAAATTATCCTGAATCGGGTTGTAGGTTGTTTATAAGATAAAAATCCGAAAATGTGAATTGGTTTGTGTTCCAAAACACTCATCATCCTGAAGAAAGCTAGAACAGCAGACTTGTTTATAGGATGAACATTCGATTCCACAAGGAATACGAATCTTACTCTATTGGGGAAGGTCAACAAAGGATTCCAACCAAAGAGTGCACGAGACATATTATTCATTACCGGCAGACCGTGAATAATATACTCGAAAGGAAAAGACACCAGAGATACCGAAGTATATAATAGGTGACTAACCAAAAAGGAGAGACAATCGATACCAAGCATCCGGGTAAACGAAAGACAACTCAAAGGGATAAATTGCAAGCATCCGGCAATTATCCGAAACAACAAATATCGATTCCGCAAAGGGGAAATAACGAATCTTACTCGACTAGGGGAACACAAAAGGTTTCGACTGAAGAGTGAATAAGATATATTATTCATAGCCGTCAAAACGTGAATAATAACCTCTAGAGGAAGATTATCCTGAACCGGGTTGTAGGTTGTTTATAGGATAAAATCCGGAAAGAAAGGCATCGGGGTACCAAACTGGGTATATAATGATGGTCAATCAAAGGGAGCAACAGACATTACCAACAAGAGGGTAAATGACAGAAGACTCGCTGGGATACAAATGATGAAAAATCAATGATCCGGGGAACACAATCACTGACAAACGGTGAAGGGACCCGCTGGGGATAAAATTGCTAGCGTACGGCAATTATCCGCAAAAGGCTTGCTGGGGATATAAGTGCTTATTCAAGCAACTCATCCAAGCGAAGAAAAAATCAACATCAAGTACTTAGATGAAGATAACCACAAATAGGGGATTACATCTACCAAATATTGGATAGAAAACCACAGAAAGGGAATTGTCATCGGTTGGGATGAACAACAAAGTTGACTCTGTTAGGGGAGAAAACGGGCTTTATAACTACCGGGTAGTAGGTAGAAAACCGCAAAGATAGGACTTACAACTGCTGGTTTGTAGGCAGAAGGCCAAACATTCCACTGAGGATAAGATGAATGAGCGCCGGTTTGTAAGCAACTATTCATTTATGCCTCAGCGAAGCGCAAGAGACAGTTGAAAAAGACCAATTTAGGATCGAACCAAAAAAGGCGGACTGAATCAAGACTCGTCCTGATGAGGATATAACTCAAAAGGGTAAACCCGTCCCAAGGTGTGTTGGGAGGGAACGGAAACAACCGTCATCCACGAGGATGTACCTCAGTGGGGAAATGGCAGGAAAGGATAGACACTTTCTGCTTAAGGGCTGACTCTATTTCGAGAGATTAACACCCGACATCTGCTTTGGGAGATCTATAAAGGAGATCTATATCACCATAGCAGGAAACAACAAACAAAAGATACATGGCAAAAATGCAACATGAATATCTGAATGTTTATGAGTATGCATGAATATGCGTGATTTATGTTTGATGAATGCTGACAAAACAGACAATTCTAACACAAACAGGACCAGGAATCAAACATCCGGTACTATACTTCCAGGGAAAGACCAACTGGAACGCCAATCTGCTGGAGATCTTCAAGCTGAAAAGCAAAGATCTGCGGGGAGGCAAAAGATCAGAGACATCAGGAAACACCAAACCTCTGAGTGATGGATCAGCAATCAACCCAACTAGAGTACAGAAAGTCACAACAGGCAACAACGGCCACAAAGACAAATCTGTTGGGGAATGGGATAAATCCCAAAATATCTGCAGGGGAACAAGAGTTCGCTGCACGGGCAAAAACTACCACGAAGGCAACTCCGCAAAAACTCCACTGGGGAACAACCCACTGAGGGGGAACAAATCACACAAGTAGATTCTGCGACAAGCCACTCTACTGGGGATCAACAGCAATCAGGGAACCAACCCAAATCTCTGGATGATAGGTCACCAACCAACCCTACTGGGGAAAATAGAAGTTTCCAACTCTGGCGGAGATGCTGAGGGGCATATCACGGATGCAATCTTGACTCTGTTGAGGAAAAAATCCATAACTGCTGGGGAGGAACATAATCACTGCCCTGCTGAAGGAATAAACGCACTGATGGGGAGATATAGCAGCTCCGTTGGCGACGTGGCCGGGGAAGCGAGTACTACTGGAGCAAACAAAATCTTCCACAACACTCTGCTCTGGGGATATATCACAAATCCCGCTATTGATTGTGCTGAGGAAAGATAGCAACAATCCAGCTCGCAACAATGCTGGGGATAAAAACCACCAACCATTGAATCTTCAAAGGGAAAGCATCCATGCTGAGGATAAAAACCACAACTCCGCTGGCGATCGCACTGGGGAGAGTGATAGGGTACCGGGGTCTCAAACCACCCACTACCGAAACTTCCAAATGGGAACTACCCATACTGGGGGAGAATACCGCTGGAGAAGAAAACAAAGTCTTCAACAACACTCTGCTTAGGGAACAACCCTAACAAAAGCTCTGCTTGGGGAACAACCCCTAACAAAAAGCAGGATAAAGAGGATACAACCAATGCCAGGAATATGAACCAATGTCTTACCTGTTGGAAATCATGCCACCCTCGGGAGAGCACTGAGAAATTCTTAAGTATCCTTTCATCATTGTGAATGTTCACTTTGTTTAAAACAACAAATTTTTTTGAATTTTTTTTTGTTTAAAACAATGACATTTTATCAATTAAAACATGCAAAACATTTGTTGAATTGGAACAAATAAGAGTGCAAATAATTGGATAAAAGCTCAAATTGATTTGATGGAGTGGTAGCCTGCAAATGGCAAGACTCCATAGATTTGTACAAATTTGAAATCAGTGATATATATTGGAAGAGGGCTACATTGAACATAATGATCCTTTCTCTACCAATTTGAATCTCGATGTATTCGAAGCTTCAGTTGACGACGAATCGAGAATCCTCTGACGAAAAGACGGCTGGTGGCCAGAAAGTCTTGTCAGGACGCAGTTACTTGCCAAATCCCTAATTTTTTTGCCTAGATTGCCCCAGGGTGAGGTACTCAATCTAGCGGGATGCAAATATCATTCTTTTTTCCAAGTCTCTAATTTTTGCCTGGATCGCCCTTTCGGGTTCTCCACCGAGACGCTCATTTTTTGCCTAAGCCGCCCTTTCGGGTTTTCAACTTAGCGAGCCATTCTGTTTTTCATTTGCATATACTTTTTTTTTAGGCAAAGTATTTCTTGACCGCATCTGAATTCACAGGACGAGTGAAATCCTCCCCATCCATTGTTGTAAGCATCAAAGCTCCGCCTGAAAAGGCTCTCTTAACAACATATGGACCCTCGTAGTTTGGAGTCCACTTGCCCCTGGAATCGGGGACGAAAGACAAGACTTTCTTGAGCACGAGGTCTCCTTCTCGGAACACACGAGGCTTGACCTTCTTATCGAATGCTTTCTTCATTCTCTGCTGATATAACTGACCATGGCACATGGCAGTCAATCGCTTCTCTTCAATCAGATTCAAATGGTCATAACGACTCTGAATCCATTCGGCATCAGTCAACTAGGGACTTGAGGATATACTTTTTCATTTTTCTTTTGAGAAAATTTTGAATTTTTTTTCCTGATTTTTGATTTTTTCATCTTTTTCACCCTCTTTTTTTTTTATTGCATTTGTGATGCCCCAGTTTGACTGTTGCTGGATTCTTGAGACGCAGCTGAATGATCTGCTTTTCATTGCTCGAGTGCTCGGGTAATCTCGTCAGGAATCCCCTTCAACATCATCTTCCTCTGCCTCGGATACAAGGAATTCAAGATTGGGAGATGGCGTTGGATCATTATGTTAAATGGGTTTAGAAATCCCTGCATAATGACTCTGGATGATGAAAAGCTTTTGAATTTAAACAAGCAAATCATTTATGCAGATGTAAAATGTTGTTTTATTTGTTTTTCATGGGTTTTTTGTGATCACTGATTTCATGCAAAAAGAAAAAAGTGAAAACAAATGGAAAAACAAATGTTTAACAATGCATTAACTGAATGAAAACATCATTGTATTAAATGCTGCCAACAATGTCATCACTTCTCCTTTTGGCATGGGAGAAGGGTTTTGAACAAAGTGAACAATTACTCTGATCTATGGATGACTGTAGGAACATCTACAGCGACCCAATTGTGGCAGACACCACCAGAAATGACGAAATTGTTCAGATCCTCTGCATCCTCTTCCAAGATAGCAGCAGCTTCTTCAGGTTGATCGTCATGGATGAATCCTCCACTTGTGAACAAACCTTGCTCATTAAACGCCCCAGAACAGTAGCCAATGCCAGCCCGGGATCTGTTGTCTTCAAGCTCGATCACCTTCCCTAAACCAGCAACTGCACCACATTCAATGGCCAGTTTCGCATCTTTGTAGGAAGAAAATGAAGGAGACTTCTTCTCAATTGGTTCATCAATAGATAAAGCTTGGAACGGAGTTCCAACTTCATCCTCAGCGTCAATGTAGGAGAAAGAAGACAATAACCAGGAGAGCCATCAAAAGCACTCTGTCTGGCAAATTCCTCCTTGAGTTCACAACTCTCTTGCTCAAAACGGTCCATAAATCTGGCAGAGTTGGCTCTGGTGTAGTACCGGCAAAGTGCGTCTCCAAAATAAATGAAGATCGCAGGGTCAGACCACAGGACGGGAGACCGGAACAAAACACCCGCTTATGCAAATGATGCATGAAGTGTTTGTGCATATGCTTGGTTTTTATTTCAAAGAAACTCAAGGGTTTTATTTGCAAACTTTGAAATATTAATCCTTTTATTGCATATGAGAATATCTCATCAGATATATCAGGTAAAAAAAAAATTCCGGTTTTTTCCATGTTTGAAATTTTTTGCAAATAAACTCCTTTGAGTTCCTTGAAAATTTTCTTTTTATCTGATGATATGGATGTAGATGAATGCATGAATGCATGAATGCAACAATCACACTCATGGATCAAGCAAGGCACACCAAACAAAGGTCGTGGGAAAGCTCATAGTATCCCTAATATCAATCATCCATTTTGGTGGATTTAGGTTTTCACCTTATCAACACCCAAGTTCCATTGATATTAACGGTACATGAACCGGATCTAACATCCTTAATATCAATCATCCATTTTGGTGGATTTAGGTTTTCACCTTATCAACACCCAAGTTCCATTGATATTAACGATGTTTGAACGACTCAACCACGAATCACGGGTTTGCTGAGAGTCACGAGCATGGAGTCTCGGTTAAGAACCACCCAAAAGGAGTGTACTAGGGTTTAAACCTGCCAGACATGTTCTACCAGAGGTTCCCATAATCATAGTCCCATCTCTCGGATATTATCGGAGAAACGAATACTCGTATTCCAAAAATATTCTCGAGAGAGACTCTTATGAGTGTAGTATCGCGTAACAATCGCATCAGATCTCACATCTGAACGACCTCCGCACTACGTCCTAAAAATAGGCCAAGATGGGTTTGGTACACTAAGTTCCTTGGCTTCTAAGGCACATGATTGAACGAATAATGCCTAACCACAAATAACTTGTGTGACATTATTAATCCAACATGACCTCCACCAAGTGAATGGACTCGCAAGTCAACTGGCTAAGGAATACTCCACACCAGTCGACAAGACTACGCCATTCTCCTATCCGAGAGTGCACTCGAGTTCGGGTATAGAACTCATCTCACAGAGATCACCAAAGCAAACAGCAATTGTATATCAAGCAATTCAAACATTACAATCAATACAGTTATCCCAAATTGTACAAAAATATGTCAAATAACAGATAAACAAATATCATACAACAGGGGTGAAAAGTAGGCAATACCACCAGGGAAGGTCTAGTTATTCTCCCCAGCAGAGTCGCCACTTTTCTGTAGCGGTGTATTCGTCGCTATATGATTTATTGATTAAACCATAAGCAAATCATACAATGAATCGAGTCGCCACCGCACTTTTATTTATCCTAAGGACTGGTTAAAAAGCGAACAAAAACCTAAGAAGTTTTACACGTAGAAAACCAATAAAAAGATCAGAGAATCTGGGTAAAGGGTAAATTACGCAATGGGAAGGTGTTAGGCACCCATCACGTCCTAGGTACTCCTAGGGAGCCCTTTTCACACTTGTTGTATAAAAAATGTTTATTTGTTTATGACATATTGTGCAAACATGAATGGGATGATGAGAAAAGAATGTACAATTTTATTATTTTTGTGTTTGAACGGATGAACCCGTTGCCTACGTACCTTCCATCAAAGGTAAGGATCAAAACGCCGTAGTTCGGCTAAAAGATTTCCAAAAATTAGTGAGTCCATTTTAAAACACAAGCATTAAGGCTTTTCATTACCAATGGGAGAAAACTCAACCTGAATCAACAATCCACCATGCGAGGATGGCTTCGACGTACTAGAGGGGTTAACCCTGTTTTCAGTACGGAAGTCTTACAATCGACTCACTAAGGACAAGGTAAGATTTACATCAACCGCTATGGTAATTGAAACCTATGGCTAATGTATGAAAACATGTTAACGATGGGCGAAGCCACAAAACAATTGAATGTGTGAAGTTAATTGATTATGAGTATTCACAAAACATGGTCAAAGTATGATTAAGATTGATTCAAAGAAGTGTTATGAAATGGAGTTTGAGAAGTCAAGGACTTAGGGTCCAGGTTTCTAATTTGAAAAGACATGAAGATGTTGCACAACAAGTCAAAGTTTTTTGAAAGCAAAGTGTGAAAAGGTTTAGTACAAAGAGGGTATGGATAGTGGAATGTAAAACTTCTTAGAAAGGTTCACCTCTTGAAATCATATAGAAGATGATTCAAGTGTGTCCTTAGGAATAGGCAATAAAACAAGCAAATAAAAGCAAGGTGATACCGGATGCCATCAATGGACTTATACCAATCTCACAAACAAAAGCGGATACCGGAAGCCAATAGATGGTCTTACTCCAATCTCCTAAAACACAACAATGATACCGGAAGCCAATAAATGGTCTTACTCCAATCTCACAAAAGCAAAAGCGGATATCGGATACCAATAAATGGATTTACACCAATCTCCTAAGGTAAAACAAAACTTGGATGTCAGATGCCAATCTGTCTGGACTTATACCAACCTCCAAAGGATGATCATGGGAGTACAAATGCCAACAACATGGTCTTACAATTGCATCCTCACATACAACAAACAAACAATGCACAAAGCAATGGACATGAGTAGCCAAGTGAGATGGTCTTACACTCTATCCCTTCCAAATCCTAGGAACAAAGGCCAATGAATGGACTTACTGTTGTCCTCAATGGGTAAACCAAACATGGATCACAAAGATATGCAATGATGATCATGCAATAATGAACAATCAATGATGATAAGTGCACAAAGGCAAGCAAGCAAACATGTACAAATGCAACAAGTAATCAATCAGACAAAGTCATTTAGCACCCACTATAACCAAACAATCAGGCTCAATCAAAGGGTTAGACTTAAAAGTCAACTGGGATAGGGTAAATGGTGCTCTTAACCTTGACATTGAGAGCCAAGGTGAAGCAGATGAAAGGATATGAGGGGTGTGCCTCATCGCTCTTATCCCTGGTCAGGGAGAGCATTGAATATCAGAAGGTGTGGGAGTTCAGAAAGTTGGAACTCTCTCCACAAGTTAAGGACTCGATAGATCTTGGGTTTTTACTCACTATGCATCAACACATGTGGTGTGAGCAAGGTGAGAGACTCACAGAATAGTAGGAGATAGGCTACATATCTCTTTTGTCTACCAATTGCCTCACATGAGGTCTTTTCCTGCTTGGGGACAAAGTTAAACAATCACAAACATTGCCTCTTAAGGAGGACTTCAGACAGTTGTCTGGCTAAATAACAAGCCAGGTCTTCCAGACTACATGGAGACAAGAGAGTCTACCTCAATGCTTAAGCAAAGCAAAGCAATAGCAAGTTCTCAAAGGAACTAAAGCAACTATGGTACCTGAAATCAATCAAATATAATCAGCATACCAATCACAAAGTCAAAACAGACAAGATATGAACCAATAGTCAACACAATCAATCACATGTGCAAAGCACAAACTCAAAGCAAATGAGTTAGCATCCTACAAAACAAACCAAGTTAGTTCATCACAATCAAGTAAACCAAACTCATTCAACTTGAATTAATCTCCTTAGAGCAATTACTTCTTAAACCTGAAAACAAATTCAAATGTGAGAAATAAACCCTTAGGCCAAAGCCTAGGGTCAAAGGAGGAGAAAATATTTAAAACAGAACATGAAACTTGATCAAAATCAAGATTAATCAAATAAGAACAAATTCCAGTTGGTCTCATATCAAAAGCATTCATCAATTGCATTTCATAAGCAAATCATGTCAAACTAGGCAAGTTGGGAACTAAATGATGTAAACAGAATTAACACAAGCATATCAATACCAAAATGGATCAATAAATTACAGGAAAAATCATGCTTAACCAGAACACATTCAATGAGAAGCACACCAAATTTCATGGCATTTGGATAAAAGGAAGTATAGAAATTAAATTCATCAAGTCATGGCATGCAAAAACAAGCTCAACCAAGGCCACAAATCATGTATCAACTTCAAATGAGTGCAAAACAGAATTGGCACAAGATAAATGAACCACACCAAAGCCAAAATGAAGTTAAACATGTTAAGAATCAGTCCACAAAATTTCAGCTTCATATGATAAGGCATGAGAATTTTACAAGTCAGGTAAGTTGAACACTCCACAAAAGTTCAAAAATGACTAAACAGCAAAATAAATCCCAATCAAATAGGAAATGAATCTAAAAAATCTACAAAAACTCATGCTCACACTAGACATACAGAAGTAATCACATGCAAAAATTCATAGCAATTGGCATAGCACAAGTATGGAAACAAAATTCAAGAAGTTGGACAAAACCTAGTGTGACATACATTGTCACACTCATGAAGATCACATCATATCTCTCAATCCAGGAACTCAAAAATAGCAAACTATATACCAAAATGACCAGGAATGAGTCAAGATCATGCATACAAAATTTCAACCATTTTCAATTAGGCATCAAGATTTCATGAAAGAAAATGTGAGCATGGTGCAACAAGTGACACATGAAAGTAAACCCTAGGCAATTATTTAATCTATCCGTGCACAAACATATTAAAAATCACCAAAAACCAAGGACATGATGATGAACAAATCAAAAAAAGAATCATGAATTTTGGATCATTATTGAGTGAGTTATCATTTTTTGAAGTGAAGAGAAAATTAAAAAAAAAGAATGAAAAGGCATGGATAAACATGTAAGCATTTATGAAATAACATAACACAAGGCCAAGCTTTTGTAGCCAGCGGGGAATCGAACCCCTGGCCTATTTGAATGGGCGCGTTTCAGCATGAAACGCCCCGTTTCATTAATGACGTGGCGAAACGTGACTTGCTACATGGTACAAAAACAAGCAAACACATGCAAAATGAAACAAATAAGATCAAACGAAGTCTGGGAATGAAATTCAAATGAGCTTCATCGTGTTTTTGCACATTCATCATCATCATGAACAAAAAGTTACAGAAATGCACAAGCCATATATGGATCGAACCGTCTCACTTCGTAGATCAACAATATCATCATGATTTATCCTAATTCTATGCATGGCAAGAGATTCGATCAAAAGAAGTTTTGCAATCAAACATTCAAATCCAGATATCTTGATCAATACTTGATGAAAAGGCACGATTCAAGCTGCAGTGTATTCTACGTTGCAAGATCTACCTAAACCACATGCTAATTTCAAGAATTGAAAGATTCGAATCCATACCTCTTGGAGATGCAGCTGTTGAAATTGCGCGAATCAAGCTTCCAATTGCCAAAACAGATGACCTATGGTGTTGTGGAAGATGAATGGAAGTGATAATTCAGCTCAGCAATGCTTGAATCCAATGAAATTCGCAACTGCCATGGGAACCTTCGATGTGCAACAGTGATGCTTTAGCAAGGTTCTTCGCGATTTCTCCTTCAACAGTTGTCCAATAGCACCTGCAAGTGAAGATCAACACGAGAGAAAGCACAAGGAATAAAGAATTTTGAAGAACCAAGTGAAAAAAGTTTGGAAAATTTTGAGAGAATTTGGAGAATTTTTGGTTTAGATCTCAGATTGTGATTGTGGATCTCGATTTTCTGTTATGATTAGGACTATATAGTCCTTGTTAATCACCTGTTAAACATGATTAGCAACAATTGGAATGGATTAGTGGATGAAGCTTGTTATGCAATTTGGCAAAATTGCCCTTTCTCAATTAGAACCAATGGAACAGTGCACAACTAGTTTAAGCAAACCCAATTTTCTGTTTAAAAGCTATTGGAATTGATTTGGCATGAAAATCATGAGTATTTTTCAAAATCACTATTTTTCCCACCAAAATTTAAATGGTTCACTTGAAAAATGACCTTTTGATGTGATGATTTTTGATGAAATGTAATGATGCATTATGATAGCTCATGTCAAATGGGATTTGCTCAAAAAAGAATCATCCAAATTGGCCAAATGGTTTGAAAGTTATGCCTCCTTGAAATTCCAAAATTCTTGAAAATGATTTGATCATAACTTGTCAACCACACATGAGAAATGAGTGTTCTAGGACTTTTTGGAAAGGCAAGAGAAAGATCTTTAACTTTCATGTTGGACAAATTTTGATTTGAAACTTGTTTGATGATGTAAAGTTGAGGAGAAGGACTTTCCATTTTTGGCAGTTGAAAATTACAGGTCCTTGCTATTTTGGGAAACTTTTTGTCTGACCTCCAATTCCTCAATGATGATGATTGAAATGTTATATGAGGCTTGTATGGACATGAATGAGACCTTTCCAACCATCTCACACCCTCAAATCCCTGATTAAATGCACAGTTGACCACAGTTGACTTTGCTAGGGTTTTGGTTGACTGAGCCATGTTCTGATGAATTTCAAACCCCTACCACTTGAGATCTTGATACCAAATGATGTCACAACTCATATGAATCTCTTATGAATGATCATGGTGCCCAAATTCTTCAAACAAGGTCACCATCTATAGCTCAATGAATGATTTGACTGTTTGACCTAATTTGCTTCATCTGCAAGTAACATGGTTAGATGACAATATTTTTGTACTTTTGGGTTAGTAAACAGATGAAAAGCAATGATATGCAAATGCAATACATGCTTGGTGATCAAGAACCACACTCATAAGATAACCCACCCACAAGAAAGAAGGCAAGGTGCACAATGATCCTTGAGGCAAATGAATGATATGATATGATATGATGAGGGATCTTAGGGCAAAAATTGGGGTCTTACAGTTAGGTTGTCTCCGAGGTCTCCCACGATTTTCTTGAGGTGTTTGTGGTCTTTGGATGCTGACCTGATTGAGCGATGGCTGGTTGGAAGGTCCGGCAGAGGTTCCGGCGGTATTTGACAGATGTGTCATCATTTGCTCCCAATATCCAGAGGGGCTGTGGCCAACGGCGCTTCCGTAATGGAGTTCGGTGCCCATGTCATCGTTGTTAGGGCGTTGGGGTTGGGTGAATTAGGGACGGTATAGTTGCCCAAATTGGGTCATTGAGTCGTTTTGAAAACGAAGCAATGGTTCTTGGGGCGTACTATAGTTAAACAGTGGTTGGGTGTTAAATGGTGGGGGGCTACGATAATGTGACCCATATGAATCATCTGTGCTATAGACGGTTGTGGTTGCGGGGTTTGGTTCGTGGTTTTGTGTTTGGGTGGGTGGTATGAATGGATTGCGACGTTGGATGGTTCGTTGTTGGGTGGTTGGCATGAACGGGTTACGATGTTGGGTGTGTGGTTGTTTTGTGTATGTGGTCTGTTGATGTTGTGTGGTTGGTTGTTGGATTAGGGTGGGTTCACATTGGTGTTGGGTGGTGAATTGATGTGGGACATACGATGACGAAGCAAGTTGGCGCGGATCCATCAAATACCGCGGCTCAGATACGAATTGCTGAGTTGTTATAGACCTAAACCATGCCATATATTGTTGAGTCGGTCTTGCACCTTGGATGACTGGTTCGTTCAGGATGTGTTGTCGTCGATTCCTCCATTGACGACACATGTCTTTTGTAAAGTCTCTCCAGTTAGAATAATCCCACTGTGCATCGACCCTTTTTTGATGCCAATTCCCCAAACACGTGGGAGATTCTAGAATATGTTGTAGCATTCCGAACTGCAGTTTGACCCGGTCACTTTGGTGCATTTCAATTGTAGTGAATCGGATAATCGGTGTCTTCGTTGTCCAAACTACAGCATCGTCATGGTTCACATCATGATCCAGACCCAGATATGGCCTCCAAACAAACTGGAAAAAAATACCAAATCGTTAGATGGAACAAAATTTGAGAAGTATTTTTAGATTAACTATAGTTTGGTAGGAGTATTACATCATCATGTCCAATGTGATCCAATAGATTTCGATAGACTACAATAGCGTGTTTCAGACACCTATTGTAGTTCATTCCCCTTACTGACCACCTAAGATAATAAAAAGAAGTGAAAAATATTATTGACTGTTAATTTAAATAATAGATATAATTAACTAAATGGTGAATGGTAAAGTGCTAGACTAACTTGGTTGCAAAGGGGAACACGAATGGACGCTCATTTTCTGGGGCGAGCGACGGCATCCTAGACCACCCCCAAGCTTGAAGCAAATAAGCACATGAAAAAAAAGTACAGGTATCCTTTTTTGCAGTTCTACACAATGCACTATATAGATGGGCCAACATAGCTGAACCCCAACTATAAGTGTTTACCTTATTGATGTTGCGTAATAAAGGTAAATACATTATATTCACAGAATTACCTGTACTTTCTGGAAACAAAAAGTTACCAAATAAAATCATAATATAACACCGAGCTTTTATTATTTTCTCATACTCGGTTGAATCTTCGGACAGTACTATACTGGCATAATATTGTTTAAGGTATTTTAAATTTATACCTTGCCCCCTTGCTTGACTGGATGTGTCTCCCTCAGTTTCGTCGTCTAACAAAGGGGCACCCAGTAATTCATTGCATATATTGTTGTCTTGGTTAACTTTCCCATTCACTGCCTTTCCATCTATACGAAGACCCAACAGCATGTACACGTCCTCAAGTGTGACGGTACACTGACCAATCGGAAGGTGAAATGTGTGGGTCTCGGGTCTCCACCTCTCCAACAAAGCCAGAATGAACTTGTAGTCCACCGAGTACGAAACAATGTTTAGGAGATTTCCAAATCCACATCCTCTAATATATGGTTCTATTAAAGGATCGTGGGGTACATATTCATGTACACGGCATCTAAACCACTTCGGATCCTAATAACAAAAAAAAACGAAAATACAATTAGAAGAAGAAATACATTCTCAAGAAATATGTATTAGATGTAATCCAGAAATAGAAACTAAAAAGAAAAAGATTTCAAAGGTATAACACAAAGAGTTTTTTTACAAGTAATCCAGAAATAGTAACTAAAAGAGAGAGATAACATACAAATGCCGAGATATTCTCGATTGTGCCTCTGTGTTCATCGCCCATAGTTAACAAAGATATGATTCGATTTTGCAAAGCTTAAGTTTGTTAGATGAAAGAAATGTGGTAGAAGGAAAGAGTGTGATGAAGATGGTTTGATAATGTTGATATGGGAGAGTATTTATAGATGAATAAGTGAGTAGGTTTAGAAACCATAAAGAATGTGATTGGTTGCATGCAAATGCAAGAAGAGACAAAAGAAGAGACAAGTGAATGACAAAAGACAAAGACAAATGAATGACAAAAAAGTGAATGACAAAAGTAGCATGGAAGGAATCTAGTAGGCGCATGTGAAGAAATCACATGCAAGAGGAAGAGGAGCCATTACCTTTGGCGCCTACATGTGACTTTTCACATGCAAGGAAGAGGCGCCCTTCCTCTTGGCGCCTTAGTGTAAGGCATTAGGAAGGGGCGCCATCCCTAGTGGCACCTATGTTAAATTTTGTGAAGAGGCGCCCAACCCTTTGGTGCCTATGTTACTTTATGGTGCCAAGGGAATGGGCGCCTATGTTTACTTTATGTTTAATCTTAGGGCACATTAGGGCACAGAGAAATCAAAGATTCTTTGATTCCCTGGGTATTGAGTATTCTTTTCACTCTTCCCTCTGTGTATTCTTTTCACTCTTCCCTCTGTGTATTCTTTTCACACTTTTCTCTGCGTGCAAGTATAGTCAAGTCTGTACAGACTATTATGAATTTATTAATGCATTGGCCAACTATTTATGTTGTGCGGTTGAACAAGATTTACAAATCATTCAGTTTCAATTCCATTCAACACAATGTCTTCCACACAACAATATATGATCAGTGCACATGTTGACGGTGAAATACTTGATCATCAGTTGTTCGGTTTTTGTTTTCGAGACACACAGGTGACTCGTTTTACAATAAATCGGCGATCAAATTTTTCACACCTAAAACAAAGAATAGAAAAGAAGTTGCAGTGCAATAATATCGGTCAGATCATCTATAAAAATCCAGTTTGTTTTGCAGAAAACCGGGTAAAATTTTATCAGAAGAAGATTCGAGATGATGATGATGTTCAACATATGTTTGGCAGTCACGAACAATCCGGTTACAACGATATAGAGTTGTATATATTACCACATCAACAACAGGAGTCCCAATACATTGATCAGTCACAAGTGTTTTGTGAGACTGATGACGAAATAGCTGAGGTGAATGTTCCAGACGATGAAGAAGAGGAACCTGAGATCATCGTTGATTCGATGGTGAACGCTGAAGAGGAAGAGGAGCCAATACCAGTAGGTCATGTATATTGCCCACCCCAACACATGACAAGGTTAAATTTGGGTTCAGATGAACCTTCGGGAGATGTATGGTACAATCCTTACGTGCAAATGCAAGGATCTCTGAAACAAGGAGACATATTTCGCACAAAACAGGAATGTGTAAAAGCCATCAAAAAATTCCACGTGGAACTATCAGCAGATTTCAGAGTTGACAGAACTGACGCATTGAGGTATAAAGTTTATTGTCCGAATGAGCACTGCCTTTTTAAGTTGTCAGCTTCGTACAGGAAGAGGAAGGAGTCTTGGGAGATTGGATCAATGGGTCCAGATCACACATGCATCCTGACCAACCCAATGCAGGATCATTGTAAATTAAGCTCCCAACAAATATGCGATGAAATATTGTCTGTCATTGGCGATAATCCGTCTTTAAAGGTGAGTACAATAATCTCGCATATTAGGGCAGAGTACAACTACACACCATCATATAGGAAGGCATCGATAGCTAGAACAAAAGCTGTTGAAAAAGTGTTTGGCAATTGGGAGGAATCTTACAAACAACATCCAAAATACATGTTCGCTCTAAAACACTATGCTCCCGGTACAATTTTCAAGATGGAAACATTGCCCGCATATACACCAGATGGTACGTGTGCTGTTGGAAATAGAATATTTCACCGTCTATTTTGGGCGTATCAACCGTGTATCACAGGTTTTTCTTTTTGTAAACCAATTATACAAATTGATGGTACATGGTTGTATGGAAAATACAAAGGAACGTTACTGATGGCAGTGGCACAAGATGGGAACAACAATTTTTTTCCGATCGCCTTTGCCTTATTTGAAGGGGAGACTGCTGAGGGATGGAGTTTTTTCCTAAGAAATCTCCGATTGCACGTAGCACCTCAACCTAACTTGTGTTTGATCTCTGATAGACACCCCTCAATCATCAGTGCCTATAATAACATTGACAATGGCTGGAAAAATCCTCATTCGACGCATGTGTTTTGTATTAGACATATTGCTCAGAATTTCATGCAAGAAATCAAAGATAAGACGTTGCGTAAGAAGGTTGTCAATGCAGGTTACGCATTGACAGAACCTTCTTTCAAACACTACCGCGAGGAAATAAGATTGTCGAACGAAGATGCGGTTCGGTGGATCGATAGTATTCCGTTGGAGAAGTGGACTAGGGCATACGACGGCGGACAACATTGGGGCCACATGACAACAAATCTTGTGGAATCAATGAACTCTGTCTTCAAAGGAATTCGTAACCTACCAATAACCGCTTTGGTGCAAGCTACATATTTCCGGCTAGGGGCGTTGTTTGAAACCAGACGCTCAAAATGGAGATCCGTGTTGCAATCTGGACAGTTGTTCAGTGATGCTTCAATGAAATTCATCAGACATGAAGCTGCCAAAGCAAACACACACGTGGTTACGGTATTTGACCGAACAAAAGGTTGGTTTAGTGTTGCCGAGTCCATGGATCACAATGAGGGCATGCCAATGGGACAGTACAGAGTTGAATTAGACAGAGGTTGGTGCGACTGCGGAAGGTTCCAAGCCTTCCGTACCCCCTGCTCCCATGTCATAGCGGCGTGCTCAAAGGTTCGAAGAGATCCATCCTACTTGCTATCTGAACTTTACAAAGTCGCCAACCTTTCAAATGTTTATAAAATTAGTTTTTCAATAGTGGCAAAAGAGGATTATTTGCCAGAATATCAAGGGGACGTCGTCTGGCACAACGAAGTTATGCGAAGGAAGAAAAAGGGTCGCCCTAACAGCACCTGAATTCGAAGTTGTTCATAAAAAATAACACAAACAATTAAAACAACTAGAATACAAAAACTATGCGATTACAACCATCAAAACAATTTTGAACATGTACTGCATCATCCTACGAGCGTCTTGGTCGGTCTTAATATCCACCCATTCACGCACTTCTCCGTTTTGGTTGAACGTGGACACAAGCCATTGTATTCTTCTAATCCGTTCACCCTCTCCAATTTCTCCCTCTAACCAACTATACAACGTCCGATTAAGACGTTCAAACGTATCTGTGTTCCAAAGTCGAACCTGTATCGGAGCCGCAACGGCAGAAAATATTACATCAGCATTTCGTTTCTGAATGTATGTAGACATTGTTAAAAAAAAGAAAATTAAAATTGATGGTTGGACTAGACTAGGAGATGAATTTGAGTGAAAATAAATGTATGCAAGGTGATGGTATTTATAGAGACGAAAGATAAATCCGACAATACACATAGGCACCACAAAAAGTGGCACCTTTCACACACACACACACTAAGGCGCCGTGCCTATTGGCGCCTCCCTTAGGAGGGAGACTAAGGCGCCATGCCTATTGGCGCCTCCCTTAGGAGGAGGCTAAGGCGCCATCCCTATGGGCGCCTCCCTTAGGAGGGATACTAGGGCGCCACTCCCCTTGGCGTCTCCTTTAGGAGGCCCAAGCAGGCGCCAATTGCATTGGCTCCTCCTTTAGGAGCCCAATGCATTGGCGCCAATACGTCTGGCGCCTGCCCTAAAATTTTAAAAAATTTAAAGGGATGCGCCAACTCCCCCGGCGCATCCTCTCCCAAACATGGTTATTTTGGAAATTTTTCTGAAAACTTGGTTATTTTCGTATTTAATTTGAAAAATATGGTTATTTTTAAAAAAAAATCTTCAGATGCTTGTTGCAGGACTTAAGGTTCTGGACAAAGGGTATTCTAGATATGATCATATCAAGAAAATTATCAAAATTCTTCCAGAAAAATGGAGACCTATGGTAACTGCATTAAAGCTATCTAAGGATCTCAACAACATCAGTCTTGAGAACTTGTTAGTTCTTTAAGAAGTCATGAGATTGAGCTAGAAGAATATGAACCTCAAAAGAGAGGTAAATCTGTAGATCTAAAATCTAAGCTTGAGAAGACTAGAGCATATCAAGTTGAGGAAGAATTAGAAGGATCTGATGAAGACTCAGAAGATGATGATGAGATGTCTCTAATCTCAAGGAGATTCAACAGACTCTAAAATACAAGCAAAGCGGTCAAGGTAAATTCAAAGGAGTCAGAAGGACTGCTGGTCTATTTGAATCCTCATCTGGTAAAAAGAAGCAAACTTCTAGAAAATAAGTTATATGTTTCGAGTGCAAGGAGCCAGACCATTACAAGAATGACTGTCCCAAGCTGAAGAAGGACATAAGGCCCAAGAAGAACTTCTCCAAAGTCAAGAAGGGGTTGATGGCTACCTGGGATGACTCAGAATCTGAAGAAGAAGATTTTGACAAAGAAAAAGCTAATGTTGCACTGATGGCAACTATTGAGAATCCCACAAGCTTTAAGGAACCAGAAGATAAGGTTTTGTCAGAACCAGAACCCGACTCCGATTCTGAAGAGGTATTCTCTAATCTATTTCGGTATGATATTGAAATTTGTCTTTTTGAAATGCTGGAAAAGTACTAGAGCCTTCAAAACAAATACAAGAATCTTAAACAAATCCAAGTAGCTGCTTCTGAAACTCAAAAAGAGCTTTAGAACAATATTTCCTCTCTAAACGAAAAATTATTTTCTTTAGAAAGTAATAACTCTGCTTTGAAAAACAAAATTTTAATACTAGAGGAGGAAATAACTTCAGAAGCTTCTGGTATTGATTGCATTATCAAATATGACAAAGCATTCCAGTACTTTCTAGCTAAAATCATAGATAGAAGCAAAATGGCTTCCTTGATATATGGAGTTAATATAAATGGCAGGAAAGGTTTGGGTTGTACAAATACGAAAAAACCTAACGAAAGTCAGAAGGTCAAACCAAAACCTCTCTATGTGTATTTCGTGCCTACTAGCATTGAGTCTGATATTTCTGCATAGACAGAGAAGCATACTAAGGATAGGAACTCCATTATAAAATCTAAGTATCATGCACAAATCTCTCAGGATTATCCTTCTGCTAAAAGACCCAAAATTGTGAGAAACTCTGGGAAAACTAACAAAAGAGGACCCATAAAGTGGGTGTAAGACCCCAATTTTGACCCTAAGATCCCTCGTGCTATCTCATCATATGCATTAGCTTTGGGATCACACCTTGGCATCCTCCTTACCCCTTATTCATTGGGTTTGCATTGGGAGAGACCACCTTGCACATTTGATTGTAAATACTTTTTTTCTTCCTTACTTACTAACAAAAATGCCAAAAATATGTTAATGTATAGTTTATTTCTTTTGTAGATAGTGTGTGTGTTCACTTATGCTCCATCAAGCTGATATCTAGGGTTTGAGACCCTCAATGCAAGGATATCAATCAAGATATGGTTCACATTTATTCTAGACATCATATATGGATCCCCATTATCTTCATTTATCATTTTGATCAATAATTCATCAAGAGTTTGAAGCATGTTTGCCTTGAAAGCCCTAATTCATCTGGGTATCTTGTGTGACTTCCTCATCATGTTTATTCATAATTTGATCAAATATTTCAAGGGATAATTTATATTACATCATTTTAGACATATATGATCCTCCATGAGTCCCAAATATCAAGAGAATGTCAAGTTTGCAAGTTGGTTCAAGGTGGTAGACCAAAGAAAATCAAATGGTCAAAACTGGGGTTCACTAGACCCTATATCCTACAATATTTGTCATATAAAAATTATTCCAAGATAAAAGTTACTCCTAATATCATTCCAAACAACTTTCATGTTTGAGTTAAGATCTAGTTTTGCTTGGAAAGTCATTTTTTATGATGAAATATTATAGGTCATTTTGTTTGTGCCCTAGTTAGGAGGTCAACTTCCAAAGACAATAACTTTCTCAATTTTTATGATATGAAATACATTCAAGTTTAATGATAAAATTTAAGATGTACTCTTCAAATTTTATTCTTGTAATAAATTTAAATTCATCTTGAAAGTGCATGTTCCAAGAGGAAACATTATAGGTCATTTTGGGTCATTACCATTGAACAAGTGATTTTCCTCAACTTCTAAAATGCATAACTCCTTCATACAAAATCCAATAGAGGTCAAATTTGTGACCAAATTGAAGAAGTTTGAAAGAGATACAACTTTGATGAATGAACTTTTTCCATTTGAAACCCATAGCAAAAGTTATTCAAGGTGGAAGAAGTGAACATATGACTTGGTACTTAGAATTTTTTTAAATATGTTTGATTTCCCAAAATTCCACCTCAAAATTCATCATGATCCAATCTTTGAATAGAAATGTGTTAAACATAAAATTTGCTCCCCTTGATCTCATCTTTCCAAAAAAATCCAAGATCATCTCATTCGGCCAAGCAATGAAGGACTTACACATGGGTTCTTTTCAAAGGATCATTTGGATGGATTTTACATTCACTCTTCAATATCCATTGCATGAATACATGACATGATTTCAAAATTGTGTAAGACCCCAATTTTGACCCTAAGATCCCTCATGCTATCCTCATCAAATGCATTGGCATTGGGATCATACCTTGGCATCCTCCTTACCCCTGTTATTCATTGGGTTTGTTTTGGGAGAGATCACCAAGAACCATGTGATTGTATCATACTTTGTATTTTATCATTTACTAACCAAATACCAAAAATATGTCCTTGTATTTGTCTAACTCTTTTGTAGGGAGGGCACATGATCACCTTTGATCCATCAAGTTCACATCTAGGGTTTAAGACCCTCATTGCTAAGAGCTCAACCAAGGAATGATAAAAAATGGCTCTATGCATCATATATGAGTACCCATGATATTTAAATGTTATGTTGATCAAGCATTCTTCAAGAGTTTGGAATTGGTTTGCCTTGGAAACCCTAGTTTATCTGGGTATCTTGAGTAACTTCTTCAACAAGCTTCTTCACCAATTGATCCAATACTCCAAGATACACTTAAAAATTCATAATCTTATGCATATATGATCTCTTACGAGTCCAAAAAGTCAAGAAAATTTCAATTTATCAATGTGGTTGATGGTGGTTGACCAGAGCAATTCATCTGATCAAAACTGGGTTCCCCTAGATCCTATCTCCAACAATTTTAATCATATGAAAATTATTCCAAGAGCAACGTTACTCTAAATGACATTCCAAACAACTTTCATGTTTAGGTCTAGAGCTAGTTTTGCTTGTAAAGTCACTATTTATGTTGAAAGATTATAGGTCATTTTGTCTAAACCCTAATTTGAAAGCCAATTTCCCAAGGCCATAACTTGCTCATTTTTTATGAGATGAAAGAATTACAAGTTTCACAATCAAACTCAAGGCGTTTAATTCAACATTTATGTTTGGAGGAAGAGCTAAATGAACTTTTATGAGCATGTGATATGAGGATACATTATAGGTCATTTTGGACCAATACCTTTGTACAAGTGATTTTCCTCAACTTCAAAAATGCATAAGTCATTCATTATAAATCCAAATAATTTCAAATTTGTGACCATTTTTAAGGTCTTTGAAATTTCTAAAACTTTGATGAATAAAAATTTCTCATTTGAAGCTCACATAAAAAGTTAGCCAAGGTGGAATAATTGAACATATGGCTTAACACTTAGAAAATATTTTGACATGTTGAAATTTCCAAACTTCCACCTCAAAATTCATCATGATACAAGCTCCAAATGGAAAAGTATTCAACATCAGATTTGTTCCTCTTGATCTAACCTTTCCAAAGAGTCTAAATTCATCCATTTTGGACAAGGTTTGAGGGGTCTGCGCATGGCTGTATCAGTTGGCAAGAATCATTCTTCAAACATCAATACACTTTTGCCTTGCATCACAATCCACATTTAGACTCAAGCTCACTTGCATTTGGACCTAATTGAGTTGCTTCATGGGCTTGTACATGCCCATGCAAATATGCACTCCACATTGCCAAATTTGGAAGAATTTTCAAAGGTGCAAATATTACTTGCGTTTGCTATAAGTAGAGGTCCATTGCACCAGTTTTGAGGACCCTTATGTGCCAGCTTTGCCTCCCACATTTGAAACCCTCACAATTGAAAGGAAAACCTGAGAAATTTCACTTGAAATTTGAGTTTGAATCTCACTGTTTGGAGATTCAAAAACTCCAGGATCCAAAGCCTTATACCATTCCTAATCTAATTCAGCAAGCTCCATAAGCAAGATCAAACATGAATTGAAGCAAGAGAGATCAAGTTCTGCACAACATTGAAGGTATTTTTCCATATCTTTCTTCTCTTTGATTCTCTCTCAATTCTCATCAATTCTTTTGGATCCTTGGTTGTCTGAAGTCCTACCAATGTAGGCAAGAATATTGAGTTGCTTTAAGGTCAAATCGAAGCAACTCAGTTCATGCACCTCAAAATTCAACTCCATGTATCTCTCAATATACTTGGAGTTAGGTTGAATTGAGGTCATATTCGTGATCTACGCCATTTTTTCTTTAAGATCATGTCCTATTTTTTCATTTATGTGATGGTGATGAGAGAACCAGTCCGGCTAGTGTCATCAGAGAAGATGACTGGTGGTTTGGCTCCGGCGATGTGCTGAATGAGTTCTGAGCCACATGATCAAGCCAATGCGTTTTAATCTTGAGCGTTCTTTTTGATTACCAGTTGTGTGGCGGGCTGAATAGTGTGCACCATTTTCATCCACTTGACCTTCCACCTCAATTAATGAGGGAGATCAAGTGGTCCACGTTTTTCTGATTTAATTGATTTTCATTTTATTTCCTTTATTTTCATTAATTCATATTAAATTTAATATTGATCCAAAAAATATGAGAATTTCACCAATTTTTTAAAAATAAAATCCTCTTTCATTTTCTGAATTAAAATTATTTTTTGGATCCTTATTAATATTTTTCATGATTTAATTGATTTTATGAATATTTTTAATTGTTTAAAATACTTTTAAGTTTCCAAAAATTCTGAAATTTATTCCCCAAGTTCCTTTGACCTTGTTTGACCTGTGATAAATCTCATGGCCATTTCTTTGGTGTTTTGATGAGGTTTTAGGAAATTGACTAACCATAATTTAATTTAATGCATATTTTTATTATTTTTAATTGTTTAAATGCCAAATTAATTGTGTAGAGCCATTTTATTTGACTTTGTGAGTTTGACTTGTGTTGTTGGGCCATCATCAAGGTTGATTTGACTTTGCTAGGTTAAGATCATTGGATTTAGGGGATTGATGGAATGTATATTCCATCTCCAAAAATGAATGAATGATCTTAATTTGGTAAAAGTCCTCCTTTGACCAATTTGTGTTTGATCCATTTCCCATCCCTCTTCATCTCATTCCCCTTCTTTATCCATTCATGTCATGGACCTATGATATCTCTATGTCCTAACGCTAGTTGATTGCAAAATCAACATAAGTATGGATGAGATTAGGCCCCCCACTTTGCATATTCTTTTTGTGTGTGGTATGTTTCATGAGCATAGTCCATTATCCTATGTCTCTAACATGCATTAACACCTAAATTCTATTGCCGGACCTCAAATAGTTGTGACTTCTACATAAGTCCAATTACAATTGCTTAACATAGCGCTAAATTTTGACACAAAAAGGCATAGCATTCTAGTTAGTGAGATTGTAAGTCTCCCATCTTTCATGGTATTGTGTGGAAACTTGGCCTTTTTTTCTTCCTTTGGAAGATGTCTTGGTTCAAGGATTCATGCTTGTGATAAGTGGGTTGAGTGTTCTCCAAAGAATGACTTAAACAAAAAAGAAGCAAAAGCAATACTAACTTCTAATTCACTAACAACTAACATTTAATTTCAAGTCATTTACTTTTAATGCACTTTAATTTTTAAGCCTTATTCATTTGCCATTATTCATACCATTTAAGTTGTTTACTTCAATGTCATTTTCACTTTGTCCATTTGGACCATATTTTGTGATATTTGGTGCTTGTATATATTTGTTTGTTTGTGTGGTCTTTTGACCTTAATGTACATAATAAGAACAAAAGCCCTAAAAAACATCTTGTGTGTATTGTTGGTTTGATCTAAGACTATTGGACTTAGAATTTAGGCAACACTCCCTATGCAAAGGACTTAGCCAATGCCAACTTTTATGAAACCAAGTACTTGTGAAGTGAACATTTATCTGATACAATATTGAAGATCCATTTAAGTTCATATGCAACATGATCATTATGAAGCTGTTATTTTGAACTTGTGACTTATTCCATATTTGAAGTCATCTGATACATGGGCAAATTTTGAAAAAGATAATGAAGTTGCTAAGATTGGATGTGGATATCTTTATTTGATGTCTTTCTCTTCAAATTTCTATTTTGTGTATTGTTTATTTCTTAATTCTAAATTCCAAGGGAAAGTTGGGTTTCTATATGACATTCTTGTCTATTGGATTGCAGTCCATTGGTCAGATCTTTTCAACTCTCAACGTTTACATTTGTGCTTAGGATTAGTCTCTTCATATCCTCCCCACTTCTTTAATTTCAAAATATCTCCCTCCTTTTAAAATCTTCTTTGCTTGTGTTTGTTGATTTCTAAACTTTGGCCATATTTCAAATTAGAAACTTTGGCCTTATGCCATTGCAGTTTCAAACTTATTTTCTTAATCAAACTTGTAAATGAAATTAACTATAATTGACTTAAAATTTCAAAAGACAAAGAGAACTAACACTCATTCAAACCATTTTTAGGTCCTTGTTCCTTTTAAACTTAAAATTTTGTTAAAAAGCAACGCACTCACTTTGAAATTGATATCACAAACTACGAGGTTTTGATCCCTCATTTTTATGTTGGTACGTAGGCACAAGTCTGAAGGTCTTGTCAAACACAAAAATATAATTAATGAATTCTTTTCTCATCCCTCCATTCTATTTATTGCAAACATCATTTGTACAAAAACACATATGCACACAAAAAAGGGCTCCCTAGGAGTACCTAGGACACTTTGGGTGCTAACACCTTCCCTCTCTGTAACTAACCCCCTTACTTGAAATCTCTGATATTTTATTAGTTTTGATTTGAAAACTTCTTATCTTTTTTGGGTTTTGTTCGTACTTTTCCCTTTTCCCTTGGAAACAATAAAAGTGCGGTGGCGACTCTGGTTTAGTTGACGTCTAGCTTATCCATAACTTGATGATCATGAATTTACCGCTACAGAAATTAAATGGCGACTATGCTGGGGAGTAGTCTCCAGTGGGTTTAGCCTATTTTTGTGTGTGTATATAACTGTATATTCGATGTATGTATATTTGTTTGTATGATATAATCTGCTTGTGGTGCTTGGTGATCTCTGAGTGGTGAGATAAGTTCTAACCCGAACTTGAGTTCACTTAAGATATAAGGATGGTATAGTCATGTTCGACTTGTGTGGAGTAGTCCTTAATAAGTTGGCTTGAGATCCATCTAACAAGTGGAGACCCTTTTGGAGTTAGGAATGTCAGACAAGTTATTTGTGGTTAGCATTACTATCTCTGATTTGGGGTCCGAGAAACTGAGGATTGTAGAACATTTAACCTCTCTTGTCCTATTTAGAACGTAGTGCGGAGACTGTTCAAGTGTAGACTTGATAACAGTTGTTACGTGATACTACATTCAGACGAGTTTCTCTTGAGAATATTATGGGTTGATGAGTCAGTCAACCTAACCTGTAATATCCGATAGATGGAATTAAGACTCTGGGAACTTTTTAGAACATGATCTACAGGTTTTTATCCTTAATTCACTCCTTTTGGATGGTTCTTACCTAGACTCCATGCTCGTGACTTATAAGAAACCCTTGATTCTTGGTTGATCCAATCAAGTCTGGTCAATATCAATGGAACTTGGGTGTTGATAAGGTGTAAATCACAATCCACCAAAATGGATGATTGATCTTGATATGACTTTATTCATCCCTTGACCTTTGTTTGTTTGCCTTGTGTGTGATCCCTTATTTGTGATTGTTGCATTCATGCATTCATGCACATCATAACATTCATCACACGAAAATTTCAAGGAACTGAGATGTTATTTGCAAATATTTTCAGACCATGGATTATGGACGAAGGAACACTAAGAAGGACGGTTTCAGATGTCCCGACTTGAAAGAGTTAAGGAAGCTAGCATCTTTTGTATTAGATCCCTTGGACTTCAAGCAACGTCATGGGAAGCTTCTATCTATTTTGTCTGCTGATGTAGCTGAAGGACTTCTGAGTGTGTTGGTTCAGTTTTATGACCCTCTCTACCGTTGCTTCACTTTTCTTGATTATCAGCTTATGCCTATGTTGGAGGAGTATGCCCATCTTTTGGGAATACCTATTTCTAACAAAGTACCTTTTAGTGGATTAGAAGAGATTCCTAGATCTCATCTTATAGCTGAAACTCTTCACTTGAAGAAGTCTGAGATAGAGGCTCATTGGGTGAAGAAAGGAGAATTGTTTGGATTGACTTCTGAGTTCCTCATCAAGGAAGCTACTGCCTTTGCTTAAGCCGGCAGTGTGGATGCTTTTGAAGCTATCCTTGTGTTGCTTATCTATGGATTAGCTTTGTTCCCTAACATTGACGATTTTTGTGATGTTAACGCCATTAGAATCTTCTTAATTAGGAATCATGTGCCTACTCTGTTAGGTAATATGTAATTCTCTTTGCATTTAAGGAATTCTAAGGGTGGTGGAACTATTGTCTGTTGCATTCCTCTTCTGTACAAGTGGTTTATTTCGCACTTGCCTCAGACACCTGCTTTTGTGGCGAACAAACAATGTCTATGGTGGTCTCAGAGACTTATGTCTCTCACTAATGATGATATAGTTTGGTATGATCCTTCTTTGAGCAGTTTGGAGATTATTGATAGCTGTGGTGAATTCTCTAATGGGCATCTCATTGGTACACAAGGAGGAATTAACTACAACCCTGCTTTGGCTCGTCGTTAACTTGGGTTCCCCATGAGAGACAAACCTAACACTTTGTTAGAAGGTCTTTTCTATCAAGAGGGTAAAGATCCCCAATATTTGAAGCAGAATACTATGAATGCTTGGCATAATGTGCATAGGAAAGGAAGATCCGAGCTTGGTCCTCACAATTGTGTAGCTTTGGAAGCTTACACTCTTTGGGTGAAGAAGAGAGCTTTGGAGTTGAAGATACCTTATGCTTGTGAAAGACCTATGTCTGTGGTTGTAGCTGAGCCATTAACTCTCCCTAACGAAGATGTAGAGGAGTTGAAAGACGCGCTCGCCAAGATGAAACAAGAGAAAGATATGTGGGAAGAGCGTTTCCATGCTTTGAGCAGAAAGCATGAAGAGTTGCAGATTGATTCTAAGGACAAGGATGCACTTATTGAGATACTTGAAGATCGAGTGATGAAGAGACGGAGAGAGCCATAGGTTTCATCTTCCTCGAGTATGCCTCAACCTTCCGTTGCTTGGAAGAAGATTATTGATCAACTTGTCCTCGAGAAGACTCAGATGAAGGCTTCTTTTGAGACCGAGATCCGACGCATTAGAAGGAAGTACGCGCTTACAACCAGATCTTCTGATGTTGTTATTAGGGATCCTTAGGATGTTTAGTCTCCTTTTCTCTTGTATTTTTCATTTGGTTTCTGAAATTTTACTCAGTGTAATCCTTCCAATTATATAAATAAAAGAGATTTTTTATGGTCATATCAAATTGTTGCAATATATATGTATTTGCAAATAATATAATAAGTTCCTTGAAAGTAAAAATAATAATAAAGCATTACATTTCATGCATCATTCGCATAAGCAGGTTTCTCTTTCGCCAGATGTCTCATTGGTGTTTCTTTTATGCTTCAGCCAAGCTGACTCATCGATACAATACTCGCACCAATCACTCAAGGATTATGGAGCATCTTGAGCAAGATAATAGAGACCTGAAGGAAGAGATTTCCCGTCTGTCTGCCATGATGGAGTCAGTTCTAGATGCTCAGAGCCAGTCTTCTCCAACGCCCGCAACTCCTCCTCTTCAAAGGACTGTTATTTTCGAGGTGGCTACCTCTACCATTCCTGCAACTGCTACTCACTTTGCACCCAATATGCCTACCGGATTCCCGTGGGGAATGCCTCCAAATTTTGTGCCTGGAGGCTTTGCGCCTACCTTTTCTTCCATGCTGTAAGACCCCAATTTTGACCCTAAGATCCCTCATATAATTCCATCATAAGCATTAGCATTGGGATTATACCTTGGCATCCTCCTTCCCCCTTTTCATTGGGTTTGTTTTGGGAGACATCGCCAAGCACTTTATGATTATATCATACTTGTATTTTATCAGTTCACTAACCAAAATACCAAAAATATGTCTTTGTATTTGTCTAACTCTTTTGTAGGTAGGGCATGATCTCATTAATTCATCAAGATCACATCTAGGGTTTGAGACCCTCATGAACAAAGAGCACAACCAAGAATTTATTCAGTAATGGTTATGAATATCATATATGAGTACTAATGTTCTCTACATATTATATTGATCAAGTTTTCTTCAAAAGTTTGAGGGTGACTTGCCTTGGAAACCCTAGTTTGACTAGGTATCTTGAGTAACTTCTCCAATAAGCTATCTCACCAATTGATCAAATTTCTCAAGGGAAACTTCAAAATTCATCATCTTATGCATATATGATCTACCATGAGCCAAGAAAGTCAAGAGAATTGGAAATTAGGAAGTTGGTTGATGGTGGTTGGCCAGATGGATTCATCTAATCAAAATTGGGTCTCCCTAGACCCTATCTCCTACAATTTGCACCATATGAAAATTATACCAAGAGCAAACATACTCTAAATGACATTCTAAACAACTTTCATGTTTTGACCTAGAGCTAGTTTTGCTTGGAAAATCATTTTCCATGTTGAAACATTATAGGTCATTTTGTCTAAACCCTAATTTGAAACTCAACTTCCCAAGGCCATAACTTGCTCAATTTTTATGAGATGAAAGAGTTCCAAGTTGCACAATCAAATTCAATGTGTCTAATTAAACCTTTATGTTTGGAGTGGGAGCTAATTCAACTTTTTGGAGCATGTGATATGAGGTTACATTATAGGTCACTTTTGACCAATACCATTGATCAAGTGATTTTTCCAAACTTCAAAAATGCCTAACTCTATCATTTCAAATCCAAATGACATGAAATTGGTGACTATTTTGAAGGTATTTGAGATAGTTACAACTTTGATGAAGACGCGTTTCTCATTTGAAGCGCATATAAAAAGTTAAGCAAGGTGGAATATTGAGACATATGGCTTGACACTTAGAAAAATTTTGATATGTCAAAAATTTCCAAACTTCCACCTCAAATTTCTCCAAGCTCCAAATGAAAAAGCGTTGAACATAAACGTTGTTCCCCTTGATCTCACCTTTCCAAAGAGCCCAAATTCATTCATTTTGGACAAGAAATGCATAGGTTGCGCATAGCTTAAACATGGTGACATCATTTGGCAAGAATCAAGCTTCAAACATCAATGTGTATTTGCCTTGCAATCCAAGCTTAGTTCAAAACATCTGATATTCATTTGTCGACCTCAAACAATCATTTCATGGGCCTGTGCGCGCCCATGCACCATTATATCACCATTTTCCAAAATTGGAAAATAATTGGAAGTGTGCAATTATCAACCATTTCAGCTATAAATAGAGCTTCAATTGCTCAGAAATTGATACACATTGGCGCCAACTTTGATCCCCCATTTCAAACCCTCACTTTGCAAAGGATAAGCCTGGAAATTTCTCTTAAATTTGAGCTTGAATCTCCACTATTTTGGAATTCAATTATCTAGGAATCCATAGCTTTTTAACCATTCAATCCTTCTCCTGCAAACAAGTGGAGTGAGACCAAGCACACGCAAGATCAAGATCCATTGAATCCAGACCTACATTGAAGGTATTTTCCAGAAATTTTGAACTCTTCGATTCTCTCAAATTCTTGCTCAATTCCATTGATTCTTTGGTTGTCTGAAGTCCTACCAATGTAGGCAAGAAGATTGAGTTGTTTTGAGGCTAAATCGAAGCAACTCAGTTCATGTACCTCAAATTTCAACTCCACGTATCTCTCAATATACTTGGAGTTGGAGTGAATGGAGGTCAGATTCGAGCTCAGTGCCATTTTTTCTTTAAGATCATGTCCTTGCTTTTCATTTTGGTGATGGTTCATGGTGGACCAGTCCGGTGAGGTCCACCAGAGAAGATGACCGGAGCTCTGGCTCCGGCGATGAGTTGGCAAAGCTCTAAACGACATGATCTGTTCCTTTTGTTTTAATCTTGATCGTTGGTTTTAATTACCACCTATGCACCGTTGTTGACTCAAGTCCATGTGGAACACGCACTAGGGACCATCTGATCGGCCACCTAAATTAATGAGGGAGATCAGATGATCCACGTTTTTTTGATTATCTGAATTTTTATTTTAATTGCTTTATTTTCAATAATTCATATTAAATTCAATATTGATCCAAAAAATATGAGACTTTCACCAAAAAAAATTCAAAACATTTTCTCTTTCATATTCTGAATTAATATTATTTTTTGGAACATTATTAATATTTTCCATGAATTAAGTGATTTTGCATTTATTTTTATTTGTTTAAAAATATTTTTAAATGTCCAAAAATTATGAAATTTTTTCTCCAAGGTCCTTTGACCTTGTTTGACCTATGATAAATCTCATGGCCATATCTTTGGTGTTTTGATGAGATTTTAGGAATTGGACAAACCATATTTCATTTAAATGCACTATTTAATTATTTTTAATTGAATAAATGCCAATTATTTTTGTTGACCACTTGTATTGACTTGTTTGAGTTTGCTTATTGGTGTTGGGTATTGGTCAAGGTTGATTTGAATTTGTCAAATTAATATCATTGGACTTAGGGGATTGATGGAATGTACATTCCATCTCCCAAGATGAATGGATGATATTAAATTGGTAAAATTCCTCCTTTGACCAATTTGTGAATTCATTCTTTCCCCTCCCACTTCATCTCATTCCTCTTCTTCATTCATTCATTTCATTTGGCCTATGACATCTCAAAGTCCTAATGCTAGTTGATTGAAAAATTAACATGAGTATGGATGAGATTAGGCCACACCTTTTGCATATTTTTTTGTGTGTGGTATGTTTCATGAGTATAGTTTATAATACTATGTCTCTAACATGCATTAACACCAAGATTCTATTGCTCGGCCTCAAATAGTTGTGACTTCTACATAAGTCCAATTACGATTGCTTAACATAGCGCTAAATTTGTGACATAAAAGGCATAAGAATTCTAGTTAGTGAGATTGTAAGTCTCCTCTCTTTCATGGTATTGTGTGGAAACTTGGCCTTATTTCCTTCCTTTGGAAGATGTTTTGGTTCAAGGATCCATGCTTGTGATAAGTGGGTTGAGTGTTCTCCAAAGAATGTCTTGAAATGAAAAGCAAAAGAAAAACAATACTAACTCTTAACCTACTACTTACTAACCTTTAATTTCAAGCTTTACTTTGATGCAATTTACTTTTAGCACTCTATTTCATTTGCCATTGTTCATATCATTCTAATTGTTTATGTTAATGCAATTTTCACCGTCCATTTGGACCATATTGTGTAATATATTTTGTTTGTGTATACTTTGCTTGTTTGTGTGGTCTTTGACCATTAATGTATATAATAATAACAAAAACCCTAAAAAACTTTTGAGTGGACTGTTGGCTTGATCATGGACGAATGGACTTAGAATCTAGGCAACCTCCTATGCTAATGGACTTGGCCAATGCCAACATGCTGAAGAACCAAGTGCTTGCAATTTTGAAATTCATCTGATGTATCTTTGAAGACCTCTCTAAGTTCATCTGCAACTTGATTATTGTGAAACTGTTATTTTGACCCTGTGACTTGTGGAATTCATCTGTTACATGGGTTATTTTAAAGAAGATCATAAAGTGGATAAGCTTGGATGAGGCCATATTTATTTGATGCCTTGCTCTTCAAGGAGATATAATTGTGCATTTGTGTGTTGTTTGATTCTAAAAGTCCAAGGGAATTCTGGGTTTCTATTGACATACTTGTCTATTGGATATCTACCCATTTGGTCAGATCTTTCCAACTTTAAACTTTTAATTTTTGTGCATAGGATAGTCTCTTCATCTTCTCCCCATTTATTTAATTTCAAAATCTCTCCCTCCACTTTTAAAAATCTTCTCTATGTGAACTACTTTTGTTCTAAACTTTTACCATTTTTGCAAAAAAGATAGAAACTTTGGCCTTATGCCATTGTATTTTCAAACTTCTTTTCTTAAATCAAACTTGTAAATAAACTTAACTATACTTGACTTAAACTTTCAAAAAGCCAAAAAGAACTAACTCATTTAAACCCTTTTTAGGCCTTTGTGGCTTTCAAACTTAAATTTTGTTAAAATCAACACACTCATTTTGAAATTTGTATCACGAACTACAAGGTTTTGATCCCTCATTTTAATGTTGGTACGTAAGCACAAGACCAAAGGTCTTGTCAAACACAAAAATATAATTAATGAATTCTTTTCTCATCCCCCCATTCTATTTGTTTGTAAACATCACTTTGTACAAAACACATATGCACACAAAAAGGGCTCCCTAGGAGTACCTAGGACACTTTGGGTGCTAACACCCTCCCTCTGTGTAATAAACCCCCTTACCTGTGATCTCTGACTTTTATTAGTTTTTATTTGAAAACTTCTTACATTTTGGGTTTTGTTCGTACTTTTTCCCTTTTCCCCTGGAAACAATAAAAGTGCGGTGGCGACTCTTGTTATTTGACCTCTAGCTTGTCAATAGCTTGATGATCATGAATTTCCATTTGCATAATATTTGGTCACAAATTCACTTCTCTAAAATCAAAATATCAAATCATTATGAAGGTTGGTTCCTAACCCCCATTGAATACAATGATCCTTCTCCTTCTCCAAATTTTGAATTCTCTGTGTTTGAGGCCGAGGAGGAAAGTGATGAAGAAGTAAGTGAGGAATTGTCTCGTCTTCTTGAGCAAGATGAAAAGGTTATTCTGTCGTTTGAAGAACAAATTGAGCTAGTCAACTTGGGCTCCGAGGATGATGTGAAGGAAGTCAAGATTGGGTTTCGACTGTGTCCAGATGCTAAGAAGGGGTTAATTGATCTTTTTCGAGAGTATTCAGATGTGTTTTCTTGGTCCTATCAAGACATGCCTGGGTTGGATGCTGAGATTGTGGAGCATAGATTGCCATTGAAGCTAGAATGCCCTCCAGTCAAGCAGAAGTTGAGAAGAACGCATCCTGATATGGCTGTGAAAATCAAAGAGGAAGTTCAAAAGCATATTGATGTCGGTTTCCTTGTGACTGTTGAGTATCCGCAATGGGTGGCCAATATTGTGCCCATGCCGAAGAAAGATGGAAAAGTTCGCATGTGTGTTACTATAGATATTTGAATAAAGCCAGTCCGAAAGATGATTTTCCTCTACCACACATTGATATGTTGGTAGACAATACTGCTAAATTCAAAGTCTTTTCGTTTATGGATGGATTTTATGGATATAATCAGATCAAAATGGCACCCAAAGACATGGAAAAGACTACATTCATTACACCCTGGGGAACATTTTGTTATAGAGTGATGCCTTTCGGTGTAAAGAATGCTGGTGCGACTTACCAGAGAGCAATGACTACTCTTTTTCATGATATGATGCATAAAGAGATTGAAGTATATGTCGATGACATGATTGCTAAATCAATTGATGAAGAGGAAAATTTTGAGCATTTGTTGAAGTTATTCCAGCGCTTGAGGAAGTATAAACTTCGCTTAAATCCCAATAAGTGTACTTTTGGTGTTCGTTCTGGTAAGTTGTTGGGCTTTATTGTCAGTGAGAAGGGTATTGAAGTTGATCCTGCCAAGGTTAAAGTAATACAAGAGATGCATGCGCCCAAAACTGAGAAGCAAGTCAGAGGTTTTCTCAGCTGCTTGAATTATATTTCCAGATTCATTTCCCACACGACTGCCACGTGTGCACCTATATTCAAGCTTCTTCGAAATAATCAGTCTTGTGATTGGACAGAAGACTGCCAGAAAGCATTTGATAGTATCAAAGAATATCTACTTGAGCCTTCCATTTTGTTTCCACCTGTTGAAGGAAGACCATTGATCATGTATTTGACTGTGCTCGAAGACAATATGGGTTGTGTTCTTGGTCAGCAAGATGAGACTGGAAAGAAACAATTTGCAATCTACTACCTCAGTAAGAAGTTCACCGACTGTGAGACTCGGTATCCTATGCTTGAGAAGACTTGTTGTGCATTGGCTTGGGCTGCTAAGCGTCTGCATCAGTATATGTTAAATCATACCACTTGGTTGATATCCAAAATGGATCCAATCAAGTATATATTTGAGAAGCCTGCTTTATCTGGGAGAATTGCCCGTTGGAAGATGTTGTTATCAGAGTATGATATCGAATACCGATCTCAGAAAGCGATCAAAGGTAGTATCTTGGCTGACCATTTGGCTCACCAACCAATTGAATTCCTGATAACACTAAAATTTACCGTATTTTCGACTCCGATTTCACATGCATTCTAGTTGTTTTATTATCATTTTGTTGTGCTATTGCTATGTTTTTCTTTGTTTTCAGGTTTTTATATTGATCGGAGCCCCGATCGAGAAAAGGAGAGAAAAAGAGCTAAAAACCCTAAAATTCAGCATTTTGTACTTGTGGCCTACCCCATGGCTGGCGCCATAGTCCCTGCCATGACGTGTCCAAGCTCAACTTCCCTCAACTGCCACGTTCTCCACTACTTCCACAAAGGCGCCTTAGATTAGCCTTGTGGCGGGCGCCATGGCCTTGTGGCGGGCGCCACAAGAGGAAAGTTTTTCCCTCCCATTTTCAAGTTGAAGGATATCCTTGTCATTTCCATCTTTTTACTTGCTTATATATAGAAACTCGAAATCACTTTTACAATCATCCAAACTTAGAACAAATGCAAACTCAGAGCAACTTTGTTTCACTTAGGCATATATTCAGTATTATAAAGTGGTAATCGCTTCGCATTAGAGTGTTACCACAATTGTGTAATCAAGTCTGTGAATGAGTCTGTAATCGAGTTTGGAGCACTTTGGAAGGAAGTTAATCCTGCCGCCATTTTCATTTCCGCTTTGCAATTTATTCAACCCTCCGATTGGAGCAGGTTTTTATTACTTGTCTTTATCTTATTTATTTCCTCGCACTTACTTTAAATTATTTATTTCCTCGCACTCGCTTTACTTTTGTTTATTTCCTCGTACTCGCTTTAAATTATTTATTTCCTCGCACTCGCTTTACTTTTGTTTATTTCCTCGCACTCTCTTTACTTTATTTATTTTCTCGCACTCGCTTTACTTTATTTATTTCTCGCACTCGCTTTACTTTTATTTATTTTCCGCACTCGCACTACTTTTATTTACTTTCCGCACTCGCACTACTTTTATTTATTTTTATGCACTTTTACTTTACCATGTCTAGCTAAATTTATAAGGTTAGAATGTAAGGATCATAATTGAACCGATAATCCGTACAACTGTTTGTAGAAGCACTTAAGGGCTATTTTAACTTTCAACTTAAGTTTTCCCACACTTCAATTCCGTTGGGTAAGATCGAAAGCCGTCCAACGTCTTTTTAAACTTAATTGTTTTTAACTATATCAAAAACAGCGAAAGCGCTTTGTTTAGTTCATTAGGAGTTTTTAACATAAGAAGAAAAGAGATTTTAAAACTATTTTCGGACGCGTTTATAAGTTTAGAGTCTGGTTCGTGAGAACCTCTTTTGGTTAAGAAATCCAGGTTATAATACTTTTCAACTTAGTCAAGATACTATATTTCTTAAAAATAGGTTTACTACTCTAACGCAATGCGCGCCTTTTTATAAGTGACAATAAGAGGGTTTGATTAGGGAGTACAACTCGGTTCTGAATACGCGAAAGCGACAATTCCTGTTAAATTAGTTCTTTTCAAAGTAGGAAACATTGCCCATAAGTAGCTCTATTAGCAAGTACTTGGATTATTAATTAATTATGTGAATTACATTCGACCCTGTCATTATTAATTAAACTCTACTCAATACTTTACTTTTCATTGCACACTCTAAAAACACCTATTTTGATTTCCTTTGATAAACACCATAACAATAGATAATGATAGATTGACACTTGGTCTCTGTGGATTCGACAATCTTTTATATTACTCTGACGCGTTCGTATACTTGCGAAAGCACGCATCAAGTTTTTGGCGCCGTTGCCGGGGACCAATTTCGTCAAATTTCATTTTCCTGTTGTTGTATCGTTTAGACTTAGGCTATTTCCCGCCGGTCAATGCGAAGAACTCGCAGCACCGGAAGTTTAAGCTTAGTATACCCTCTGGCGGAACCTGAACGTTACGCTCGCGCACGTTTATTCTTTCATAGAATTAAGAGAGCTATGGCCGAAGATCAAAACCAAAGACCTCTTAAAGATTTCGCTCAACCATCTAATGAAGAACCTAGTTCTAGTATAGTAAACCCAACCATCCCAGCTAATAATTTTGAACTTAAACAATCCCTGTTGCAACTAGTGCAACAGAGACAATTCGCAGGTCTCGCTACTGAGAACCCAAACCAACATTTAAAAATATTTCTTCAATTAGCAGACACTTTTAAAACTAATGGAGCTTCTCCTGAGGCAATATGTTTAAGACTATTTCCTTTTTCCCTCAGAGATAAAGCCCTATCATGGTTAGATTCCCTTCCACCCAATTCCATTACGACTTGGGATAACCTTAGAACAGTTTTTCTTGCTAGATATTTTCCCCCGAGTAAAACCTCCGTTCTTCGAAACCATATAACTAGATTTACCCAAAACCAAGGAGAATCGTTGTTCGAAGCTTGGGAGAGATATAAAGAGTTGTTACGAGCATGCCCACATCATGGATTAGAAAATTGGTTAATCATTCAAACCTTCTATAATGGACTTCATTACAACACAAAGATGACCATCGACGCTGCCGCAGGCGGTGCTCTGATGAACAAACCTTAACCTGAAGCTAGTGCCCTCATCGAAGATATGGCTCAAAACCATCAATCATGGGGAGTCGAACGAGCGACAGTTGAGAAGAAGGAAGCCCAAGGAGGAGTGCATAAACTAAGCTCTATAGACATGATGCAAGCTAAAATGGACGCATTAGCCCTTAAGGTCGAGCATATGTGCATAAACCTGAATACTGTAGCCGCAGTTTCGTCAGATTGTGAGATATGTGGAGCCAAAGGACACCAATCTGCAGAATGCAGTCTATTAAACGAAACCCACTCTGAGCAAGTGAACTACACCCAAGGAAACCCATATTCGAATACCTATAACCTTGGATGGAGGAATCACCCGAACTTCTCCTATAAAAACAATAACCCTATTCAAAATAATGCACCTCTGAGACCTAGTTATCAAGCCCCTAGATCAAATCAACCTATGCAACCTGTACCACCAAAACCGAGCCTTGAGAAAATTATGGAAAATTTTATCACCGCTCAAACCCAACAAAACAAGGAGTTCATGAACCAAAACATTCATGTTAACGAATTGACTACTCAGTTAGGAACCAACGTTTACCAAATAGTTACTCATACCAAGATGCTTGAAACCCAGATCTCTCAGGTAGCTTTAAACCAAGCCCCTCAAACTACACCTGGAGGACAATTCCCTGGACAACCTCAACAAAATCAAAGAGGACAAGCCAATGCCATTACCCTACGAAGTGGGAACGCTTATGATGAGCCACCAAACCCTAGATTGAGTGAACCCGAAACTTCTAAGGAATGTAACAAACCCACGGACGAAGTAAAGGAACCAGAGGAATCTCAAAACCAGGAAGGTCAAGAAAAAGGAGAAGAACCTAAAGATAAAACTTATGTACCACCCCCGCCATATAAACCACCTATACCATATGCGCAAAGACTCAAACAAACCCAGATCAATAAACAGTATCAAAAATTTATTAAAGTTATAGAAAAAATTCATGTAGAAATCCCTTTCACAGAAGCCATCACCCAAATACCTTCTTATGCAAAGTTTCTCAAACACATCCTTACCAACAAACGTAGACTTGACGATCCGAAGCCTTTGGAATGTAATGCTATTTCCGAGGACAAATTAGCAAAGAAAGATAAAGACCCTGGAAATTTCTCCATTCCTTGCCTTTTGGGTAATCATGTCATCGAAAAAGCTTTTCTAGACTTAGGAGCTAGTGTGAGCTTAATGCCTTTAGCAGTTTGTGAGAGGTTAAACTTAGGAGAATTACAACCCACTAAGATGTCACTTCAATTAGCCGATAGATCTGTTAAGTATCCGATAGGCATCTTAGAAGATGTTCCTGTTAGGATAGGTTAGTTATTTATCCCTACTGATTTTGTTGTCATGGACATCAAAGAGGACAATGATATACCAATCCTTCTAGGTAGACCATTCTTATCGACTGCAGGAGCCATAATAGATGTCAAGAAAGGAAAGTTGACATTTGAGGTAGTTGACGAGAAAATAGAATTTATACTTTCGAAGTTTCTTATGGCACCTGTGATGGGAGACTCATGTTATGCCTTAGATATCATTGATGAATGTGTTAGAGAATTAGAACAAAAAGAAATTATAAAAACAATTAAGTTACCATCAACTCTCATAAGGGAAGATGATGACTTTAAGAAACCCTACATCGATGATAACCTTTACGAATGTTTATCCCTTACCCCAGATCCTATGCCATGCCCTAAGAAACTAACCTTAGAACTTAAGGAACTACCTAAGAACCTGAGATATGAGTTCTTCGATGAAAAGATGAACCGTCCAGTTATAGTTAGTGCTACCTTGAGCCAAAAGGAAACGAACCAACTTTTAGACGTTTTACGAAGATATCCCTCAGCCTTAGGATATAATATCTCTAACCTGAAAGGTATAAGCCCATCCGTATGCATGCATCGGATTTCACTAGAAGAAGATTCAAAACCCTCCAGAGAACATCAGAGAAGAATAAACCCTATAATGAGTGATGTTGTAAAAAAGGAAGTTCTTAAGTTACTTGAGGCAGGTATAATCTATCAGATCTCGGATAGTAAGTGGTGAGCCCTATGCATGTAGTACCTAAAAAGGGAGGCATCACAGTCGTGCAAAACGATAAAGGCGAACATGTAGCAAAACGATTAGAAGGAGGGTGGCGGATGTGTATAGATTATAGAAAATTAAATAAAGCAACTAGGAAGGATCATTTCCCTTTACCATTTCTAGACCAGATGTTGGAGCGTCTAGCCAGACACTCTTACTTCTGCTATCTAGATGGATACTCTGAATTCTTCCAAATACCTATCCACCCCGAAGATCAAGAAAAAACTACCTTTACATGCCCTTATGGAACTTTTGCCTACAGACAAATGCCATTCGGCCTCTGTAATGCCCCAGCTACTTTCCAACGCTGCATGATGTCAATCTTTGCAGATTACCTAGATGGTATCATGGAAGTGTTTATGGATGATTTCTCAGTTTGCGGATTTGATTTCCACAATTGTCTTACTAACCTTGAGAAAATCCTGGAGAGATGCGTGGAGGTGAACCTCATGCTAAACTGGGAAAAGTGTCATTTCATGGTGACCGAAGGAATAGTTTTAGGACATATAGTTTCCGAAAAAGGTATAGAGGTAGATAAAGCTAAAATAGAAGTTATAGAAAACCTAAAACCACCAAAAACCATCAAAGAAGTCCGAAGCTTTCTTGGACACGCTGGATTCTACCGGCGTTTTATTAAGGACTTCTCCAAAATAACCAAACCTTTAACTGGACTTTTAATGAAAGATGCTGAATTCATTTTCGATGAAAAATGTAATGACGCATTTAATCTTTTAAAGCAAGCATTAGTATCTGCACCCATTATGAAACCACCTGATTGGTCGGAACCTTTTGAGATAATGTGCGTTGCTAGTGATTACGCAGTTGGAGCCGTTCTAGGACAAAGGAAAGATAAAAAATTACATGCCCTTTATTATGCCAGTAGAACCCTAGATGTTGCCCAACTTAACTATGCAACAACTGAAAAAGAATTACTCGTTGTAGTTTTTACTATAGACAAATTTAGATCTTATCTAGTAGGAGCAAAAATTATAGTTTACACCGATCATGCTGCCATTCATTACCTATTAAGTAAAAAAGATGCCAAGCCCAGGTTACTCTGATGGATTCTATTACTACAAGAGTTTGATTTTTAGACATAAGAGATAAAAAAGGCACTGAAAATGTAGTAGCCGATCACCTTTCTAGGCTAGAACATCTAAAACTAGAACTAGTACCCATAAATGATGATTTCGCCTATGATAGACTGATAGCTAGAGTAGAAACCATTGAAGATAATAACCTAGATCCTTATGAGCACCCTCAAAATTCCTTAGCAATAAGTAACGTACCCTGGTATGCATACTTCATTAATTACCTAGCCGCTGATATAGTACCCCTTGATCTTGACTACCACCACAAGAAGAAATTCTTCCACGATGTGAGAAACTTCTATTGGGACGAACCGCTCCTTTTCAAAAGGGGTAAAGATGGCATTTTTCGCCGTTGCGTTCCAGAAGAAGAGGTAAATAATATTATCGAGCATTGTCATTCTGCACCCTATGGTGGACATGCGAGCACCTCTAAGACATACGCCAAGATTCTTCAAGCTGGCCTATTCTGGCCTACCATGTGGCGTGATGTCTATGCTTGCATTGTCAAGTGTGATAGATGCCAACGCACTGGAAACATTTCAAGGCGTGATGAAATGCCTCTAAGAAACATTCAGGAAGTAGAACTCTTTGACATATGGGGTATATATTTCATGGGACCTTTTCCACCATCCTTAGGAAACAGGTATATCTTAATAGCTGTAGACTATGTGTCTAAGTGGATTGAAGCTATAGCTGCACCCACAAACGACACTAGGGTAGTAATCAAACTATTTAAAAACTATATATTCCCTAGATTTGGAACACCACGTTTAGTCATAAGCGATGGAGGATCACACTTTATATCAAGAATATTTGACAAACTTTTAAGAAAATATGGAGTTAGGCATAGAGTAGCAACACCATACCACCCACAGACTAGTGGCCAAGTAGAAGTATCTAATAGGGAGATAAAACAAATCCTAGAGAAAACTGTTTCTATTTCTAGGTAAGACTGGTCTCAGAAGCTTCAAGAAGCATTATGGGCCTACAAAACCGCTTTCAAAACCCCTATAGGAACTACTCCTTATCAACTAGTTTACGGGAAATCCTGTCACTTACCTTTCGAATTAGAGCATAAGGCCTATTGGGCCATTAAAACTTTGAATTTAGACTACTTAGCCGCTGGAGAAAAGCGTACCCTAGACATTCATAAATTAGAAGAACTTAGGCAATCGGCCTACGAGAATGCAAAAATATATAAAGAGAGGACAAAAGCCTATCACGACAAAAGAATAGTAAAGAAAAACTTCAATATAGGCGATCCTGTTCTCCCTTTCAACTCTAGGTTACGACTCTTCCCTGGAAAGTTACGTTCAAGATGGACCGGTCCCTTCGAAGTATCCAAGATTCTGAGATCCGGAGCTGTGGAAATCAAGAACGATACTTGTAGTCCATTCATTGTAAATGGACAAAGACTGAAGCTCTAAGAAGGAGGAGCCATTCCAGCATACTACTCAAGCCACACCTTGATTGATCCACCAATTCCTACTACTACAGGTGTATAAATTCTAATCGTCAAGCTAATGACGTTAAACAAGCGCTGCGTGGGAGGCAACCCATGGTTTTTCTTTCATTTTACTTCTTCTCATTTATTTATTTTTATTTTTATTTTATTTTATCATATTTTGCATTGAGACTAAAATTTGAATGGTTTGCATTTTCAGGATCACTTTCTTAACTTTTACAGGATGCAGGATTTCGATGACACGCACGTGGCCTATAGAGATAATGCTCAGAGAGAGCGCTACATCGCTCTGTATCAGCGCCCTATGGCACCCACACGTTATCCTGATCAGCACTGTATGGAGGCTCTGGGTATCGAGCCGAGTATCAGATTCCTTAGCCACCAGCTTCACTGGGACGAGTTTGCTGATGACTTGAGTAACACCTACAAGAACCCGACTTTGGAATTCCTGAGTTCATTCGAATATGACCCATATTCTGGACCAGATGGGTATGCTGCTTTCAGGCTTTTCGGAGTTGAGTACTCTTTCAGCCAGAAAGAGTTCGGCGACTTATTGGGCTTCCAGACCACTCCTGATGCTATCCCGGAGACACCTATGGGATATTTTCTGGGTAAGGAGGTTGAGAAGTTTTGGAGTGATATCTCAGGTGGCGGAAGCCAGGATCCATCTATGCAGCTGACACTACTGAGTGAAGAGGAGATCTTCCTATTATTTTGTGCATCCCAGTCTCGCCCAGTAGCATGTGGGAACTTCTTGTTATATAGTCTCAGCGGTATCTCCAGATCTACCGAAGGAGTCATCCATGTGGGCAGAATCATCACGCAGATTGCTGTCGCTTTAGGTCTGTCTCGCAAGCTGTCACATCTCCGGATCTACTGTGGGTACACTACCATGGACATCGACTTCTGTTTGACCAGAGGGTTGATGAGGAGAGCCTCTTTCCACCCATGTCAGTTCCGATTGCTAGTCGACATCGAGGCTATCCATTACTTCCCACTGCCAGATCCCATGATGACCAGTGTGCATGATCTAGCGAATTGGAGTTATGCTCTAGAGGGCCAGGGAGAGACCTTCGAGGAACCGAGATCAACACCCATTGCTGAATACACGCCTACACCACCATCTCCCAGAATCACTGTTTTCTCTAATAATCTTTCATTGCAGACACCTGACATCCGCACTCAGATTGCAGAGTGTCGTAGAGAAATCGCAGCGCTTAGACAGGAGGTGGCTGACCTCACTTTACAGATGGGAGTGTCCGATCTCACCCATGCTACTGAAGCCGATTGTCTATATCAGGAGATCGCAGAGCTCAAGCAGGAGGTAGCCATGCTCCGTGGAACCTCTCAGGAAGATGACATCCCCACTACATGATCTCACCATTTCATCTTATTTTATCTCTTTTTTATATTTCTCGTATTTACATAACTCGTCTTATATCATCGCATTTGGAATATTATATAAACTATGTCTATACATCGGTAGTTCTATTTTTATCTATATATGTCTTATGTTTGTTTTATTTGCATTTTAATTTTTCAGTTATTTATTTATTTATTAGTCTAATATTTAATTTTTGTTTCATTTTTATTTTTGTTTTTTGCTTTTAAAAAAATTATGCAAGTCAATGATGCTAGGAAAATCACAAGACAAATGCTATCCGGACCCCTCAAAGCCAAAAGACAAGAGAAGCCCAAGCCAAAGGACCAAAATCCGGCCCAGCCAGATTTTGCCTTGTGGCGCCCGCCATAGACCCTGTGGCGCCTGCCACAGCGTCTGTAAAAGGTCGGGGCAAAACCCCTTTCTTCACCATTTTTGCAACTTACAACCTTCCAAACCCATTTTTTCACCTTGGAAAAACATCCTTGAACCCACAAAAAGCTCATACTTTTCTGACCACCACACCGTACAAATCATCTTTCCGATTTCCATTTTCATTTTCATCCGTCGAATTTCGTAAAAATCCAACCTTTTCACAAACCACTTCATCTTCTTCATCACTTTTCAAGAGCTTTCAAATGGAGTTTAACAGATTCATTCTTCGAGTAGGAAAACTGGGGGATAGACAAAGAAAAATGATTGAACGGTTGCAAAATCGGGAAATCCTCCCGACAAGGTATGTTGACGAAAACTGTCTCTACACTTTAGGTATCTATCATAGCATATTTCATTTATTAGATAATTTAGGTTTGCATAATTTCTTTTCCAACAAAGAACCTACCTATGAGCGGTTGACAATTGAATTTTTGAGTTCCTTAATTTATATTGTCAACCCTAACACTGCTAGCACAGTTGGTACTGTCAGATTTAGAATGTTTGCTGTTGAATACGAATTCAGTGCCGACGAACTAGCTAGCTTGTTAGGAATCCCTCATGGGGACGGTGCTATTTGTGAGGCCCCTTTGGATTCCGAATGGTCTGTTGAGGTATTTTCCTTCTGGGAGCGTTTATCAAACACTTCCATAAACTCTTTTGAAGGATTTCTTGCCTCAACTATCCATAACTCGGCCATCAGAGTTTTTAGATATCTGTTGGCATGCACTATTTTTGGCCGGATTGATCACATCTATTGCTCGGGCGCTTAACCTGAACAATGAGATGGCTACCCTAGACCCCTTACCTCCTCGCACAATTAACCTAAAATTTCTGAGAGACATGAAATTGTGCCGTTCGAGGAGAGAAGGAGGCTATATGCTAATGGTTCATGGTGTAGCCATCCCATCTGTTGTTTTACCGTGCACTAGACGTACAGATGTACGAGATGAAAGGAATTGGACCTACGCTTTAGATGCTCCACCTGTTTTGGGTCCTCTTCCTCCTAACATTCCTAATGAGGAAGGACATGACACTGATGATGAATATGATCGGAGAGAGAGATCTCCCGTACCCCATGTGTCCCCCCCATCATCCTTCACCATCTTCTTCTTCTGCAAGTACCACTCCTGGCTTTTATATTATAGAGGAGATGTGGCGTGACCACATGGCTAGAGAGCAAAGGCGTGACGACCTACTCTCTACCATCCAGAAACAAATGGCGGATAACATGAACTTCATGCAAGAGTCGCAGCGGAGGTCAGACAGGTCCTACGACACTGTTTTACAGTCTCTACTTACGATTACCAATACACAAGCCCGTCAGCAACAATACCACCAGCAACACATTGCTCTCATAGAAAACACTCAGGGTACCATTTTAGGTCACCTTCGAGAAGTAAGGACCGCTCAGGATGCCCTGCAGGCGAGGATGGATCAGAGAGATCGTCGTCGTACCCGATCCCGTCGTCCACCTCAGGATGGCAAGGGCACTAGTGGTCAGCAATAGGTTGTCAGGTAACTCTTCCCTTATCTTATTTCGAAACATTGGGGACAATGTTCGATTTAAGTGTGGGAGGAGACTCTATCGTCTTTTCTTTATTGTTCTTCTCGTTTTTTCCTTTATCGCTTTTCTTTGCTGTTTTTAGATAGTTTATTTATTGTTATTTCCTTTTAGTTGTTTATTTTGCTTTTTAGTATGGTGCATGAGTTTGACGAGTCACCAAATATAGTATATCTTTAGTACAATCCTACCTCCCCATACCTTTAGCCCCACCGAATTTTTTTTGCAAAAGAAAATAGTGTTATTCCGAAAGTTTTCAGGTTTTAAAGACATGTTTTGAGTAAGGATGCGGTGACTTGGGAGAACTTTGCGAAACATCAGGACTATTTTAGCACCATAGACTTCGTAAATATAGGAACCACTCCCGAAACCCCATATACCATGGCCTTAATCATCATTTCCGTATAAGTCCTCAGTAGTTTATCTCAGCAGTCAGCTCCGGCCTACGCATCCTCTACGTAGGGGACCGATGCAAATAAGTGAATGATCTAGAAAAAAAAAATAAAAGGAAAAAGGCAACTCCGGTATAGGTGACCCTCACAAAGTCATTTAAACCAAAGAATTGTAAAAAATTGCTACAAAAAGGAAAAAGAAAAAGAAAAACTTACCCACTGTTAGTTGGTTCAGAGGTATCTAGGACTGAACTCGGTAGGACGGATTACGATCTGATCCCCCACAACTACAGTTGGGTCCAATAAAAGGGTTTACACATATTTATGTGCCAGAAAACCCATGCTCAGATCATAATCACTAACAGGCCACTCTACTATGAAGCATGTACGGATAACGGGCTTAATATGATTGCGCCTGAATGAAAAGGACACAAAAAGAGATGAAGAGGCAGGCCTAGGTATTGTGGGATAATATGGGTTGGTTAATATAGGAATGAAGTTTATGTCCGTATTTGCGGATTAGTGTCATCATGATACCCTTAGTTCACTCAGTTAGTACCTATCACTGCATCCCAACTTGAACTTAGAATTTTTACCTGAAACACTCGATTACACAAATTTTCTTTTATGAGCTTTTTAATGTTTTGCTTGAGGACAAGCAAAGGTTTAAGTGTGGGAGAGTTTGATAACACTAAAATTTACCGTATTTTCGACTCCAATTTCACATGCATTCTAGTTGTTTTATTATCATTTTGTTGTGTTATTGCTATGTTTTTCTTTGTTTTCAGGTTTTTACTTTAATCGGAGCCCCGATCGAGAAAAGGAGTGAAAAAGAGCTAAAAACCCTAAAATTCAGCATTTTGTACTTGTGGCCTACCCCATGGCTGGTGAAGAGATTGAAAATGAAAGATTGAAAATGAAAGATTGTGATGAACCATTGCTTGAAGAAGGGCCAGAACCTGGTTCCCGTTAGGGCATGGTGTTTGATGAAGCTGTTAATCAATATGGAAATGGCATTGCGGCAGTGATTATTACTCCTCAAGGCATGCATCTACCATTTACAACTAGATTGACTTTCAAGTGTACAAACAACATGGCAGAATATGAAGCTTGCATTATGGGGCTTGAAGAGGCCATGAATCTCAGAATCAAGTATTTGGATGTCTTCGGTGATTCAACTTTGGTGGTGAATCAGATCAAAGGCGAATGGGAGACAAATCAACCCGGTTTAGTACCATATAGAGATTATGCAAGGAGGATTTGAACCTTCTTTACAAAGGTTGAGTTTCATCATAACCCTCGAGATGAAAACCGGATGGCAGATGCTCTTGCAACGTTGGCGTCAATGATTGTAGTGAAGTATTGGAATCCAGTTCCTAATTTGTCTGTGATGCATCTTGATAGGCCAGCTCATGTGTTTGTTGTTGAAGAGATAAAGGACGAGAAGCCGTAGTATTACGACATCAAATGTTTCCTCCAAAGTCAGATTTACCCGCCTAGAGCATCTTTGAAAGATAAGAAGACTTTGAGAAGATTAACCGGTAATTTCTACTTGAATGATGATATACTATACAAGAGAAACTTCGACATGGTTTTGCTCAGATGCATGGATAGACACGAAGCAGACTTGTTGATGACTGAAGTGCACGAAGGTTCCTTTGATACTCATTCCAATGGACATGCAATGGCAAAGAAGATGTTGCAAGCAAGTTACTATTGTCTGACAAAGGAATCTGATTGTTGCAAGTTTGTGAAGAAGTGCCACAAGTGTCAAATTTATGCTGAAAAGATTCATGTTCCTCCGACACTTTTGAATGTTATCTCTTCCCCATGGCCCTTCTCCATGTGGGGAATTGATATGATTGGGATGATTGAGCCCAAAGCTTCGAATGGACATCGTTTCATTTTAGTGGCAATTGACTACTTCACAAAATGGGTTGAAGCGGCATCGTATGCAAATGTAACCAAGCAAGTCGTTGTAAGGTTTATCAAGAATCAGATCATATGTCGTTATGGTGTGCCAAGTAAGATCATTACTGACAATGGATCGAACTTGAATAACAATATGGTGGAAGCTCTTTGCAAAGACTTCAAGATTGCATATCATAATTCTTCTCCCTACAGACCCAAGATGAGAGGGGTTGTTGAAGCTGTGAATAGGAACATCAAGAAGATTATCCAGAAGATGGTTGTCGCATATAAGGATTGGCATGAGATGCTCTCATTTGCTTTGCATGGGTATCGTACATCCGTCCGCACTTCAACAGGGGCAACCCCTTTCTCTCGTGTGTATGGTATGGAAGCAGTGCTCCCTATAGAGGTTGAGATTACTTCATTGTGTGTACTCATGGAAGCCAAGTTGACCGAAGCTTAATGGCGTCAGACTAGGTTTGACCAGTTGAGTTTGATTGAAGAGAAGAGATTGATTGCCATGTGTCATGGTCAGTTATATCAGCAGAGAATGAAGAAAGCTTTTGATAAGAAGGTCAAACCTCGTGTATTCAGAGAAGGTGACCTTGTGCTCAAGAAGATTTTATCGTTCAAGCCAGATTCCTGAGGAAAATGGACTCCTAATTATGAAGGCTCATATGTTGTTAAGAGAGCCTTTTCAGGTGGTACATTGATTCTTACAACTATGGATGGTGAAGAGTTCACTCGTCCTGTGAACGCAGATGCAGTCAATAAATACTTCATCTAAAAAATAAAAGAACAACTCGCTAAGTTGAAAACCCGAAAGGGCGACTTAGGCAAAAATGAACATCTCGGTGGATTGAAAACCCGAAAGGGAAATCCAGGCAAAAATTAGAGACATAAAACAGAAAGAATTTCCCGATAAGTTAAGTACCCCACCTTGGGGCAACTTATGCAAAAATTAGGGATTATGGCAAGTAACTGCATTCTGCTGATCTTCAGTGTTTTAAAGACTTGTTTGAGCACAAGGGCTGACATCATTTTATCATCCCAGCATCGGTCAAGAGCACAGTGGATGTCAAGATTTGGTAGAGGGATTAAGGATCATTTGTATTCAATGTAACCCTTTTCCATGTAAATTGCCATTTTCAACTTTATAAAATCTATGGAGTCTTGTCATTTACAGACTACCATTCTATTAAATAAAGTTGAGCTTTTATCCAATTGTTTCTACTCTTATTTACTTCAGCCAATAGTTTTAAATTTTATTATGATCATTTTGAAATTAAATTTTTAAATCAAAATCAAGTTTTCTTTAAAATATAAAAGCAAGAATTTTTCCAAAGCAAGTAAAAGGAATATCAACAGCATTTCAATAAATACCAAGTCCTTAAGTGCGAAACATTTGTGGTTCCCCATGCAGTTAACTCTTTGGGTATCCCTAGACGTTTGTGTTGATTCAGTTCCTCGGAGGAGTGTTTGATCCCCAGCGGAGCTTCTTTATTTGTCCCCAAATGAGTTGGTTGATTCAGATACCCTACGGCGTGTCCTTGTCCCCAACAGAGTTTCGGTCTTCCCCAGCGGAGTTCATATTTCCTCAGCAAGGTTGATCTTCAGAGATGTTTGATCTTCCCCCAGTAGATCGCTTTGGTGTCCCCACCAATCTCCATTTATCTTTGCTCCCAGTCAGAATTTCCTCCTGGTTCCTGAGCAACTTTTGTTGATCATTTATCTGTAGGGTTGTCTCCCATTTTTATGGTGTTGACCTAAAATTCCCCACAGATTAGATGCCATATCCTCAGCATATCTCCTCCGTCCTCAGCTAGGATTGAGCCTTTGGGATGTTAATCACTCTGTTCTCCAACTGTTGTCTCCATATTTTGTGGATTGACCGAGGATTGTACCGGTGGTTCAATTTCTTTGCGGCACCTCTGTATCCTTTGTGATCGTTTTGTCAGCATAATCATCATATACATATATACATAAACATTCATATAAATTCATAATTGGCATATCTCGCATCTTCATATTTGATTTGTTTGAGATTCTCATTCTCTGTTATGGCGGTACTTTATCCCCATAACAAATCTGGTGTTTGTCCTCCTTCAATTGTAGAGTGTCAGCCCCTTAAGCAAAAAGACTTTAACCTTTCTCTGTTTCCCCACTAGGTTTGTTTCCTCGTAGATGGTTGTTGTTTCAATTTCCTCTCCAGCAAATTTTCTGGATGGAATTACTCCCCTTGAGTTATGTCCTTATTGGGTTGAGTCTTGATTGACCGTTTTCTTTCTAGCTCTTACCTAGATAGATATTTTGGTCCCATAAGAGTCTATTACCCAGTAACTGGTAATATTCTCCCTAGTGTGCAGTTTGTTACTTCTTGCCCAATACTCGGAAAAAGTACCCCTTTTTCTCCTCTGTGGAGTCCCCAGGAAATATATCCTTGATATGTTCACCTTAACCGGTGATGGATACATTTCCTTCCCCCGCAGGAGTTTATCCTTGATATGTTCACTTTAACCAGTGACGGATATTCTCACTTTTGGTATTCTACCCAATAAAAAGGTAGTTGTAATCCCTATTTTATTCCTCAGAGAGTTAATCGTTGATATGTTCATCTTAGCCGATGACGGGTTTCCTTCTCCTGTTGGTCTTCTACCCAGTAACCGGTAGTTGTAAATCCTACTTTTCCCTGTGCGGAGTCTATCCTTGATATGTTCACGGATTTTCTCTCCTTTGGTATTCTATCTAGTAACTGATAGATGTAATCCTTACTTTTACTCCCCTTTTCAGAGTCTATCCTTGATATGTTCATTTTAACCGGTGACGAATTTTCTATTTGATTGGTCTTTTGCCCAGTAACCGGTAGTTGTAAATCCTGCTTTGTCCCCTCGCAGAGTTAATCCTTGATATGTTCATCCTAATCGGTGACATATTTTCTCTCCGACGGTTTTCTATCCAGGTTTTGATAGATGTAATTCCTCCCTTTTTGTTCAGTTGGTATATCCTTGATATGTTCATCCTAACCGATGACATGTATCCTCCTTGATGTTTCCAGGCAAGTTTATCCTTGATATGTTCATCCTAACTGATGACGAATTTTCTTCCCTGTCGAGTTTATCCTTGATATGTTCATCCTAACCGATGACGGATACTCTCACCCTTGGTCTTCTACCCAGTAACAAGTAGTTGTAAATCCTATTTTTCACAGTTTTCCCCATCAAGGCTATTCTTACCTAGTAACTGGTAATGAATACCCCCTCCTGGCGGTTCCCAGCGAGTCATCCTTGATATGTTCATCTTAACCGATGACGGATGTTCTCTCTGTCAGATCTTTATTATCTCCTTACCCAGTACCAGGTAGTAGATAATAGATTTCTGCTCCTCCTGTGTTGAAATTTTATGTCTCCCCAGTTGAGTTGAGTGTGCATTTCCTTAGTGAAATCGTTGTTCCCCTGCATGATTCGAGTACCTAAGTTTTATCCTGACTTATTCGTATTCCCTACAGATGTTTGTTTCCCCGGCTGAGTCTTTCCATTTTTTATATGGATTTCCTCGAGTTCCCTAGTAGTTTTAAGTCGTAGTCTGGCCTATGTGTAAGCCCCTTTTATCCCCTCATAGTCTTTATCGCCCCAACGAGCTTTCCTTATGGAACGCATTGTGCTCCTGCGGATTTTCGGTCTCTCTGATTTCTTTTTACTTTGTGGCAATATTTCCCCATAAAGCATTAATTTTTGCATTCATATAAAATGCATCATGAGGCCTCTTAGGGACCAAAATTTGTTTCTATATGTTGTTATTTAAGCCCATTCTATTGAGTCGACATGAAGATTTTAACCTTCGCCTCCTCAATTAGAATGTCCTTAAATAGGGGCAGCTGTAAGACCCCAATTTTGACCCTAATATCCCTCATGTAATTCCATCATAAGCATTAGCATTGGGATCATACCTTGACATCCTCCTTCCCCCTTTTCATTGGGTTTGTTTTGGGAGAGATCACCAAGCACGTTGTGATTATATCATACTTGTATTTTATCAGTTCACTAACCAAAATACCAAAAATATGTCTTTGTATTTGTCTAACTCTTTTGTAGGTAGGGCATGATCTCAAATTATGAAATTATTTCATGGCAAAAAATTATGAAATTTTTTCTCCAAGGTCCTTTGACCTTGTTTGACCTATGATAAATCTCATGGCCATTGCTTTTGTGTTTTGATGAGAGTTTAGGAATTGGACAAACCATATTTGATTTTAATGCACTATTTTATTATTTTTAATTGAATAAATGCCAATTATTTTTGTTGACCACTTGTATTGACTTGTTTTTTGAGTTTGCTTATTGGTGTTGGGCCTTGGTCAGGGTTGATTTGAATTTGTCAAATTAATATCATTGGATTTAGAGGATTGATGGAATGTATATTCCATCTCCCGAAATGAATGGATGATATTAATTTGGTAAAAGTCCTCCTTTTACCAATTTGTGATTTCATTCTTTCCCCTCCCACTTCATCTCATTCCTTTTCTTCATTCATTCATTTCATTTGGCCTATGACATCTCAAAGTCCTAATGCTAGTTGATTGAAAAATTAACATGAGTATGGATGAGATTAGGCCACACCTTTTGCATATTTTTTGTGTGTGGTATGTTTTATGAGCATAGTTCATAATACTATGTCTTCCACATGTATTAACACCAAGATTCTATTGCTCGTCCTCAAATAGTTGTGACTTCTATATAAGTCCAATTACGATTGCTTAACATAGCGCTAAATTTGTGACATAAAAGGCATAATCATTCTAGTTAGTGAGATTGTAAGTCTCCCCTCTTTCATGGTATTGTGTGGAAACTTGGCCTTCTTTCCTTCCTTTGGAAGATGTTTTGGTTCAAGGATCCATGCTTGTGATAAGTGGGTTGAGTGTTCTCCAAAGAATGTCTTGAAATGAAAAGCAAAAGCAAAATAATACTAACTCTTAACCTACTACCTACTAACCTTTAATTTCAAGCTTTACTTTGATGCAATTTACTTTTAGCACTCTATTTCATTTGCCATTGTTCATGTCATTCTAATTGTTTATGTTAATGCAATTTTCACTTTGTCCATTTGGACCATATTGTGTGATATATTTTGTTTGTGTATACTTTGCTTGTTTGTGTGGTCTTTGACCATTAATGTACAGAATAATAACAAAAACCCTAAAAAACTTTTGAGTGGACTGTTGGCTTGATCTTAGACAAATGGACTTAGAATCTAGGCAACCTCCTATGCTAATGGACTTGGCCAATGCCAACATGCTGAAGAACCAAGTGCTTGCAATTTTGAAATTCATCTGATGTATCTTTGAAGACCTCTCTAAGTTCATCTGCAACTTGATTATTGTGAAACTGTTATTTTGACCCTGTGACTTGTGAAATTCATCTGTTACATGGGCTATTTTGAAGAATATCATGAAGTGGATAAGCTTGGATGAGGCCATCTTTATTTGATGCTGTAAGACCCTAATTTTGACCCTAAGATCCCTCATGGCATCATAACATTGCCTTTGCATTGCCTCAAGGATCATGAGCATCTTGGCTCCTTTACCTTTGGGTGGGATCCCTTGTGAGTTGGTTTGAGATCTCCAAGCATGCTTGAATTTTATATTATTTCTTTTCTCATTTTATTTACTAACCAAAAGCACAAAAAATATGTCACTAACATCTCTTGTTTGTAGCTTGAGCAGTCACAAGGTCAAAAGCTTCTAAGAGATCCTATGTGCATTAATAGGGCTAATTGGAGGTGAAGGCAAGAATGGATATGGTTCTCAAAGCTATCATACATTAAATATGCCTCTCAAGTATCTCATTTCATCATTTTGATCAAAGCAAATCAAGGACTTGAGGCTTGTTTCCCAAGGAAACCCTAATTCATCTATTCATCAACTGTGCCTTGCTCATGAAGCAACCTCAACCCATGGTCAAATATAATCAAGGGGAGTTATTTAATTCATAATTTCATGCATACTTGAATTTATTTGAGTGCCCTCAATCATCAATTCATCAAGATATGAGGTTTGGACTTGAGAAGTTGATCAGTCAATTCATCTGACTATTTTGAAATACACTGAAACCTAACTTTTTATGTGTTGGTCAAATGGAGATGACCCCAAAATAAAACATGTTCTTAAAAACCATATGAACAACTTTCATGTTCATAAAAAATTTATTTGAAGCATGGAAGGTCATCATCCATTCCAAGAAATTATAGGTCATTTTGACTAAAACCCTAATTTTGGGTCAACTTCCCAAGGACATAACTCCTTCATTATTTATGATTTTGAGGTGAGATAAAATGAATTGGAAAGCTTCAGATGTCTAATTCAAATTATATGTTTATTAAAATTTCAAAATCTCAAAATAAATACATGTGATAATGCAAAACATTATAGGTCACTTTGTATCAAATGCATTGAAATGTGAAAAAGTGCAACTTCAAGTGCCCATAACTTCTTCATCAAAAATCCAAATTATGCAAAATTTGATTCCAAAGTGATTGCCTTGAAAATATATACAAGTTTCATGTTGAAGATTTTGTCATTTGGAGCTTGCATCATCGAGACAGAAGGGCTTGAACTTTGGCCAATTTTGAAAATCTCACATATGCATGTTTTACACCCTACACTTCAAGTTCAATTTTCATTAATTTCCAAGGCCCAAATGGATTTTTTGATCAACATAACATTTGTTCCTTATGCAATAAGCTTTCCAACCATTACTCATAAGGTTGCATTTCAATTTTGGACATGGCATTTTCGAAGACTTCAATGTAATAGTGCATATTTTGAAAATCACTTCAATTGCCATGCATGAGCTGATACAATCCAATCTGCATGTCCATTCTACTTACATCATGCATAAGCTTTCATTTCCAGTTGGAATTGGACCCTCCATGCGCCTGTACAGGCCCATGCATGGAGGCCCTTTCCATTCATGCAAGTTTTGATTCATGCATTCAGCATTGCTTTAGCTATAAATACGAGGCATTGGCTTCATAATTTGAGAACCTGAAGGCGCCCCAATTGCTGTTGAATTGAAATCCTAGCCATCACTAAAGGAACTATCTCATTTTCTCTTCAACTTTTCATATCTGAATTTTGATTTCATTGATCAATCTTCAGATCTCAAAGTTCCTAAACCTTCTCCTCTTGATCCATAATGCCTACTGATTGCAAAAGCATCCAAAGATCTTGACTCAAATCCTTGCAATTCAAAGGTTTTCTTCAACTGCATTTTTCTTCGAACCAGCTTGTATAGTGTTCCATTTGCTTTGTTATTGTGTGATATGAAGTCCTCTACATAGAGGCAACATTATTGTACTTTCAATTTTTGAAAATCATGAAGTTCATATGAACACCATAGAACTTCCATCTCTGATTTCTCTCAATCTAGAGATCTAGAGTGGAATTTAGTGGTACAGGGGTGATGTACATCACCCCAGCTTTTCAAATTGTACCTGGATCGTGCATTTTGGTTGATGTTTTAATTTCTGCAAATTTTGGTTTTGCCGGAAGTTGGCCGGAGAAGACGGTGGCGCTGGTCACCGTCTGTTCTCCAGATTCAATCACAGCCTTCCAATTCATTTCCCAGATTGAATCTTAGCCGTGCCTTGTTATGACTTACAATAATGCCACATGTGATGCATTGACCAAGGAACATGGTAAGCGCGCGCGTTTGGACTCTCTGATCTGCCAGCTCAATTAATGAGCTCAGATCCAATGGCTCACGCTTTTTCCTATTTTCTAATTTCTAATTTTAATTTCTTTTATTTCTTTTAATTCCATTTTATTTCTAAAATTCATATCTCTCTCATTATTGGTCCAAAAATTATGGGACCAATTTCATTCTTCTCCTTTTAATTTCTACTTTCTAAAAATGATTTTTAATGTTTTTTATTTTATCATTTGATATTTTTTAGTAATTTTCTCTTTTTTGGTTATTTTTTATTCATTTAAAATAGTTTTGGATATTCAAAAAATACAAAAATATTTTTCCAACCTCTTTGAATGATGATAGATCTATGAAAAATATTCTCATCAATTTATTAATTAATTTGAGATTTATTTGAGATTTTAGTTCAATTAAGTTATTTTTATGCATTTTTTTAATTGATTTAAAATAGTTTCTGACTTTTAAAAATGCTAAAAAAATTTGTCAAACTTTGTTTGACCTTGTTGAACTTGGGATAATTCACTTGGACTTTTCAAAGTTGATTTTAAGTGAATTTGAAGTTTGACCTTTCTTTATTATTTTAATTCAAGTTTTATTTTAATATTAAAAAATGCCAAAAATATTTTATTTGTTTCTTGACTTCTAATCTTCATTTTGCTTTTGTTTTCTATTGTTTGACCTTGATCTTCTCTATCTTTGGTCAATGCTTGTTGATTAATACATACCATTTCCATTAATGCACTTTAATTCTTCATTTTCTTCTTCTCCTTCTTCTTTTTTCTTTTTTGATCAATGAGTTAAAGATTGGTGGTTAGCATTGATTAGGGAGGTTTAATCTTCCTTGATTCAAATCTAATTCATTTTTATCATAGATCAAGTGAATGGCTTTGCATTAAGGATAGATTGCTTCCTAAATCATGCAAAGAACCTAAATCAATACAAGATCATTTCTCATCTTCTTTTTGGCATGGCAAGTTGTTGGAGTTTGATTCACTAATCAAGACCTCTAACTTGTGTTGTTGCCTACATTATTATTGACCGGCCTCAAATAGTTGTGACTTCTACATAAGTCCAATTACGATTGCTTAACATAGCGCTAAATTTGCCTTATGGCACACTAACTATTAACACTAACCATTAACCATTAACATTTACTTCTTGCACTTTACATTTATGCAATTTACTATTCTTGTACATATTATTCATTTGCTTTTCCCCCTTTGCTCATTTGAGCACATGTTTATGTTAATGCAATTTGCCTTTTGCTCATTTGAGCACATAATTGTGTATATATTATTGTGCTTGTTTTTTGTTTTGATTGTTGTGGACCAAATGCAAAGAAATGGACAAATGGACTTAGTTTCTAGGACATTCCCTATGCAAAAATGGAGTAAAAGGACCTTAATGTGGAAGATGGAGTAGAAGGACCCAACCTCTAAACTCACTCTTGTCCATTCTTGATTTGCTTCATAAAACTCTTTGATGTGTGTGCTTTTGTGCTAGGGAATCCTATGTGTCGCAACCTAAAAAAAAAAGCGAAGAAACAACCGGCGAAAAAAGAAGACAGAAGAGTCGCCACCGTTCGTTATTTATCCCAAAGGAGGGAAAGGAAACGATCGAAGAAAACCTGAAGAAAAAAGAAAAGACAAGGTCTCGCAACCAAATCTTGGGTTCGGGAGTCGATTATGCGAAGGGAAGGTATTAGCACCCCTACGCATCCGTAGTACTCTACGGGATCCACTCTTGTTGTTCTTGTCTAAAGGATGTGTGTTTATCTAAGGTACTATTTACTAAAAGATGGGTCAAAAGAAAATGACTCGCACAAATGTCGCATCCACTGCATACGTATCTCATCTGGACATAAGAAGCAGAGTCTTCGTAGTTCGGCCACCTATGGGTTAAAGAGGAGTGTGCTCGCTAAGACATCGCGTCTTATGCCTACGTATCCCATCTGGAATGAGAATTAGAGCAAAACGTAGTTCAGCTAACTACGGGAACAAAGGGTCTCGATTGCAACTAGGGCAAGAGAAATGGAAGGTCTCGATCGCAACGAGGGCGAGAGAATAGAATCGCAACAAGGGAGAAAGCAAATAAGGATTAGTTGTTAGTCGTCAGTCAAACTCGGTAAGACATCGTGTCTCATGCCTACGTATCTCATCTAGAATGAGAATCAGAGTTGTCGTAGTTCGCCTAACTAGGGGTTAAGGATTGCCATCTGAACATGGGCTTACAAAGGAGGACACCAGCTGTGTCAAAGGAAAGTGGGCAATGTGTTCAACGTCCTAGCAATAGGTGTCGCAGCTCGCTGAGTCGAGTCTTAGGCAGTTACCTCTTTGCAATAGAACAGATCGACATACCACAAGATCGGAGACGCACAGAAGTCTAAAAAAGGGGAAGCTCTTCCCTAGAGTTGTCATGCAATGTGGACCTATGTGTTAGGATTTACAAATGGAAACATCTATCTAATGTTAGCATGCAAAGAATAAGGGAATTCTACCTATGTTATCATACAAAGGTTTCTACCTAATGGGTGCTACCTAAACAGAACAAGAGTCGACGAATGGAGCAAGGGGAGGAGCCACGAATAAGGGTAGATGGTGATGCCTGAGGCAATCGACTTACAGGTAGATGGCGATGAATGAAACAATCGACTTACAAGAGAAATGGCGATGCATGAAGCAATCAACTTACAAAAGGATGGATGAATACGTGTTGGTTCTGTTAAGTTTTGAAAATGATTACTCGACGTTGGGTCGAGCTTTTGATCTTGTTTTGAAATGGTTATCGGATGTTCCTTTTAACTCTTGTATTAACAGATGAATAAAGAATGAAAGAATAAATATTATACACTTCATGGGAGAGGGGTACATTTATTATGAATGGGGATTGTTCATGGCAATCAAACAATAAGAATAATGCCTCATACATCATACAAGTAGGCAACAATTAATCAATCAGATAATTAAACATGTATATAATCAAATCAAATGATCAAAAAATGAAATAATGAAGCATTAAACAATGTATGGTAAGTATAAACATGTTAAACAATCAAACAATAGAAGCATGGATGAAAGAAACAAGTATAACAAATGACAGATGAATCAGACAGATGAAAATATGCACACGAAGGATCACTGAATAATTTAATCGGGAAATGATGCAAGGATCAAATAAAATCAAGATGAAAGGCCTCTAATACATGGCATATGAGATGAACAAAGAAGGATCAAAAGATCTCTTCAATTGCCCTAAGTAATCCCTAAGTCAAACATCAACCATAGAAAAGTCAACTGAAAAGTGAAGTCAACTTAAAAAATATGAAATAAATAGCAAATTAATCAAGAAAATTATGAAAAATAAACTAAGTAAGGTGGGTTCAGGACATCATCATTCCCAAAAAGATTTTGGAAAATAATGAAAATTAGTGTATAAATTAATTGAAATAAAACAGAAGTCATATGAAAAGTCAACCAAACAAACAAGGTCAAAAATAAATCCAAAATAAATTGAAAATGGGAAATAAAATTCCAAGAAAAGGTCAGGTTGACCATGAGACATTGGTCAACCCTCATCCCAAAAATCAAAACCTAAAAATAATTTTAAGTCATGAAAATAAAATTAATAAAAATATGTGTGTTAAAATGAACCATTTAGAATAAACAATTAAAATGAAATATTAACATTAAATGAATATGAAAATAAAAATTAAATAAAACAATAAGAAATGTGTGTAGCGGTGTATTCGTTACCATTGGAGATATTGACTAAATCCAAGGTAAATCATACAAAGTCGAGTCGCCACCGCACTTCTATTTTTCCAATGGAATGGTTAGAAAGCGAACAAAAACCTAAAAGTTTTACAAAGAAAACTAGTAAAAGAAACAGAGATCTGGGTAAGGGGGTTGGTTATGCAATGGGAAGGTGTTAGGCACCCAAAACATCCTAGTTACTCCTAGGGAGCCCTTTTCACGCTTGTTGCAAAGGTTATTATTTTTGTGAAATTTATTTGTGCAAACATGATTGAAGAGATGAGAAAAGAATATACAAGTTTATTTACATTTTGTGTTTGGATGGATAAACCCATTGCGTACGTACCCTCTTATAAAAAGATTAGGATCAAAACCTCGTAGTTCGGGTAAAAGATTTCAAAACAAATGAGTGGATTGATTGGTCCAAAAGCCTTAAGGTCTTTTGTTATCAAAGGGAGAAAACTCGACCTGAAAAAACCACAAGTCCACCATGTGAGGATAGCTTCAACATGCTAGTGAGGGGTTAACCCTATAATAAGCATGGAAGACTTATTGTCCATCACTAAGGACATAGGTGAGTATTACATCTACCACAGAGATAACTCAAACCTAATAGCTAAAGGTTATGGAAAATTTGATTAAGAAGTTGACATGGAACCACAAAAGGAACATTTGAATGGGTTATATTTACCAATTAGAAGTATGTACAAAAATGGTTAAAGTTGACTTAAAGATTCAATTCAAAATGAGTATTATGAAAAGGAAGTTTGAAAATCAAAAGCATAAGGCTTAGGTTTCTAATGTTGAAAACAAAGTCAAATGTTTGCACAAAAAAGATTTTGGTTTGGGTTAGGATGGAGAAATGAAGAAAATAAAAGGTGATGGTTATGGAATGAAAACCACACTAGGAGTTCCTCTCTTGAGACCATATAGATGATCCAAGTAAGTTCCTTTGGAATAAGCAAGCACAAGGCAAAAGCAATCAACCAAGTCTCATAAGAGATCCACAATAAAAGGAAACAGAATGCCAATATATGGACTTACATCTAACTCATAACAACAAAACGGAAACAGAATGCCAATATATGGACTTATATCCGACTCCAAACCACAAAACGGAAACAGAATGCCAATATATGGACTTATATCCGACTCCTAACAACAAAACAGAAACAGAATGCCAATATATGGACTTATATCCGACTCCTAACCACAAAAAGGAAACAAAATGCCAATACATGGACTTATATCCGACTCCAAACCATAACAAACAAACATCAAAAGCAAACAACAAAACAAACAAGCAAACAATCATCACACACTATATACATACAAGAGGCTTCAAACAGAAGGGTGGGCTTTAGTCAAGAGGGGTCATATCAACCTCGACAAACAAGCCAAATTGTACAAGGGTAGTCTGTAGCTCTTAACCACTAACATTGAGAGTTAGGGTGAAGCTGATCAAAGTGGTAATGAGGATGAGACCTCATGCTCTTAACCCTGGCATGGGTGAGCTCATGATAAAGAAAGCGTGGGGATCCAGAAAGTGGGATCCTATTCCACTTGACAGACACTGGACAAAGATCTTGGGTACATGTTCAAAAGCATCAGCACGTAGTGCGAGCACAATGAACGACTCACTGAATAACGGGGGATTGACTACTAATCCCTTTTATCCACCAATTGCCTCAACTCTTGGAGGTCTTATCAAGTAACCCATGCCTCATCTTGGAGGTCTTTGGCACAATTGTAAACAAACATAAACAAAGCCTCTTAAGGAGGACTTGCCAGCAAAATGCCTGCCAAAAAGGTGACAGGACTTCCAGACTACATGAAGTAAGAAGATAGCTACCTAAGTGGTGTATCAACCATAATCCAAAGCTCAAGCAAGACCTAAAAGCAAGCAACTAATGTATCTATACAAAAACTAAACAGTTAATACTTCAGACAACCAATCAGAAAAACCAACAGTGAAACCATCCAACTGTTACACAATTCAATGAGCAATGTTCAAGCAATCAAATGAAGCAATGAGCTCAACACATCAACTTAAATCCCTACAAAACACAAAGAAGTCAGAACGCAGTCCCATTTGCATCTCAAAAGGTGAGCAACTCAACCATTAATGCTAAATGTCCAAACCTGAAACACAAATCAAGGTTAGTTCATGTACAAAACACTAGTACAAAGACCAAGTTCAAAACCAAACCAAATGATCAAAACAGAACCCAAACTTTCACATAATGCACATTCAAACATGTCACCAAATGTCCTCAAAAGGACCAGCATCAATTCCAAAAGCAAATATCTCAAATGGCTCATGCTATGCAATGATCACAAAATGTGCACAAAGTGAACTTCCAAATTAGAAAATCCAAATCAAAACAGAAATGTATGCAGAGGCTATGAAATGTTTTATGCAAGTTTCCCATGTCATGAACAAACATTGTGCAAAATATCAAATCCAGAAAAGTTCAAATGATAGGTGAACAAAAATGCACAAATGCAAGGTCAAAAATGTGACACAAATTGTCACATTCATCTTCATGTGTTAAAAACAATGATACAATATGAGAAAAAATCCAAACCAATTATCAAAAATTCACATCATGAGTGAAGATCAAGCATACAAAAAATCAGATCAATTGGATCAAGGATGAAGATTTCACAATGCATTGAACACAACATATCAATTTAGCACAATGTTCAACCAAAAATTCACAAATAAAAAACCAGACATCAACAAATCATGAAAATAATATCAAAAAAAGCTAGACATTAAAACAGAACTATGAAAAAAAATTGGAGTTAATTTGGATCATTTTTCAATTTTTAATGATTTTTCAAAGTGAACAAAATAAAATGGAATAGCATGGAAAATATGGAGGGAAACAATTATTTGAAATAAACTCAGAATTAAACAGGACCACACGATCAGGCGCGAAATGTAATCACGCGGTCCTCATTTGAACATCAAAACGCACAGCATCACTAATACACTCAGCGTGCCACTCAAGCAGTCAAACGATACACATGGCAAGTCAAAGCAATGGCATCCAATCAAATGGACAAGCAAGCAGTTACATGGCAGCCAACACAGCATAAATGAAACGATGCGTTTCATTTATGAGTCACCAACACACATCAGCAAGTCAAAGCTCGCGTGGAAAAGTCAAGAGAATATCAGCCAATGGTTCATACACGCAAGGCAACATCTGGAATCCACGTGGTAAAACCCTAAAAATGAACCAGATGCCGGAGCTAAGCTCTGATAACACTAAAATTTACGTATTTTCGACTCCGATTTCACATGCATTCTAGTTGTTTTATTGTCATTTTGTTGTGTTATTACTGTGTTTTCCTTTGTTTTCAGGTTTTTACTTTAATCGGAGCCCCGATCGAGAAAAGGAGTGAAAAAGGGCTAAAAACCCTAAAATTCAGCATTTTGTGCTTATGGCCTACCCAGTGGCGGGCGCCACAGACCAAGCCATGACGTGTCAAATTCAACTTCCTTCAACTCCCATGTTTTCCCACTACTTCTACTAAGGAGCCTCACTTTGGCCTTGTGGCGGGCGCCATGGCCTTGTGGCGGGCGCCACAAGAGGAAAAACGGTTCCCTCCTTTTTTCAAGTTGAAGGGCATCCAAGTCATTTCCATCTTTTTACTTGCTTATAAATAGAAACGCGAATTCACTTTTACAATCATCCAAACTTAGAACAGAGGCAAACTCAGAAGCAACTTTATTTCACTTAGGCATATATTCAGTATTTTATAGTGGTAATCGCTTCGCATTGGAGTGTTACCACAATTGTGTAATCAAGTCTGTGATAGAGTCTGTAATTGAGTTTGGAGCACTTTGGAAGGAAGTTAATCCTGCCTCCATTTACATTTCCGTATTGCAATTTACTCAGCCCTCCGATTGGAGCAGGTTTTTATTACTCGCCTTTACTTTATTTATTTCCCGCACTCGCTTTACTTTATTTATTTCCCGCACTCGCTTTACTTTATTTATTTCCCACACACGCTTTACTTTATTTATTTCTCGCACTCGCTTTAAATTATTTATTTCCTCACACTCACACTACTTTTATTTACTTTCCGCACTCGCACTACTTTTATTTAAATTAATGCACTTTTACTTTACCATGTCTAGCTAAATTTATAAGGTTAGAATGTAAGGATCGTAATTGAACCAGTAATTCGTACAATTGTTCGTAGAAACACTTAAGGGCTATTTTAACTTTCAACTTAAGTTTTCCCGCACTTCAATTCCGTTGGGTAAGATCGAAAGCCGTCCAACGTCTTTTTAAACTTAATTGTTTTTAACTATTTCAAAAACAGCGAAAGCGCTTTGTCTAGTTCATTAGGAGTTTTAAACATAAAGAAGAAAAGAGATTTTAAAACTATTTTCGGACGTGTTTATAAGTTTAGAGTCTGGTTCGTGAGAACCTCTTTTGGTTAAGAAGCCCAAGTTATAATACTTTTCAACTTAGTCAAGATACTATATTTCTTAAAAATAGGTTTACTACTCTAACGCAATGCGCGCCTTTTTATAAGTGACAATAAGAGGGTTTGATTAGGGAGTACAACTCGGTTCTGAATACGCGAAAGCCACAGTTCCTGTTAAATTAGTTCTTTTCAAAGTAGGAAACATTTCCCATAAGTAGCTCTATTAGCAAGTACTTGGATTATCCATTGATTACGTGAATTACATTCGACCCTGTCTTTAATAATTAAATCTATTTAAATACTTTACTTTCCATTGCACACTACAAAAACACCTATTTTGATTTCCTTTGATGAACACCATAACAACAGATAACGATAGCTTGACACTTGGTCTCTGTGGATTCGACAATCTTTTATATTACTCTGACGCGTTCGTATACTTGCGAAAAACAACCGCATCAAGCTCCAGTCGTCTTCTCCGGTGACATTCCGGTGACATTCAACCAAAATTTTCCATAATTTAGCAAATGATACATCAATCGAAAGCTCTTGCAACATACATCTCAAATATCATATCAATTCTACCTAAATCATCATGTATTTTCCAGATCGAACGAAAACATTTTCATAATCAAAACTTGAAGCTCATCATACATGCTCATTTCTCATCCATTTTTAAATCTAATCATATGTACAAGCTCAACTAAGTGAGATCTACACAACTATAACAAGAAAACAACAAAAGGAGTTGATCGATTTCAACTCACTTGGAAATGCAGTTCTCTGTTCACGCGTGCTCAAGCTCTCTAAAGTTCCAGATCTACTCTACTTTAGTCCTCTTGAAGCTTTGTGCAAAAGGAATTGGATGAAAACACGTGGATCTGCTTCAATTTCAAGCTTCCATTTCCATGAGATTGCACTTAAACTGCTCGAATCTGGACTGAATTGTTCAAACCAATGGTTGATTCTTGCTCAATGAAGCATGATGAACAAGATTATGCAAGAATTTTGAAGAATTGTGTGGAGAAATTCAAGTTTCAAAGAGAGAGAAAAATTGGAGGGAACTTTGAAATTCTAGATCTGAAATTCTGTTCTTCTTTTTGATTATGGTTAGGGTTTGGTATTTATACCACTTGCTAATGATGTTGAAATCCCAATTAGGCTTTGTTTAATCATGATTAAGGAGTTATAAGGCAAATGTAAAAAATGCACATTAAGCTCATGTAGCCATATTGCACGTGCCAAATCTCATGCAATGCTTGGAATTCACTCAAAATTATCCCAAGGTCATGATGGAATGGTTAATTTGCTTGTACAATAAGCCAAATTTGAATTATGAAAATTCCCTCCAAAATGATATCTTGAGGAATGATGAGCATACAAGCCTCTCTCATGCATGGCAAAGGTTCATTTGAAATGTCTTGATCATGAGGAGCATTTTGCAAAAAGAATGGACCGAATTGGAGCTTTGAATCAAAAGTTATGCCATTTTGAATTTCCATGCACACCTTGTGATCATTTGGTCATAAATTCTCAACAAATCATCATATGGACATGAATTAGGACTTTTTGGAAAGGGGAGAGAAAGATCTACAACTTTCATGTTCACCAAAAATCCATTTGAAACGTTTTTGATATTGAAAAGTCAAGTTGAATGTGGACCAGAAACTTGCCAAATTTGGAAACTTTGAATTACAGGTCACTTTCCATTTTTAGAAACTTTTGCCATGACTTCAAAATCTTCAAGATAGATGTTTAGAATGACAAATGTACTTTTTTTGAACATGAATGAGGTGTTTCAAATCATTTCCCCCACCTCATAGCCCTCAGTTGACTGCACAGTTGACTTTTTGATCCTCAGATGACCATGAAATGCCTTGATGAACTTGAGCCTTTATCTCTTGATGAAATGGCTTCAAAATGGAACCCTAGCTCATGTAAGCTCTTTGGAATGATCATGTGGTCCTTATACCAAGGAAAATATCTCAGTTCTTGCACAAAGGATGCTCTTGAAGTGCTTGACTTGTGATTGCTTGAGCTACAACAAAAATGTTAAATGACATATTTTTGTGCTTTTGGTTAGTGGATAAAACAAGAAAAGCAATGATATACAAATCAAGCATGCCTGGTGATCTCAAACCACTCACAAGAGATCCCTACCCAAAGGGAAAGCAAGCCAAGATGCTCAAAGATCCTTGAGGCTATGCAATGCAACGCTATGATGCCATGAGGGATCTTAGGGACAAAATTGGGGTCTTACAATGTGGAAAATATTTTTTGGTATTTTTATGAATAAATAAAATATTTTTATTAATTAAAAACAAAATAGAAAATAAAATTAATTAAAAAAAAGGAAATGAAAATAAATGTGTGAAGGTGATGGGCCTTGAACAGATGGTGGGAACAGCGAAATAGCCAAGGCCCGGTCCAAGTGATATTAAAACCCAGCATGACATAATGTTTAAATGAACATTTAATTAAAAAATAACATGTAAACCCTTATCAATCGGTCACGCTGGTTTTAAGTCACAAAAGGACAAAATTGGTATGGATGGACATGATTACAAGCTATGCGCACGATCTAACGGTCTACAGAATGACACGTTTCCCTCTTCTTCATGAAACATAAACCCTAGCCCCATGCAATGAAGGAAAACGCCAAAAACAATATATTTGCTCAATCTTCCAACCAAAAATACTCATGCTATAGTGTACCAAACATCATGAAGTAAAAACCAAAGTTCAAGTATGGAACAAGTAAATCATCATGGTATCTTGTTTTGGATAAAATAATGGCCTTAGCATGAAGAAAAGTGGACAACAAGACACCCTCATGAACACGGATATGGATAGTATAAACTCAACAACATGAACAATGCCTCATATTGAGGGCTTCAGCAACAAGCATAACATATGGTTATCATGAGAAATCAACATGAAGCAAGCATGGTAAGCATGGTAAACATGATGAACAAGCATGGAATATGGCCATGGAAGAGAGTGATAGAATGTTTACCTAGTAGAAATCAGTCCACTGCTTCTTGGTGATGGAGGAATGGAAGAAGAAAGGTGTTGTTTCAATGCTTCAACTTTGGGAACTTTGATGAACAATACCAGCTGACTTCAAATGCCCTTTGCTTGCCTAGCTCGAAAATAACAGCCACCACCTTCAGATTAGGGTTTCAATCTCTTAAGTATGATGGACCTAACATTTTAAATGGGCTTGCAAATGTTTGTTTTGGTTATGTGCAAAATGATGCAAAAAGTGAGGTGGTGAAAGCAAGCTCTTGTTTTTGGCAAAACTTAAGTTAGTGGAAACAAAAGTACATGGCCAAATGAGGTAAAGAATGTGGGCTGGTTGTTTGTGCAACATTATTGGTTTGGCTGGTGCAACATAAAAATAGTCCAAGATGAGGACTTTGTGACCTTATATCTTGATGAGCACATGACCAAATTGTAAGACAATGCAAACAGTAGAAATAGTTCATGGAGCTTAACATCTTTCATGTTGAACACAAGCGGAAATGATGAATGGAGGAATGTGAAAAGTGGCCTTAAAGTTCAGGTTTCGTCATGCCAAAAGGTTGGGCCAGTTTGGCCTAACATGCTGCCTAGAAATTCAGTTCATGATGCCAACTTTAGATGAGTGCATCTGTCAAACCAATGATCCAAATGGGATGATTCCAAAAGGATGTGAAAGAGGACATGGCAAGGTACAATTTTTATGAAGAAAGTATTTTCAAATGGTGCCTTGAAGGGCAAGAAATCTGGCCAAGAAATCTTGACAAACTTTGCAGATTTTGGGACTTAGAAGATTTTCTAAGTGTCTTAAAAAAATGTCTCACTTTGACTTGGCATAACTTTCTCAATATTGATCCAAATGGAGCAAACTTTATATCTCTAGAAAGCTTGGAACAAGAGGAACAACTTTCATGTTGGAGAAATGTTCAAATGGAGATTGTATCTTGATGGAAAATAGGCTTAAAGTGAGTGCAACAACCATGAAAACTTGCCTTAAATGGAAAGTCAACCATTTCCACATTAGGTAACTTCTTTAATTCCTGATTAAATGATGAGTCCATGATCCAACCTTGATCAAATTTCACATGTAGGCTCCCTTAGGCATGAATTTTGAGACTCCACTTTCAAAATGTCAAGAGTTGATTTTACTGGCCCTATAGTTGACTTTTCCCAAACTATCTGATTCCCGATTCCATTGATCAATTGAAGCACCTCTGGCTCAAATAAACAGCTGATTTTTTGTATGTAGACCCTTGTAGACATATGGAGGGCCATGGTAAAGAGTTTCACCCAAGGAATCAGAAATAAACTGATTTTATACCAAACCCTAGTTTAGGGAAAAATGATCAGGAACTGATTGCACTGATTGCCAATGGATCTTTCTGAGATAATTGTCGGTCTTCCTAGGCCAAGATGCCTCTCCAAACATGACATGGATGAGCCCCTCTACTTCCAACCAAACATTGCCTGTTGTAGGTAGTCATGAAACCCTAATTTATGATTAAACCCAGATACACACTCGGGGAGCTCTGAATCCTCCATTGATGAACTGTAGACCACAATAAGATACCTGGACCAACTTGAGACCCTTGAGATTTGTATACTTGGAGAATGAAGTCTAATTCTCAATCTTGCTTTGTGTGGGCTCCTTCTATTAAGGAGTGATCAATCAAACCCTGATTTCCATGTCACTAATGCAGTATGCAATAAGTATGACCTAGTATGATGCTAATGAAATGTAAAACATAATCCCATGCTTCTAGAAAAAAAATGAAGGGTAAATTTTGGGGTATTACAGCTGCCCCTATTCAATCAACTGGAAACCCGAAAGGAAGATAGCAACGGCTTTCGCACTTTCGCGGTATCAAGGGATTGAATACGATAAAAGCCCAAAAATTACCTTGAAGTGAAAAAGAAGTAATAATGCCTGTCAGAATCGGCAAGGAAGTAGTCTTGATCTGAGAATCTGTCTGGTACGGTGAGAGTCGGTCTGAACACCGAAAAAGAGAATGTTAGCCTGAATACCAAAATAAATGGTAACACAAAAATAACCATGGCCTGAATGCCGCTCATCAGTCTGAATACTGGAAGTAACTTCGATCTGAGTATCGGAAGATATGAGATTATTAACATCGGTTTGAATACCGGGAAACTGGCCTGAGTGCCACTTCGGTCTGAATACCAGAAAACTTGGCCTGAATGCCACAAGTCGCGTCGATCTGAACGTCGGAGACTTCTTCGATCTGAACATCGGAAAAATGGCCTGAATGCCACTTCGGTCTGAATACTGGAAACTTGCCTGAATGCCACAAGTTGCATCGACCTGAACGTCGGAAACTTCTTCGATCTGAACATCGGAAAATTGGCCTGAATGCCACTTCGGTCTGAATACCGGAAACTTGGCTTGAATACCACAAGTTGCGTCGACCTGAATGTCGGAAACTTCTTCGATCTGAACATCGTGAAAATTGGCCTGAATGCCGCTTCGGTCTGAATACCGGAAAATTGGCCTGAATGCCACAAGTTGCATCGACCTGAACGTCGGAAACTTCTTCGATCTGAACATCGGAAAACTGGCCTGAATGCCACTTCGTTCTAAATACCGGAAACTATATGCCTATCAGCATAGGCAGAAAGAGGGAAAATGATAATTGAGGCGGCACGTGGGCCAACGACCCCTGTTGGGAATAATAAAGGATAAGTCGTGAACAAACTTCAGTCTGAGTACTGGAAACAAACTTATGGCTGATCACTTGGGATACCGAGAATGTCTTATGCTTTACATGCGTATGTTTAAATTTTTCAATGGCATAATGCTCCATGAAAATGGAAATGCTACGCGATTTGGGAGGATGCAATGCAATATGATTCTACATGCAGGGATGCGAAATGATAGGTTGGAGAGAACGCCAAGTCGAGGCAAAGAATTCTGCTGGGGAAATGATCACAATCTTCTGGACCCTGGCAATGCTGTTGGAGATTCACAGCACAATGAACTCTGTGGGGAAATGACTGGCCACGCGGTGTTCTGGCAATAACAAAATACCGAGACTCTGACTGGGGAGAGAATGGCAGCGAAAGCTTGCTGCTGAGGAAGGCAACAGTGGTTCTGGCAACCATAACCTGTGAGAGGGACGACTCAGCAGGGGAAGCAAACACCGATACGGTGCCGAGATTCTGCTTCAAGAAAAGAGACCATGGGTCTAGCGTCGAGATCGTCGATCTGGCATCGAACTCTGAGGATCAACTGCTTCTGCTGGGAAGATACAGTCTAGCACTGTCAACTCCGCTGGGGATATATAGTCTGACACTGTCGACTCCGCTGGGGATATACAGCCTGACACTGTCAACTCTACTGGTGAGTGTATAGTCTGAAACAACCGCTTGGGGAAGTACAGTAGTGAGAACCTTCTAGGGATTGAAGAATCCAATTCTTGGACCAACTTTGTAGGGATAAGATACCAAATACCGACTGTTGAAGAAAACACATCCGCGATCATCTGCTGGGAACCTTAAGGAAATGCCCCGAGTGTACCTGTTCTGAATAGACGATCCAAAGCACTTAAAATTTACAGCAATTTTAAATGTTTATTAAGCATGTACCTGTAAAGCTCTTATGTTTCATGATGCAATGTTTATCAAAAATTCGGACGTCATTTTTGCAAACAAAATAGTAAAATGAAAATGAACACAGAGATATACTGAGTAACATGATTTTATTGACTGAATGGCCTCTGAATAGGCGTTTACATCAGGAAGCGATCCCTGGAAAGAGGCAATTGCACAAAAGATAAAAAACAGAAATTAATCTAATGGCAATGTGAAATGGATTTCTATCGAGTTCCAATTCTGCTATGACTCGCTCGTCTTCAAGATCCTTCAGATGATCAGCTTTCTGAAAAAGGTGATTGGACTATTTCCTATCCTTCGAAAGTTTCCATTTATCGACACGAGATGAGATTCATAACTACTCAAAACGCAGTCATTCGCTTAATCCCTAACTTTTACCTGGACCGCCCTTTCGGGTTTTCAATCCACCGGGATACCCATTTTTGCCTAAGTTGCCTTTTTAGGTTTTCAACTTACCGGGTGTACAATCTTTTCATTTTTAATCCCTAACTTTTGCCCGAACCTTTTTCATTTTCTTGGTTCGCCGAGATGCCCTTTTTTTCCTGTACTATTCTTTTTATTGTCCAGCGGGTCTATTTTATGCGAAGTATTTTTTAACTGCGTCTGAGTTCACAGGGGAAGCGAAGTCTTCACCATCCATAGTCGCAAGCATTAAGGCTCTGCCATCAAAAATCTTGGTGACAATATATGGTCCATCATAGTTAGGAGTCCACTTGCCCCTGTGATCTGTCTGAGGAAGAAGGATCCTTTTCAACACCAAATCTCCGACTTGGAAACATCGAGGACGCGCTTTCTGATCAAAGGCTCTCTTCATCCGACTCCGATACAACTGCCCATGACAAATGGCTGCCATTCGCTTCTCTTCGATAAGACTCAACTCATTGAACCTTGTCTGAATCCATTCAGCTTCATCTAACTTGACATCCAACAAGACTCTTAGAGAAGGAATCTCCACTTCAACAGGTAGGACTGCTTCCATACCATACACAAGGGAGTAAGGGGTTGCCCCGGTTGATGTATGTACTGAAGTACGGTACCCATGCAAGGAGAAGGGTAGCATCTCATGCCAATCTATGTACGTAACGACCATCTTCTGCATAATCTTCTTTATGTTCTTATTCGCTGCCTCAACAACATCGTTCATCTTAGGGCGGTAAGGGGAAGAATTATGATGCTGAATGTTGAAGTTCTTGCACAACTCCTTCATTATTTTGTTATTGAGATTAGAACCATTATCAATAATGATTCTTTCGGGAATCCCATAACCACAAATGATTTCTTTCTTAATGAATCGGGCAACCACATGTCTGGTGACCTTCGCAAATGACGCTGCTTCGACCCACTTGGTGAAATAGTCGATGGCAACAAGGATGAAGCGATGCCCATTGGAAGCAGTCGACTCAATCCTTCCAATCATATCAATGCCCCACATAGCAAACGGCCACGGCGAAGACATCACATTCAGAGGATTCAACGGCACATGCACCTTATCAGCATAAATCTGGCATTTATGACACTTTCGAGCATATTTGAAACAATCAGATTCCATGGTCATCCAGTAATAACCCGCTCTCAACAATTTCATAGCCATTACATGTCCGTCGGCATGAGTACCGAAAGAGCCTTCATGAACTTCCTACATTAACATGTCCGCTTCGTGTCTATCCACGCATCTGAGCAAAACCATGTCGAAGTTCCTCTTATACAGCACATCGTCTTTCTTCAAGAAGAAACTGCCTGTCAATCTTCTCAAAGTCTTTCTATCGTTGTTGGATGCCCCTGTAGGGTACTCTTGATTCTTCAGAAAGCACTTGATGTCATGATACCAGGGCTTGTCATCGACTACCAATTCAACAACAAACACGTATGGGGCCCTGTCAAGGCGCATAACATCGATCCTGGGAGCATTGTTCCACCGAATCACCTTGATCATGGAGGATAGAGTAGTAAGAGCATCTGCCATCTTGTTTTCGTCACGAGGTATATGACACAGCTTTACTGTTGTGAATAAAGTCAACAGTCTTCTCGTGTAGTCTCTGTAAGGGACCAGATTAGGCTGGAGAGTATTCCAATCACCATTCACTTGATTGATCACCAGAGCTGAATCTCCGAAGATGTCCAGAGTCTTGATTCTCAAATCAATGGCTTGCTCAATACCCAATATACAAGCTTCATACTCAGCTTCATTATTGGTGCACTCGAAAGATAGACGAGCGGTGAAAGGCATGTGGGCACCTTTCAGAGTGGTAATGACAGCACCAATTCCACTTCCTTTGGCATTGACGGCCCCATCAAACATTAAAGTCCACTTTTCATCCGGATCAGGTCCCTCCTCAACAACTGGCTCTTCACAGTCTTTCATCTTGAGGAACATGATGTCTTCATCCTGGAAATCAAACTTCATCGGCTCATAATCATCAATCGGCTGCTGAGCAAGATATTTTGACAGAATACTCCCTTTGCTGGCTTTCTGGGATGTATACTGGATGTCGTACTCTGTCAGTACCATTTGCCAACGAGCAACCCTTCTGGTGAGAGCTGGCTTCTCGAATATATACTTGACTGGATCCATCTTAGAGATCAGTAAGGTTGTGTGAGTCAACATGTATTGTCTCAATCGCTTAGCAGCCCATGCAAGTGCACAACATGTCTTTTCAAGCATTGAGTATCTCGACTCGCAGTCTGTGAATTTTTTACTCAGGTAGTAGATGGCATGCTCTTTCCTACCTATCTCGTCGTGTTGACCGAGAACACAACCCATGGAATTATCAAGTATTGTCAAGTACATAATCAGCGGTCTCCCTGGGACCGGAGGCATAAGGATTGGAGGATTCTGCAAATACTCTTTTATCTTATCGAAAGCCCTTTGGCAATCATCATTCCACCTGATATCCTGATCTTTTCTTAACAGCTTGAATATTGGCTCACACGTGGCTGTTAGGTGAGAGATAAACCTTGCAATGTAGTTCAACCTCCCTAAGAAACCACGAACTTGTTTCTCTATTCTTGGCTCAGGCATTTCCTGTATCGCTTTCACTTTGGCAGGATCCACCTCAATCCCTTTTTCGCTTACAATAAAACCCAACAATTTTCCAGATCTCACCCCGAAAGTACACTTGTTCGGATTAAGCCTCATCTTGAATTTCCTCAAACGCTCAAACAATTTCTGCAGATTCACCAAATGTTCTTCTTCCGTCTGAGATTTGGCAATCATATCATCAACATAAACCTCGATTTCATGATGAATCATATCATGGAAAAGAGTTAGCATAGCTCGTTGATATGTTGCCCCAATATTTTTCAGACCAAACGGCATCACCTTGTAGCAGAAGGTGCCCCATGGGGTTATGAAACTTGTCTTCTCCATGTCTTCTGGTGCCATCTTAATTTGATTATAGCCAGAAAAGCCATCCATGAAGGAGAATACCGAAAACTGAGCCGTGTTATCCACCAAAACGTCGATGTGAGGTAATGGGAAATCATCTTTAGGACTAGCTCTGTTCAGATCCTGGTAGTCAACACACATCCGTACCTTTCCATCCTTCTTAGGTACTGGAATGATATTTGCAACCCATGGCGGATAATTTGTGACCGCTACAATCCCTGCATCTCACTGCTTTTGCACTTCTTCCTTTATCTTGATAGCCATCTCTGGTCTTGTTCTTCTGAGCTTCTGGTTGACCAGAGGACAATCTACTTGGAGAGGTACACCTGTGTACCACAATGTCTATGTCAAGCCCTGGCATGTCCTGATAAGACCAAGCGAAGATGTCAACATATCTTTGCAGCAATTCAATCAGCCCCTTCTTCACATTATCTTCCAAAGTAGCCCCTATCTTGATTTCTCTCTTGACGTCCTCGGTGCCAAGATTAACCACTTCGACAGACTCTTGATGCGGTTGAATGACCCTTTCCTCCTGTTTTAACAACCCGGAAAGTTCTTCAGGGAGTTCACAATCTTCATCACCCTCTTCTTCAGCTTGGAATATTGGATTTTCAAAGTCGAAGTGAGCCATAGCAGAACCGTTATCAATAGGATCCGGTGACGTGCATCTGCATGAGTGATGGTATATGCTTATGAGTGAAAACTAAACAAAACATTGCCAAAATGTATTTATTTTTTTGATTTTTTTGAAAACTGCAAAAATAGAAAGACAATGAACAAAATATTTGAATGCAAAAGACGTCCTTCATTTATGATAAAAAATGCAGGTATTCACATAGATGAGACCTACAATGAGTCATTACGCCATGCGCAGAACGTAAGACTTGGACATGCATGAACAAACAAAGAAAATTACTCTTCAAGAAGAGTGACTTGGATAATCTCTTTAGAAGACCAATTGTTGATGACTTCACCCGGGACCCTCGGACGCACCTAGTTGTCGATGTCGCAATCACTATCCCCATCTTCTTTGTTGATTGCAGAGATCTGGCGTTACTGAATGATGCCATCGCTGGAGAAAATAATCGGCCCCTGACGAGTCTGGGGCGCTGAAGTTGTAGAAGTCAACGCTGGCTGATACCCAATCCCGAACTTGTCTTCCTTCATCGGTAAATCCAACAGACGTTCCCAACCGGGAGCAACACCTGAATTTACCACGGCTTGTGCTTGTTTGAAGGACGAAATAGAGGCACCAACTTTAACCTCTTCCACCGGAGCTGCATCCTTGACCTGAACCGCCTCAAAGGCCTGGCACAGGGTCTCATGAATTTCACCTTCTACCTCTACATACTTGAATGTAGACAGGTTACTAACCAGAATGTCCTCCTCACCATAGACAATGATAATTCGTCCATTGACTGGGAACTTAATCTTCTGATGCAAAGTTGAGGAGACTGCCCCAACATTGTGGATCCAAGGACGACCCAGCAGGCAACTATACGAGGGACTGATATCCATCACATAGAAGACGGTGTTGAAGGTTTGTGATCCAATCTGAATTGGCAATTCTACCTCTCCGAACACCGACCTCTTAGAACCATCAAAGGCTCTCACCACGAGATCGGAAGGCTTCAAGACCAAACCTTCCACTTCTAACCTTGACAGGGCTCTCTTGGGTAGCACATTGAGAGAGGAGCCTGTATCCACTAGAACATGTGATAACACAATGTCTTTGCATTCCATCTAAATGTGCAAAACCTTGTTATGATTGCGTCCAGCTGGTGTCAAGTCAGAATCAGTAAAACCCAACCCGTTGCTTGCATGAACATTTGCAACGATCCCTTCTAGTTGGTTTACTGAGATCTTCTGAGGCACATATGCAGCATTAAGAACTTTCAGAAGTGCCTCCCTCTGTGCCTCCGAACACAGCAGGAGTGAGAGAATAGATATCTTGGACGGCGTCTGACTCAACTTATCGACTACCTTGTAGTCACTTTTCTTTATTATCCTCAAGAGCTCGTCCACATCCTTCGCAAAAGTAGGCTCAGAACCAGCCTGTGGTGCAGAGGTACCCTCATTCACAGTTTGCTTGCCTTTGGTCTTCGTCGCGGCATCAACACTATCAGCTTGGGTAACCGGTGGTGAGAACAGTCTACCACTCCTGGTGAATCGCTCGATTCCACCAACATTGTCCACTGCGGGATCTTTTAATTTGACTTCAGATTCAGACTTCTGATCCTGCACCTCTTCTCTTTTCAGTGGCTGCTCCACTCCATGATCGTGCGTGTACACACTCCCCCCATAATGCCAAGGAATGGCCCTTTCGCTGGTGAAAGGTAAAGGACCAGGGGTAGTGATAGTCATAGTGGATGGTCGCACTGGTGGCACCAGTTGTGCTTCTGGCACACTGATCTGAGCAGTCGGATAGAAAATCGTGATAGTGGCGATATCATAGTCGTACTCAGAGATCTTATTCATTGAAATGCAAACATCCGAAACATCGGAATCAAGTTCAACACTTACATCAGATTCAACCATAGTGTTTGGAATATTAGCAACAACATCAAAAAAATTAAATACATCATCAGGAATTACAATATCATCAGAAACAACACTTGTGAATTCTTCAACGACATCTTCAAACACCTCTTCAGCAACCCCTTCAACAGACTCTTGGACAGACAAGTCTTCAGCTTGGAGGATACCACTGTCGAGCAAGGCCTGGATACCCTGCTGCAACTTCAAACAACCTCCGCTTTGCGCAACACAACGCAAACAACCGCTCCCACAACCGGGGAAAACATCGGCCTTCTGCAAATATTCTTTGATTTCCAACAACGGTGTCTTTAGCTTCAACACATCTCTGACGGATTTGACCTCTTCTTCCATCACGTTAACATTTGCACCACCATGCTGCGGCATGGGATTGTTGACAACATTAGGAGTCGGCACAAAGTTAATGGCCTTTGAATCTATGAGGTCCTGAACTACGTGCTTAAAAGCTTTGCAGTTCTCAATATTATGGCCAGGCGCCCCAAAGTGGAAATTACACCTAGAATTGGCGTCATAACCCACTGGAAGTCTGCCAATGGGAGGAGCCAAAGTGCGTAACTGCACGAGTTATAATTGTTGAAGGCTAGGAAGAAACTGAGCGTACGACATCGGAAGAGTGTCGAAACGCCTGTCCATCATCTTTTGCCTCTGTTGATAGGCGGGTCTGTTACCCGGTTGCTGTTGGTACTGAGTTTGTTGACGTTGTGGTTGTTGTTGTTGCACTGGTGTTGTAGCCGGAATGGTCACGGCTGCAACATAAGGCTGCTGATGGTAGTTCTGAAAACTGTTCCTTCTGATACCCCTGTTCTGATAAGAAGACAAAGAATTTGCATCCCCTTCTCTCCGCTTCTGTCCTTCTATAAACGGCTTCTTCGCCCCTGATGATGATCCAACTCCATTCTGGATCTTACATGTCTTCAAGTAGTTCTCCACCCTCTCACCGGTAGAGACTACATCAGCAGAGTTAGAGGCATTGCAACCCACCAGACGCTCCAAGTAAGATCCTGGCAGAGTGTTCATGAACATGTTGGCCATCTCATTCTCCAATATCGGAGGCTGAACACGGGAAGCTGTCTCTCTTCAGCGCTGAGCAAATTCTCTGAAGCATTCGTTTCTCTTGAGAGACAGATTCTGGAGTTGAGTTCTGTCATGTGCCATATCAGTGTTGTACTGATATTGCTTCACGAAGGCCTCAGCCAAATCTCTCCAGCAATGGATGTGGGCTCTGTCTAGCCTCATATACCATTCTAAAGATGCCCCAGCTAGACTATCCTGGAAGAAGTACATGAGCAACTTCTCATCATCAGAGTATGCAACCATTTTGCGGAAGTAGGCTTGCACATGAGTCTTCGGGCAAGAGTTGCCATTGTATTTATCAAATATCAGAACTCTGAATTTTGGTGGCACCCTCACGCCTGGGACCAGCCCCAAGTCAGCAACATCTACCCCTAGAGCATTTTGTCCTTCCACAGCCTTCAGCCTCTCCTCCAATCTTCTAAACATGGGGTCCATGCCATGGCCCATGCCAAAGTCCTCTTGCAGCAGGGTGAACTGATCCTCTTGATCATCATGAATGGGTTGTTGATCAGGGTTGGCACGTGGGATCTGGATAGGCCCCGGTCCACTGGGTCTGTTAACTTCTCCAACTGGAGGATCAATTACCGTCTTTGGTTGAGTAGTGGCGGGATTCCTCTGTATCATCTGTCTGAGCTCTTGCTGTCCTTGAGCCACTCCCTGAACCACATCCATGAATTGGTTCATGAGAATTCTCATCTCGGCGAGCTCTGCTTGTAGGCCTTCCATTTCTCTCTGTTGATTTCTTCTAGTACCGTACCGGTGAATGCCTGAATTAGCTATCCTGCTAGTGGAACACCAAACAATATGAGAACCACTGCGGCGGTACCTGTTATGCATGACATGCAAATGAATATGTAAATGCAATGACATGTTTATCGATTTCAAAGGGTATTCTATCCCTTGATTTCAGTCTCACATCAGATGAACAATAAGAAAATCGAGCCGTGGATAAACTTCTGAGACCGAGATGCAATAAAGGAAAACCATCACATAAATGAGTCCAAAGAGAAGGGCCTTAGTGTAGCACCTCAAATTTGCACCCCCCCATTTGTATATCCATTTCATTTTTAGGTCATTAACATTGCATGGTATCATTGCATTTCATCAGTCAAAACTGGTCAGGAGAAATCATCTGTGCAAGAGAGACCAAGTATTTCCATGAGATAAAGGCCCTACGGTTGTTCTAGAAAGCTTACATGACCCAAGGTTCATTTTGATGCAATTTGGCCAAGTGTTGAAGGCTCAAAGTCCAAAGTGCAGTTTCAGGTCATCTGGGGCCCATAAAAGTCAACTGCAAGTCAACTGAGGGCTAGGAGGTGGAGAAATGGTTTGAGACATTTCATTCATGTCCAAAAGAGGTTCATTCATCATGTCAAACATCTACCTTGAAGGATTTGAAGCCAGATCAAAACTTTCCAAAAATGGAAAATGACCTGTAATTTGAAAGTTTCCAAAAATGGCATGTTTTAGACCAACTTCAACTCAACTTTCCAACATCACAGAAGCTTCAAATGAATTTTTGTCCAACATGAAAGTTGAATATATTTCTCTCCCATTTCCAAAAAGTCCAAGATCATGAATTTATGATGAATGGTTAAGGAGTTATGATCAAATCTTTGCAAAGTGTGCTTGAAAATTCAAATGGCCATATCTTTTGAACCAAGACTCCAATTTGAGTGCTCTTTTTTGCACAATTCTCCTCATGACATGAATTTTCCAAATACCTCATCACATGGCATGAAATTTGAACATATGATCATTTGCTTATTCATGAAGTTTTTGAAGGAAAATTGCTAAAATCAAAATTGGTTGATCACATGCATGTAATTCCATTTCCAATGTGTGCATGGGCTGATTTGAAGTGAATTTGGGCCCTTGGTGTGTACTATTCACGTGGCCATTTCATGCATGAAGTGAAAATGCAAATTGGGGCATACACCTTATATCCTTCTAATCTCATTTAGCTTTGGCCTAATGATGATTTCAGCTTATATAGCAGGGCATATATAAGCTTAATCACAACTGTGTTGAAGATAACACACAGTTTCAGATCTAGATCTTGAGTTTTGATCCAAAATTTCTCTCACAAAGAACTTCAAAATTCCTCACATAAACACTCATTTCCTTGCATAATTCTTGATCCTGGTGAAGTTTTGAGTGAGATTGAACGTGTCATGGGTGATTTTCTGCTCAAAATCGTGTATACCAGAGCTTGAAGGTGTTCATGGCAATTTCGAATTGAGCTGGATCTACATGTTTCTAAGCTTCCAATTCTTCATCAATCATCTCTACAAGCATTCTGGAACTGATTGGAACAATTACAAGTGCTGGATCGTGCAAAACCAGAATCTGCTCTTCAAGAGGTGAGTTTTTCGACCTTCACAATTCTCAAATCCATGTGTCTAGTTGTGTAGATCTTTGTTTGCTGATGAATCTGGTGGAAATTTCATTAAAAATGGAGCGTTATTCACTGAGTTATGAGTGATTTAAGTTTGAGATGTTGAAATGTTCTTGCTCGATTCTCACTAGTTATGAGGAATTAAGCTTAGATGTTTGTTGATTCGTGCTCTACGTTGCATGAGGATTCGTTTAGTATGCTTTTGGGAGAAATCTGGAGAAATCTGGAAATTTCTGGAAATTTGAGTATGCACATTCATCATCTTCATCATCTTCTTCATGAAGAAGATGAAGATCGTCCATGTTAGCGTCGGATTCTGCATATTTGCGATGGACCTGGTTTTGTGTATGCATGTCTTAGGGTTTAGTTTTGATTGGTCCATGTCCTGGCCTCACTAGCTAATTGATTGGTTCACAGCGCTTTGACTTTGCCATGCAAGCGCTGACTGGCCACCTGTATTAATGAAACGCCTAGTTTCATTGGCCTGGCGCGCTTTACTTTCAAATTCTTACACAGTTTGATTCCCAGCGAGAGCAAATATTCAAATCCATTCAGCATTTTAATGTTTCCCTCCATTTCCATGTGCTATGCTTCATTTCATTTTCATTTGTTTATGCTAACTTCTAAAATCCATAACAAATTGAAAAATGACTCAATTAATCCCCAATTTTTTTGCAAAATGATCCTTGTGATGTCTAGTTTTTTATGATGATGATTTCAGAGGTTGTGCATGGCTGGAATTTTATTTGTTCTAGGTTGATTGAACATAGGTGCTTTTATGACCTTTCCTTGCTCATCTCATTGTGAAATCCTTGATTTTAATCTAAATTGCTTGATATTTTACATGATAATTCTAGACATGTTAATGGATGTTTTAGGCTTGGTTTGGTATTTTTCTCATTTTCCAATTCTGTTTTATGTACATGTTTGCATGGTGTGACAATTTGTGTCACACAATTTGATGATCAACTTGTGCAATTTAGTTTCCATGCCAAATGACCTCTAATGCTTCTGATTTTTTCTGTGATGCTCATGTTAGAGGTGTTGAATGCTCATGAGTTTTTCCAGAATTATTTGAAGCATTTCTGTTTTGATTGGGAATTTTCATTCATAATGATCAAGTGTATGCCTTGAATTGGTCTTTGGCTTCTCTTGCCTATTACATGAACTTGCCTATTGATTTTGATTTAGTCCTTTTTAGGACTTGCTCTTGATTGAATAAACATGCTTTGTGTTGAATATCAAGTTCTGTTTTGGTTTTTTGATCCCCTTTTGACCCTAGGCTTTGACCTAGTGGTTTGTTACTTACATTTGAGTTGTGAATTTCAGGTTCAAGTATGCACCTCCATGATTGATGTTGCTCCTTCATTTGAGCTTGATCATTTGTTATTGTTGGCTAACACTTGCTGTTTTGTAGGCTTTGAGGACAATTCACTTGTGTTTATGGCTTATGTGTTGCATATTGGGTTGCCTGTTTGATATTGACTGTTGACTGTTTGTCTGAGTATTGTACTGATTGGTTTAGCTGTTTCCACTGGTACCTAAGTTGCTTTAAGTTCATTTGAACTTTGCTTTGCTTGCTTGTGGTTGGCATACCACTGAGGTATAATCCCTTGATCTTCATGTAGTCTGGAAGACCTGTCATGTTACTTTGGCAGGCACCTGTCTGAAGCCCTCCTTAAGAGGCAATGTTTGTGCTTGTTTAATTTTGTGCCAAGCAGGTAAAGTCCTCTTAAGAGGCAACTGGCAGATAAAAGGGATGTGCAATCCATCCCCTGCTATCCAGTTGTGTCATTCACTTTTCTCACACCATGTGTTGATGCATTGTGAATAAGAACCCAAGATCTTGTTGTGTCAGTCATGTGTAGAAGAGTTCCTTCATTCTGAACTCCCACACTTTCTATTTGATTCAAGCTCTCCCAGGCCAGGGATAAGAGCTATGAGGCATAACCATCATCTCCATTTCATCTGCTTCACCCTAACTCTCAATGTTAGGGTTAAGAGCTAAAAACACCCCATTCCAGTTGGCTTGTTTCTACAGCCTAGCCTTGTGTGTGAGCCACTTGTTTGCATATAGTGTGTGTGCTTGCTCTCTTGTGCTTGTGATTGTGCTGTTTAGGCTAGCTTGCTTCCTGTGCAAGTTAGGATTAGAAACCTCAACATAGGGATCGTATGCATGACAACTTCTAGGCTCGAGTCGTAGTCTCCCTAGTAGATTGTTATCTCCCTTTGTCTCTGGTTAGGTTAGAAGTTCTTTCACTGTTAAGGGGAACTACATCGCCCTGATCCTCATACCAGATGAGGTACGTAGGCAGGAGATGAGCTGATCTCTTCGGGCGCCCTTTTTCTTTTTCAACCCTTTTGTGTTGTGTGTGTTAGGAGATGGATGTAAGACCAGCGATTGGCAATCCGTATCCTATTCTTGTTTGTTTGGAGTCTGACGTAAGTCCAGCGATTGGCAGTCGGTTTCCTGTGTGTATTTGTTTGTTTGGAGTCTGACGTAAGTCCAGCGATTGGCAGTCGGTTTCCTGTGTGCGTTTGTTTGTTCGGAGTTGGATGTAAGACCAGCGATTGGCATTCCGATTCCAGTTGTGTGTTTCGTTTGCTGTCTCAGCGTCCCTGTTTCAGTGTTCTGTTTGGCGTGCGCTAGCCGAGCTACGAGTGCTCTGATTCTTCTCTGGTTAGAGAAGATACGTATGCATAGGATGTGATATCCTAGCGAGCACATTTCCCCTGTCCCCGTACTACGTCGACTCTGATGTTTGTGTCTGACAAACTACGTAGGCCCAGGAAGCGACATCCTGCCGAGTCCTTCTTCCGTCTTTCATCTGTGTTTTGTGTCAGTTTTGTGCATTCTTTGAGCAGTCTTTTCAGCAACCTTCCTTCTATTCTTTTTGAGCGTGGATCCCATCTAGTACGACGGATGCGTAGGGGTGCTAATACCTTCCCTTCGCATAACCGACTCCCGATCCTATCAATCTCTGGTCGCGAGACCATTTCCTTTCCAGGTTTACTTCGAGCGTTTCCTTTCCCTCCTTTGGGATAAATAACGCACGGTGGCGGCTCTGTGTTTCTTTTTCCCGCCGGTTTTTCACGTAATGCGACAGCTGGCGTCTCTGTTGGGGATTAAAAAGAAGTCGACCTCTTGCTGGTCCATCTTCCCTAAGCGAGTCAATCCTAGCGTTCTTTAGGATAGGGTTTGGTTGCTTTTACTACTTTATTTATTGCATTTATGATTATGATGTGACTGTTTATGTTTGCATTTATGTTTGCATGCATCATACTTTCATTGTGCTGGCTATGTGTCTGTCTCTCTGTGGGGTGGGAGTTACAAGAAGTAAAAGGCCCAATACCCAGGCTACGAGTGAACTTTAGGACACCTAGGAATATAGTGATTCACGGGAAGCGGGTGGTATTGCGCCACTTAGCGGAACATGATATCACGAGCAGTTCAGACTCTGATGGGGTATTATTGTTACATACATTTGGTGTGTATATGATGATATTCTTGAAAGGGTTATTTATCCTGTGTTTCTCTTGACCTTACCCTGGCCTATATGACACCCGTGAGTGGGGAGGGAATGATCATTTGCAGGTACAGATGGTGACTATGGTTCAGTTGGACTTATGGGTACTTATCTCTGAGACGCCGGAGTTCTGTCCGTGATATCTATCAACGAGTTCCATTTATTTCGGATCCCCGGGTTGAATTTGAGGATACTTGTTCAGAGGATTTGATTGTCGTCCGTTCAGTGGATTTCCTTAATGATAGTGATATATCCCCCGGTTCCGTTTATGTCGGAACTCCCCAAGTTGGATTTATGGTTACTCGGGCCCTCAGATGATTGTAATCAGTTCAGAGACCGGTCCAGTACAGTTGATCCTCAGATGACTTGGAAGATGGCACAGTGACCTGCCTGCATGCATTTGCATCATTCCCATTTCGCATTCATCTGCATTCCACCCATGTCTATCCGTACTCAGGGTCCATTTTTGATTGAGATTCTGGTCGAGAGACATCCTGATGTCAGAATGTTATTGATGAAATATTATCCGTCTCGATGAAGCCAGAATCAAAGGACGAAATATTCCTAGTACGGATAGACATTGCATGTGTGAGTCATATTAACCTATTTTCTGTTTTGTAGGTGTCAGTATCTAACCGGTGCGCATAGCTCTTCCGCTCAGATATCCTGCCAGACTCAACAAGCTCGGGCTGATGGATCCACCCAACGCCGACATTCTCGAATTGAAAGAGATGATGAGAGAGTTGTTCAAAGTCGTGCAAGGGCTCGCCTTGGGGAAGAAAGCGGTTGCTGAGAGGTTGGAGAGGATTGAAAAATGGCTGATAACGGAGAAAGTTCAAGGAAAGGCTCCGTCATCCGTGGTAAAGAAGCCCTCTGGCAATGGTCAGCCCAAGAAGGAGGTTGAATCCAATGGTGTGCATGCCAGAAAGGAACATGGAAAAGATCGTTATCACCCTTATGCTGCCACTGTAACCATTCCTGTTGGTAATCCACCTGAACCACAGCAACAACCGCCACCTCAACAGAAGGCACCGAAAGCTAATGGCCAAGTGAAGAAGGGGACGACGGATCGTCAGTTTGATAAGCCGCCCGTGACTTATACCCTTTTGTTCAAGAGGTTGAGGGATCTTGGGTTAGTTCGGCCGAGGATATTGGTTCCTGTAGAACTGCATCGGAGGCCTGCAAACTACGATGAGAATGCCAAGTGCGAGTTCCATTCTGGGGCACCAGGACATAACATTGAGGGTTGTAGAGCTTTTAAGCATGCCGTCCAGGACATGGTGGATTCTAAGGCCATCAGTTTGGCGCCAACACTGAATGTTAACGCTAACCCCGTGCCAGGTCCCGTGGGGGTGAAGGTGATGTCAAAGGACAAGAGAGGAATAGAGGTGACTGAGGGGGATCAGTTAAAAACTCCAATGTCTATGGTTCCAAAACATCTGATGAAGAGTGGAGCATTCCTTAGTGTTGATAACTGTTGTGCGGCCGTCGCCACAAACGGGTGTGTAGTGATGGGGGAAACGACCCAGAGAATGATGGAAGTAGAAATGGACGGTGCAAAATTTGAAACACCAAGTCAGGCAGTTGAAACCGTAAAAGTAGAGAACGCCATTCTTGCTGAGAAAGAGAAGAAGCTGTCCATTTCTTCTTACAAACAAGCCATGGAAGTGGTGAAGAACGGAGAAGCCCTAGGCTGGGGAAAGATCATAGACATTATGGTGAAAGCGGATATGTTCGGGGTTGGCTATCAGCCAGATCAAAAGTCGTCTAGACAAAACAGAGGACGTCGTCCACCGTTCACATTCATCAGTGCTGGAATGTTGGATCCAGGTCACGCCTGTACAGCGGGTGAAGAGATTGACAGTGACTGCGAGCTTGACTCGTGGATAAAATCGTGCGTACCAGGGAACTGGAAGGCCTCAAAGATCATCACTGTCACTCATCCTGAAGAGTAGTATTTCTGGTTTTCAAATTCTGTTTGCATGAAAGCCATACGTTTTGCCCGAAACGTAATGGTCCATTGTAAGGGCCATCTCATGTGTTTCATTTTGCAACATTTTGCATCATTAATAAATGGTTTTTGTAGTAAAAGCGGTGCTCCCTGTTTTTTATTTCTTTTCGCAGTTTTAAAAAAAATAAAAATGGCAATATTTATTTTCATTTTTCTTCCCTTTTGACTTGTCTTGTTTCGACCTCAAAAGTGACTATCTTTCTGATCTTATTGATAACATTTCGGTTACACCTTTGTATGACTTCGACAATCCGATCTATCATGCCGAAGAAGAAGGCGAAGAAGATTGTGATCTGCTGGAATTAGCCAGGTTGTTGAAACAAGAGGAGAAGGTGATTCAACCGCACGAGGAGCGATTCAAGATTGTTAATCCAGGCACCGCCGAGGTCAGAAAGGAAGTGAAGGTTAGGGCCGCTTCAGAGGCAAATGTCAAGAGCAGAATGGTAGCACTGTTGAAAGAGTATGTCGATATCTTCGCCCGGTCTTATCAAAATATGCCAGGGTGGAATACCGATGTTGTTGTATACAAGCTACCATTGAAGAGAAGAATGTCCTCCAGTGAAGCAGAAGCCGGTGCCTAAAAAGGATGAGAAGGTGAGAATGTGTCTGGACTACCGAGATGTGAACAGAGCTAGTCCGAAAGATGAATTCCCGGTACTTCGCATTGATGTATTGGTTGATAATACTGCTCGGTTCTCGGTGTTTTCCTTCATGGATGGTTTGCTGGCTGTGACCAGATCACAATGTCGCCAGATGATATGGAGAAAACAACGTCCATCATACCTTGGGGCACTTTGCGTTATAAGGTGATGCCGTTCAGTCTCAAGAGCGCCGGTGCCATGTATCAAAGAGCCATGGTGACTTTGTTTCATGATATGATTCATCGTGGAATCAAATGCTATGTTGATGACATGATAGCAAGGTCCCAAATTGAAGAGGGGCATCCGGTAAGTCTGGCCAAGTGGTTGGACCGGTTGAGACCACTCAGACTGAGGTTGAGTCCGAATCAGTGCAGTTATGGAGTGCTGTCCGGTAAACTGCTGAGGCTTATTGTGAGCGGATAAGAGGAATCGAGGTCGATCCTGCTAAAAAAAAAAGAAAGAGAAAAAAGCAATACAAGAAATGCCTGAACCGAAAACAGAAAAAGAGGTTCGTGGTCTTTTAGGCAGATTGAACTACATTTCATGGTTCATGTCTCATCTAATAGCCACGTGTGAACCTACCGAAGCTATTGAAAAAAAAAAGAGATCAAACGGTCAGGTAGAATAATGATTGCCAAGGGGCATTTGAAAAATAAAAGAATATTCGCAGGAACCTCTGATTCTGATGCCTCCCGTGGAGGGATGACCATTAATGATGTATTTGACAGCCTTCGAGGGGTCTATGAGGTGTGTGATGGGTCAGCATAACGAGTCTGGTCGAAAAGAGCATGCAATTTACCTTAGCAAAGAGTTTACCGACTGTGAAACAATACATTCACTGCTCGAGAAAACTTGTTGTACTTTGGCATAGGCTGCTCGCCGACTGAGACATTATATGCTGGTTCGTGCCACTTTGTGGATTTCCAAGATGGATTCGATCAGGTATGTATTTGAGAAGCCAGCATTGACCGGACGGGTTGCGAGAGGGCAATTGATTCTGACTGATTTGTGATATACAGTACACCTCTCAGAAGGCAATCGAGGGGAGGGTATTGTCCGATTACCTCGCCCAGCAACCCATTGAGGATTATCAACCGAGGAAGTTTGAGTTCCCTGATGAGGACATCGAGGTTATCAAATCGAAAGATTGTGAGTAACCGATCCCGGAGGAGGGGCCTGACCCTGAATCCGAACGGATTCTGATGTCTGATGGGGGGGTTGATGTGAGTGAGTTAGTGCTGCTTTGGTTACGCCCAAAGGGATCCCCTGTTCCTTTTTGTTGCCTGGTTAGCATTTGAATGCACCAACGATGGTGGCTGAGTACGAAGCTTGTATCCTGGGTATCGACCTTCGGTGCATACGTCTACTGGGGCAATGCCTTCCTCACTCGTGTATGGGATAGAAGTGGTGTTACCTGCTGAGGTCTAGACCCCATTGTGGAGAGTCTTGAGGGACATGAGATTGAAAGAGGCTGAGTGGACAAGGACTCGGTACGAAGGGAGCCTGATTGAGAAAAAAGGCCGGCAGTTATTTGTCATGGGCAGTTGTACCCAGTGAATGAAATATGCTTGTGGCTGAAAAGTGCAACTTCGTGCGTATCATATGGGAGACGTGGTGTTGAAAAGGATCCTTCCTCCTCAACAAACGCAGGGGCAAGTGGATACACAGTTATGAATGTTCATTCGTGGTCAAGAAGGTTTCCTCTGGTAGAGCCTTGTTGTTGAGGACCATGGATGACGAGGATTTTCCATCCCCTGTAAATGCGGACGCAGTTAAAAAATACTTCGTAAAAGAGACCCGCTGGACGAAAAGAATAAAAGAGTCCAGGCAAAAAGGGGCATCCCAGCAAACAAAAAGTAAATGATGAATGAAAGGGTTCAGGCAAAAATTAGGGATAAAAAGAAAAAAAAACTGTACACCCGGCAAGTCAAAATCCCCCGCAAGGGCGGCTTGGGCAAAAAAGGGTATCCCGGTGGACTGAAAACCCGAAAGGGCGGTCCAGGCAAAAGAGGGAATGAAACGAAACAACTGTGTCCCGCATGATCGTGTGTGCTTTGGTTAAGACACCTAGAGAATCTCCGACAGAGATCAGTTGGAAGCGTCTTGTTCAGAAGGCAGAAAGTGCAGAGAGTCTTGAGGACATATGGGGTGTAACCGAGTTGGAACTCGATGAGATCACGGTTTCACATTGCAATTAGGATAGATTTTTCCTTTTGTGCGCAATCACCTCTTTTCAGGGATTGCTTCCTGTGTTGCTCGGTTCTGAGCCACCTTTTGTTCAGTCAATAAAATGCATGTTCAGTCAAATAATTTTGTTTTGTTTTCATTACCGCTTTGATTGCAAAAACATCCGTTTATTTTGATAAAGAATCTTTGCATTTCGAAACATAGAGGTCCCTTCCGATGCATGCTTATAAGATTGAAAGCGTGAAATCTTATTCGGAAGTTTGAGTGACCTAAGTGTTGAAATTTTGGCACGCCTGGGGCACGTTTTTTATCTAACGATCTCTTTTGCAGGTGCTGGTAGCTACGTTCACTCACTTTCAGGTTGTGATCTGAAGCCCTTTGAAAAAAGAGATCCCCGCAGAGTCCAGTCAGGGGAAAGGGATAGAAAAATGGTGAAAAGACGGTGAAAGAATTATGGCGACGATCCTAGAGGGTAATTAAGAAGACCCTTCAAAGTCTGCAGACTAGAGAGTTGGCCCGGATCAGAGGAGATCGTTTGTCTCGGAGCAGAAAAAAGCCGAGAATACAAGATGAATCAGAAGAGACTGGATGAGTCTAGGAGCTCTCAAAGAGTGGAAAGTCCACACTATGGTGGGATGGTGAACACCAGTGTTCGACGAGTCGACGGGCGGTCCGTGTCCGATAAGCCATATCTTCTCAGCGGGTTCGAGGTCGTTATCTCCCCAGCGGATTCGAGAGCGGTGTTTCCTCGGCAATCAGGCCTGATATTGGTTATCTTCCCCAGCAGGGTCGAGAAGAGTATTCCCCCAGTAAGCCTGAGGATTGTTAATTTCCCAACGAGTCGGACGGTTGCTATTTCCCCAGCGAGGGTGTCTGTGGGTAGTTTGTTCCTCAGCAGTCAGGTCTGGAGTTCGCTGTATAAACAGGGTTGAGTTTGCAGTAATCCCCAGCAGGCTTGAAAGTGGCTATATCCCCAAGCAAGTCTGAAAACTTTTAAGAACTGTTCTTCCCCAGCAGTCGGGTAGCAGGCCTGAAAGTTGATCTATTCCCCAGCTAGTCTGAAGATTGTTAGTCCCCACTGAGCCGGAAGGTTGTCGTATCCCCAGCGGTGGTGTCTGTGGTTAGTTTGTTCCTCAGTAGTCGGATCTGAAGTACTGCTATCCCCAGCAGGGTTGTGATTGTTTTCCCCAGCAATTTTGTGTTGATGGTTTTCCCCAGTGAAGTCCCCAAGCGGATCATGTTCGGTGAAAATTGTCCCCAGTAGAGTTTATCTTCCCTGTGGGTTGGTAAGTTATCCCCAATGGAGGTGAACTTTGGTTGTTTCCCCTGGTGGAGTCCCTAGGTGGATTGGATTCAGTGAAAGTTGTCCCCGGTGGGATTTATCCTTTCTCCAGCAACAATGCTAGTCCCCATCGTGGTTGAGAGGTTTATTTCCTTTGCCTTCCCAAGAGTATCAGATCAGCGGAGCACTCCCAGCAGTACGTCCCCCCACAGAGTTGGAGAATCTAATCAGAATTGTGTGCTCAGCGAAGTGATCATTTCCTCCCCAACAGGAGTTTTCTTCATTTGCATCTTGCATGTAGTAATCATTGCATCCTCAAATAGCGTAGCATTTCCATTTAACATGGAGCATTACTCCATAGAAAAATTCAAACATATGCATTCATGTGTTACAACAGTTTGGACCATATCCCCAGCAGAGGCGGACCATTGTTCAACAATCCGCGTGGCACATTTGCAGCAGTTGCTTCTAACAGCATTCAGGGTTTGATAATTCCCCAAAGAGGTTTATTTCCTCACCCGTCAGCGAAAGGAAAGCTTGACTCCTCGGAGTAGTCCCCGGCAAGTGATTGGCCTTGTCTTGACATATGTAGGTGTCATCCTTGTGATACCAGTAGGTGTCGTGTTGATCCCTGTGTGGGTCCTTTTGGTGTCTGTGGACATCATCTTTCGATGTTCGTAGCATTCTTTCTCTTCCCATTCATCCGTTGATGTCTGGTCACCTCTCCGTTGGTGTCGGTAAACGTCGAGTTTCTCCCATTCGTCCGTTGACGTATGGTTGAGTCTTCCCATTCATCCGTTGATGTCTGGTCACCTCTCCATTGGTGTTGATAAACGTCGAGTTTCTCCCATTCGTCCGTTGACGTCTGGTTGTATCTTTTCCCATTCATCTGTTGATGTCTGGTCACCTCTCCGTTGGTGTCGATAAACGTCGAGTTTCTCCCATTCGTCCGTTGACGTCTGGTTGTATCTTTTCCCATTCATCCGTTGATGTCTGGTCACCTCTCCGTTGGTGTCGGTAAACGTCGAGTTTCTCCCATTCGTCCGTTGACGTATGGTTGAGTCTTCCCATTCATCCGTTGATGTCTGGTCACCTCTCCGTTGGTGTCGATAAACGTCGAGTTTCTCCCATTCGTCCGTTGACGTCTGGTTGTATCTTTTTCCATTCATCCGTTGATGTCTGGTCACCTCTCCGTTCGTGTCGGTAAACTTCGAGTTTCTCCCATTCGTCCGTTGACGTATGGTTGAGTCTTCCCAGTTCATCCGTTGATGTCTGGTCACCTCTCCGTTGGTGTCGGTAAACGTCGAGTTTTTCCCATTCGTCCGTTGACGTCTGGTTGTATCTTTTTCCATTCATCCGTTGATGTCTGGTCACCTCTCCGTTGGTGTCGGTAAACGTCGAGTTTCTCCCATTCGTCCGTTGACGTATGGTTGAGTCTTCCCATTTATCCGTTGATGTCTGGTCACCTCTCCGTTGGTGTCGGTAAACGTCGAGTTTGTCCCATTCGTCTGTTGACGTCTAGTTGTATCATTTCCCATTCATCCGTTGATGTCTGGTCACCTCTCCGTTGGTGTCAGTAAACGTCGAGTTTGTCCCATTCGTCTGTTGACGTCTGGTTGTATCTTTTCCCATTCATCCGTTGATGTCTGGTCACCTCTCCGTTGGTGTCGGTAAACGTCGAGTTTGTCCCATTCGTCTGTTGACGTCTGGTTGTATCTTTTCCCATTCATCCGTTGATGTCTGGTCACCTCTCTGTTGGTGTCGGTAAACGTCGAGTTTGTCCCATTCGTCTATTGACGTCTGGTTGTATCTTTTCCCATTCATCCATTGATGTCTGCTCACCTCTCCGTTGGTGTCGGTAAACGTCGAGTTTGTCCCATTCGTCTGTTGACGTCTGGTTGTATCTTTTTCCATTCATCCGTTGATGTTTGGTCACCTCTCCGTTGGTGTCGGTAAACGTCGAGTTTTTCCCATTCGTCCATTGACGTCTGGTTGTATCTTTTTCCATTCATCCATTGATGTCTGGTCACCTCTCCGTTGGTGTCGGTAAACGTCGAGTTTGTCCCATTCGTCTGTTGACGTCTGGTTGTATCTCTTCCCGTTCATCATCTTTCGATGTCTGGTCGTGGTTCCTTTTTCTGATAAAAATCGAAATCCCTAGTGGAGTCGTCGGTAAACGTCTTGTCTGGTCCAGTGTTAAAAATCCAAATACCCAGTGGAAGCTGCCATTGGTGAACATTCTTTTCTTTGATCATCCACCGCAGAGTGCAAATTTCTACGGTTCTTTGGTATTCAATCCCTGTGTACCTTGAAGGTCTGACAGCCGTTGCTCTCATCCGTTCAGGTTCCCAGCTGATTGAATAGGGGCAGCTGTAGCACCTCAAATTTGCACCCCCCATTTGTATATCCATTTCATTTTTAGGTCATTAACATTGCATTAACATTGCATGGTATCATTGCATTTCATCAGTCAAAACTGGTCAGGAGAATTCATCTATGCAAGAGAGACCAAGTATTTCCATGAGATAAAGGCCCTACGGTTCATCTAGAGAGCTTACATGACCCAAGGTTCATTTTGATGCAATTTGGCCAAGTGTTGAAGGCTCAAAGTCCACAGTGCAGTTTCAAGTCATCTGGGGCCCATAAAAGTCAACTGCAAGTCAACTGAGGGCTAGGAGGTGGAGAAATGGTTTGAGACATTTCATTCATGTCCAAAAGAGGTTCATTCATCATGTCAAACATCTACCTTGAAGGATTTGAAGCCAGATCAAAAGTGTCCAAAAATGGAAAATGACCTATAATTTGAAAGTTTCCAAAAATGGCAAGTTTTGGACCAACTTCAACTCAACTTTCCAACATCAAATAAGCTTCAAATGAATTTTTGTCCAACATGAAACTTGAAGATATTTCTCTCCCATTTCCAAAAAGTCCAAGATCATGAATTTATGATGAATGGTTAAGGAGTTAAAGTCAAATCTTTGCAAAGTGTGCTTGAAAATTCAAATGGCCATATCTTTTGAACCAAGACTCCAATTTGAGTGCTCTTTTTTGCACAATTCTCCTCATGACATGAATTTTCCAAATACCTCATCACATGGCATGAAATTTGAACATATGATCATTTGCTTATTCATGAAGTTTTTGAAGGAAAATTGCTAAAATCAAAATTGGTTGATCACATGCATGTAATTCCATTTCCAATGTGTGCATGGGCTGATTTGAAGTGAATTTGGGCCCTTGGTGTGTACTGTTCACGTGGCCATTTCATGCATGAAGTGAAAATGAAAATTGGAGCATACACCTTATATCCTTCTAATCTCATTTAGCTTTGGCCTAATGATGATTTCAGGTTAATTAGCAGGGCATATATAAGCTTAATCACAACTGTATTGAAGATAACACACAGTTTCAGATCTAGATCTTGAGTTTCGATCCAAAATTTCTCTCACAAAGAACATCAAAATTCCTCACATAAACACTCATTTCCTTGCATAATTCTTGATCCTGGTGAAGTTTTGAGTGAGATTGAACGTGCCATGGGTGATTTTCTGCTCAAAATCGTGTATACCAAAGCTTGAAGGTGTTCATGGCAATTTCGAATTGAGCTGGATCTACATATTTCTAAGCTTCCAATTCTTCATCAATCATCTCTACAAGCATTCTGGAACTGATTGGAACCATTACAAGTGCTGGATCGTGCAAAACCAGAATCTGCTCTTCAAGAGGTGAGTTTTTCGACCTTCACAATTCTCAAATCCATGTGTCTAGTTGTGTAGATCTTTGTTTGCGGATGAATCTGGTGGAAATTTCATGAAAAATGGAGCGTTATTCACTGAGTTACGAGTGATTTAAGTGTGAGATGTTGAAATGTTCTTGCTCGATTCTCACTTGTTATGAGGAATTAAGCTTAGATGTTTGTTGATCCGTGCTCTACGTTGCATGAGGATTCGTTTAGTATGCTTTTGGGAGAAATCTGGACAAATCTGGAAATTTCTGGAAATTTGAGTATGCACATTCATCATCTTCATCATCTTCTTCATGAAGAAGATGAAGATCGTCCATGTTAGCGTCGGATTCTGCATATTTGCGACGGACCTGGTTTTGTGTATGCGTGGCTTAGGGTTTAGTTTTGATTGGTCCACGTCCTGGCCTCGCTAGCTAATTGATTGGTTCACAGCGCTTTGACTTTGCCATGCAAGCGCTGACTGGCCACCTGTATTAATGAAACGCCGCGTTTCATTGGCCTGACACGCTTTACTTTCAAATTCTTACACAGTTCGATTCTCAGCGAGAGCAAATATTCAAATCCATTCAGCATTTTAATGTTTCCTTCCATTTCCATGTGCTATGCTTCATTTCATTTTAGGACTTGCTCTTGATTGAATAAACATGCTTTGTGTTGAATATCAAGTTCTGTTTTGGTTTTTTGATCCCCTTTTGACCCTAGGCTTTGACCTAGTGGTTTGTTACTTACATTTGAGTTGTGAATTTCAGGTTCAAGTATGCACCTCCATGATTGATGTTGCTCCTTCATTTGAGCTTGATCATTTGTTATTGTTGGCTAAAACTTGCTGTTTTGTAGGCTTTGAGGACAATTCACTTGTGTTTATGGCTTATGTGTTGCATATTGGGTTGCCTGTTTGATATTGACTGTTGACTGTTTGTCTGAGTATTGTACTGATTGGTTTAGCTGTTTCCACTGGTACCTAAGTTGCTTTAAGTTCATTTGAACTTTGCTTTGCTTGCTTGTGGTTGGCATACCACTGAGGTATAATCCCTTGATCTTCATGTAGTCTGGAAGACCTGTCATGTTACTTTGGCAGGCACCTGTCTAAAGCCCTCCTTAAGAGGCAATGTTTGTGCTTGTTTAATTTTGTGCCAAGCAGGTAAAGTCCTCTTAAGAGGCAACTGGCAGATAAAAGGGATGCGCAATCCATCCCCTGCTATCCAGTTGTGTCATTCACTTTGCTCACACCATGTGTTGATGCATTGTGAATAAGAACCCAAGATCTTGTTGTGTCAGTCATGTGTAGAAGAGTTCCTTCATTCTGAACTCCCACACTTTCTATTTGATTCAAGCTCTCCCAGGCCAGGGATAAGAGCTATGAGGCATAACCCTCATCTCCATTTCATCTGCTTCACCCTAAGTCTCAATGTTAGGGTTAAGAGCTAAAAACACCCCATTCCAGTTGGCTTGTTTCTACAGCCTAGCCTTGTGTGTGAGCCACTTGTTTGCATATAGTGTGTGTGCTTGCTCTCTTGTGCTTGTGATTGTGCTGTTTAGGCTAGCTTGCTTCCTGTGCAAGTTAGGATTAGAAACCTCAACATAGGGATTGTATGCATGACAACTTCTAGGCTCGAGTCGTAGTCTCCCTAGTAGATTGTTATCTCCCTTTGTCTCTGGTTAGGTTAGAAGTTCTTTCCCTGTTAAGGGGAACTACATCGCCCTGATCCTCATACCAGATGAGGTACGTAGGCAGGAGATGAGCTGATCTCTCCGGGCGCCCTTTTTCTTTTTCAACCCTTTTGTGTTGTGTGTGTTAGGAGATGGATGTAAGACCAGCGATTGGCAATCCGTATCCTATTCTTGTTTGTTTGGAGTCTGACGTAAGTCCAGCGATTGGCAGTCGGTTTCCTGTGTGTGTTTGTTTGTTTGGAGTCTGACGTAAGTCCAGCGATTGGCAGTCGGTTTCCTGTGTGTGTTTGTTTGTTTGGAGTCTGACGTAAGTCCAGCGATTGGCAGTCGGTTTCCTGTGTGCGTTTGTTTGTTCGGAGTTGGATGTAAGACCAGCGATTGGCATTCCGATTCCGGTTGTGTGTTTCGTTTGCTGTCTCAGCGTCCCTGTTTCGGTGTTCTGGTTGGCGTGCGTTAGCCGAGCTACGAGTGCTCTGATTCTTCTCTGGTTAGAGAAGATACGTATGCATAGGATGTGATATCCTAGCGAGCACATTTCCCCTGTCCCCGAACTACGTCGACTCTGATGTTTGTGTCTGACAAACTACGTAGGCCCAGGATGCGACATCCTGCCGAGTCCTTCTTCCGTCTTTCATCTGTGTTTTGTGTCAGTTTTGTGCATTCTTTGAGCAGTCTTTTCAGCAACCTTCCTTCTATTCTTTTTGAGCATGGATCCCGTCGAGTACGACGAATGCGTAGGGGTGCTAATACCTTCCCTTCGCATAACCGACTCCCGATCCTATCAATCTATGGTCGTGAGACCATTTCCTTTCCAGGTTTACTTCGAGCGTTTCCTTTCCCTCCTTTGGGATAAATAACGCACGGTGGCGGCTCTGTGTTTCTTTTTCCCGCCGGTTTTTCGTGTAATGCGACACTTAGCCAACAGTATATCAAGAGAGGATCTCCACAACAAGCCTGTGGATCATCACTACAAATCAACAAAGCAAAAAGAGGAACAAAAATCAGGAATCAGCCTCCTGTATACAACCCATAAGGACTGTTCCTCACTTCAGCCAGCAGCGCCACCGTGTCAGGATGATCTAGAGATTCTGTCAAACGCCGGATGAGCAAATTCCTCTTGTGAATAATCCCATCTAGTTCATTGATGTTCTCTATGTAGTAATTCTCATCGTCCTCTCCGAAAACCTGTTCGAGTCTAGACCTCTTCAAACCCGCCAGCACCTTGAGTTCTTAAATTTGTTCTTGAGCCTTGTCGAGTTGATCTGTGATGTAACCATTGGTTGAACGAGCGCATAGAAGCTCATTGTTCTTCTCCTTCAGCAAAGTCTTCAATTTCTCCATCTGACCAATAAATTGAGCCACCATCTCCTCCTCTTTTGCCTTCCGAGAAGCTGAAAATGCATCCCATTGCTCTTGCCACCCAGCTAACTTACCATGAGCATCCGTTAACTGCTACTTGACTCGCCTTAACTCAGAACTGGATGATCATAAGGCTTTGCAGTCTTCCTGAAGAAGTCCACCTCCACAACCAATTTCTTCTCCGCTTCCTCTTGTAATTTGATAGCTTCCCCCTTCTGATATTCCGCCTCATGGTACAAGTGCATGCAGTCTTGCAATTTCACACTCAACTCCCAATTTTCAGTTTGAAGTTCCTTCATGGCATTCTTCAATTTTTCATACTCCTCTCGACTCACCGTTGTTGACTGCTTAGGAGTAGGTGGATACAAAGGTTCTTCAATAGGAAACGGCAAACCAAACTCCTCCACTCTTCCCTGAAGCCAATCTTCATACTGAGGATAAGTCCTGCAATCTCCTTTTCCAAGCACAATCCTTCCTCTCTTGATCACCTTGAGCCAGGCCTCAACTGCCTTATGGGATATAGTCAGATCAGATGACGAATGGAAAAACAGAGATTCTTCCACATCTTTTTCCAAAGGCGGAGTTCTTAAAGCATATCCAAACTGTCTGACTGCTAGAGAAGGATTATAGTTGATACCTCCTCTTCTTCCTACCAATGGTACATTCGGGAAGTTCCCACAACTGTGAATAATATCCGCCCGAAGCAAGTTCTGGTCTGAACACCAAGAAATATCTTTAGCTCTTATCCCCATCAGTCTCTTCGACCAACTCAACGAGTCCTTAAAATCAACGAACGCTCCTGACTTGGGTAGGCGGGAACTGAACCACTTATGAAACAAAGGTGCACAACAATTCACTAATCCTCCTTTTCTGTTCTCATTCTTGTGATGCACTGAATGAAAGAAATCTCCCAACAAGGTCGGCACTGGATTTCCCAACACGAAGAGGCGTATTGCGTCTACGTCCATAAATTTTGCAATATTAGGGAACAGGACAATCCCGTATACACAAAGAGCCAATATAGCATTGAAACCCCTCCAATCACCATCTTCAAGCTTCTTCCTGGCTTCTCCTACTAGGAAACTCAAATGAAAACCCCTGACTCCTCCTTTTTGACACATATTAGACTTCAGAACTGACTTCCCCAGATATGTGGCTGAAGCAACCATGCTGGGATCGGGCATAGACTCGGAACTGTAGAATAACAACTGCGGCTTGATAGGAATTCTGAAAAAAATAGAAACCTCCTCCAAAGTAGGGACCAAAATATAATCTGGGAATGTAAAACACCTCAATGGAGGGTCATAGAACTGCAGCAGTATAAAGAGAGCATCGTGTTGATCTTTGGAGAGAACCGTAACGAAACTTGAGAATCAAACCATAATCCTTCTAGAGAATCGTGATCCATTAACTTCATCAGCTGTTGAATAGGATCCAAACAAACCACAGGAAACTTGTAGGCGACATGTCTCTTTCTGCCAATATCCATCTTAAGAGAACCAGAAAACCCCGACCAGAATCAAGAAGAAGATATAAACCCCTAGGAATAGATAAACATGTGTTAAATGATATGAATGTGAAATGATGTGATGCAATGCAGTGACATGGAAATCAGGATTGCTGTATCTGCTTGAACAACTGTCCGGTTGCACTGTTTGAAGAGAAACCCACTGAGGTATATAATACGAGATCAAAGCTCTGCTCCAGAAAACCGGGTTGGTTGAAGGTTAAGGTTTCCTGAATTTAGCCCGCCCCTCACTGGTAGGTTCTAAGAACAGAAGTTCGTCAGCTTCTTGCCCTTCAATCGAATAATACGTTTACCACTGAAGGTTTGGCATTATTACGAGACAAAAGACCTCCACTGACTCCCCTCAACAGGACATCCTAAAAGCAAGTTCCCAACCTCGGGGTCCTTGGATTGAGTAGCGAGAATGCACCCACCAGAGCTAACATAAACGCGTCTCGGAGGAGAGGCCTCGGCTGAGTCCTCGGTAAATGGTCACCAGAGTTGATGATTTCTAGAGGAATATCTGTCGTTATGGAACACCCATAGGACAAAATATATCCAAAAGAAACCTCGTCTGGATGTGGGTCTCATGAACGACTTAACGTAGAAACATGCCACGCAAGCCTCATGACTATCCACTCTAAAACCTGTGTGTACGCTCAAGCCTGGGTAGTGGGCTTATCTCTCATAAAACACCCCAACCCAACAAACAATCACTCCCACAGAGCCAACAAATACAACCATCATATGTACACAATGCAATAAGATAAAGCAGATAAATGCTGAAAGTAAATAACTGTACAAAAGAATAAACACCCAACAAACAAGAAAACTCACAAAATCTAGGAGGGACTCGCATAGGGAAACCAGGGTCCCCAGCAGAGTCGCCAACTGTCATAACATAAAAAAAATGCGAAGAAACAACCGGCGAAAAAAGAAGACAGAAGAGTCGCCACCGTTTGTTATTTATCCCAAAGGAGGGAAAGGAAACGATCAAAGAAAACCTGAAGAAAAAAGAAAAGACAAGGTCTCGTAACCAAATCTTGGGTTCGGGAGTCGATTATGTGAAGGGAAGGTATTAGCACCCCTACGCATCAGTAGTACTCTACGGGATCCACTCTTTTTGTTCTTGTCTAAAGGATGTTTGTTTATCTAAGGTACTATTTACTAAAAGATGGGTCAAAAGAAAATGACTCGCACAGATGTCGCATCCACTGCATACGTATCTCATCTGGACATGAGAATCAGAGTCTTCATAGTTCGGCAACCTATGGGTTAAAGAGGAGTGTGCTCGCTAATACATCGCGTCTTATGCCTACATATCCCATCTGGAATGAGAATCAGAGCAAAATGTAGTTCAGCTAACTACGAGAACAAAGGGTCTCGATTGCAACTAGAGCAAGAGAAAGGGAAGGTCTCGATCGCAACGAGGGCGAGAGAAAAGAATCGCAACAAGGGCGAAAGAAAACAAGGATTAGTTGTTAGTCGTCAGTCAAACTCGGCAAGACATTGCGTCTCGTGCCTACGTATCTCATCTGGAATGAGAATCAGAGTTGTCGTAGTTCGCTTAACTAGGGGTTAAGGATCGCCATCTGAACATGGGCTTACAAAGGAGGACACCAGCTGTGTCAAAGGAAAGTGGGCAATGTGTTCAACGTCCTAGAAATAGGTGTCGCAGCTCGTTGAGTCGAGTCTTAGGCAGTTACCTATTTGCAATAGAACGGATTGACATACCATAAGATCGGAGACGCACGTGTCTAAAAAAGGGGAAGCTCTTCCCTAGAGTTGTCATGCAATGTGGACCTATGTGTTAGGATTTACAAATGGGAACATCTATCTAATGTTAGCATGTAAAGAATAAGGGAATTCTACCTATGTTATCATACAAAGGGTTCTACCTAATGGGTGCTACCTAAACGGAACAAGAGTCGGCGGATGGAGCAAGGAGAGGAGCCACAGATAAGGGTAGATGGTGATGCCTGACGCAATCGACTTACAGGTAGATGGCGATGCATGAAACCATCGACTTACAACAGAAATGGCGATGCATGAAGCAATTGACTTACAAAAGGATGGATGAATACATGTTGGTTCTGTTAAGTTTTGAAAATGATTACTCGACATTGGATCGAGCTTTTGATCTTGTTTTGAAATGGTTATCGGATGTTCCTTTTAATTCTTGTATTAACAGATGAATAAAGAATGAAAGAATAAATATTATACACTTCATGGGAGAGGGGTACATTTGTTATGAATGGGGATTGTTCATGGCAATCAAACAATAAGAATAATACCTCATACATCATACAAGTAGGCAACAGTTAATCAATCAGATAAGTAAACATGTATATAATCAAATCAAATGATCAAAGAATGAACTAATGAAGCATTAAACAATGTATGGGAAGTATAAACATGTTAAACAATCAAACAATAGAAGCGTGGATGAAAGAAACAAGTATGACAAATGACAGATGAATCAAACAAATGAAAATATGCACACGAAGGATCACTGAATAATTTAATCGGGAAATGATGCAAGGATCAAATAAAATCAAGATGAAAGGCCTATAATACATGGCATATGATATGAACAAAAGAGGATCAAAAGATCTCTTCAATTGCCTTAAGCAATCCCTAAGTCAAACACCGATCATAGAAAAGTCAACTAAAAAGTCAAGTCAACTTAAAAAATATGAAATAAATAGCAAATTAATCAAGAAAATTATGAAAAATTAAACTAAGTAAGGTGGGTTCAGGACATCATCATCCCCCAAAAATATTTCAAAAACAATGAAAATTAGTATATAAATTTATTGAAATAAAATAGAAGTCAAATGAAAAGTTAACCAAACAAACTAGGTCAAAAATAAATCCAAAATAAATTGAAAATGGGAAATAAAATTCCAAGAAAAGGTCAGGTTGACCATGAGACATTGGTCAACCCTCATCCCAAAAATCAGAACCTAAAAATAATTTTAAGTCATGAAAATAAAATTAATAAAAATATGTGTGTTAAAATGAACCATTTAGAATAAACAATTAAAATGAAATATTAACTTTAAATGAATATGAAAATAAAAATTAAATAAAATTAAATAAAACAATAAGAAATGATGAAAATATTTTTTGGTATTTTTATGAATAAATAAAATATGTTTATTAATTAGAAACAAAACAGAAAATAAAATTAATTAAAAAAAAGGAAATGAAAATAAATGTGTGAAGGTGATGGGCCTTGAACAGAGGGTGGGAACAACGAAATAGCCAAGGCCCGGTCCAAGTGATATTAAAATCCAGCGTGACATAATATTTAAATGAACATTTAATTAAAAAATAACATGTAAACCCTTATCAATCGGTCACGCTGGTTTTAAGTCACAAAAGAACAAAATTGGAATGGATGGACATGATTACAAGCTATGCGCACGATCTAACGGTCTACAGAATGACATGTTTCCCTCTTCTTCATGAAACATAAACCCTAGCCCCATGCAATGAAGGAAAACGCGAAAAACAATATATTTGCTCAATCTTCCAACCAAAAATACTCATGTTATAGTGTACCAAACATCATGAAGTAAAAACCAAAGTTCAAGTATGGAACGAGTAGATCATCATGGTATCTTGTTTTGGATAAAATAATGGCCTTAGCATGAAGAAAAGTGGAAAATAAGACACCCTCATGAACACGGATATGGATAGTATAAACTCAGTAACATGAACAATGCCTCATATTGAGGGCTTCAGCAACAAGCATAGCATATGGTTATCATAAGAAATCAACATGAAGCAAGCATGGCATAATGGAAAACAACATTAAGCAAGCATGGTAAGCATGGTAAACATGATGAACAAGCATGGAATATGGCCATGGAAGAGAATGATAGAATGCTTACCTAGTGGAAATCAGTCCAATGCTTCTTGGTAATGGAGGAATGGAAGAAGAAAGGTGTTGTTTAAATGCTTCAACTTTGGGAACTTTGATGAACAATACCAACTGACTTCAAATGCCCTTTGCTTGCCTAGCTCGAAAATAACAGCCACCACCTTCAGATTAGGGTTTCAAGCTCTTAAGTATGATGGATCTAACATTCTAAATGGGCTTGCAAATGTTTGTTTTGGTTATGTGCAAAATGATGCAAAAAGTGAGGTGGTGAAAGCAAGCTCTTGTTTTGGAAAAACTTAAGTTAGTGGAAACAAAAGTACGTGGCCAAATGAGGTAAAGAATGTGGGCTTGTCGTTTGTGCAGCATTATTGGTTTGGCTGGTGCAACATAAAAACAGTCCAAGATGAGGACTTTATGACCTTATATCTTGATGAGCACATGACCAAATGGTAAGACAATGCAAACAGTAGAAAGAGTTCATGGAGCTTAACATCTTTCATGTTGAACACAAGTGGAAATGATGAATGGAGGAATGTGAAAAGTGGCCTTAAAGTTCAGGTTTCATCAGGCCAAAAGGTTGGGCCAGTTTGGCCTAACATGCTGCCTAGAAATTCAGTTCATGATGTCAACTTTAGATGAGTGCATCTCTCAAACCAATGATCCAAATGGGATGATTCCCAAAGGATGTGAAAGAGGACATGGCAAGATAAAATTGTTATGAAGAAAGTATTTTCAAATGGTTCCTTGAAGGGCAAGAAATCTGGCCAAGAAATCTTGACAAACTTTGCATATTTTGGGACTTAGAAGATTTTCTAAGTGTCTTAAAAAAATGTCTCACTTTGACTTGGCATAACTTTCTCAATATTGATCCAAATGGAGAAAACTTTATATCTCTAGAAAGATAGGAACAAGAGGAACAACTTTCATGTTGGAGAAATTTTCAAATTGAGCTTGTATCTGGATGGAAAATAGGCTTAAAGCGAGTGCAACAACCATGAAAACTTGCCTTAAATGGAAAGTCAACCATTTCCACATTAGGTAACTTCTTCAATTCCTGATTAAATGATGAGTCCATGATCCAACCTTGATCAAATTTCACATGTAGGCTCCCTTAGGCATGAATTTTGAGACTCCACTTTCAAAATGTCAGGAGTTGACTTTTCTGGCCCTACAGTTGACTTTTCCCAAATTGTCTGATTCCCGATTCCATTGATCAATTGAAGCACCTCTGGCTCAAATAAAGAGTTGATTTTTTGTATGTAGACCCTTGTAGACATATGGAGGGCCATGGTAAAGAGTTTCACCCAAGGAATCAGAAATAAACTGATTTTATACCAAACCCTAGTTTAGGGCAAAATGATCAAGAACTGATTGCACTGATTGCCAATGGATCTTTCTATGATAATTGTGGGTGTTCCTAGGCCAATATGCCTCTCCAAACATGACATGGATGATCCCCTCTACTTCCAACCAAACATTCCCTGTTGCAGGTAGTCATGAAACTCTAATTTCTGATTAAATCCAGATACACACTCTAGGAGCTCTGAATCCTCCATTGATGAACTGTAGACCACAATAAGATACCTGGACCACCTTGAGACCCTTGAGACTTATATACTTGGAGAATAAAGTCCAATTCTCAATCTTGCTTTGTGTGGGCTCCTTCTGTTAATGACTGATCAATCAAACCCTGATTTCCATGTCACTAATGCAGTATGCAATGAGTATGACCTAGTATGATGCTAATGAAATGTAAAACATAATCCCATGCTTCTAGAAAAAAAATGAAGGGTAAATTTTGGGGTATTACACTATGTGAGCCAAATTGAAGAACCATTGCTATGTTCATCCAAAGTGAAAGATACAAGAGACATTGGGGATCTTCTAAGAGCTTGTTTGATTATGTTGATTGCTTGAGCTTACACTTATTTTGTTTGTATATTCCAAAGGATGGGAGCTACTTGGATCATCAATATGATCTCAAGAGAGGAACTCCATTTGTGGTCTTATTTCTTATCCTTCATCTCTCGTATGATTAGGACTTTAGCCATTCTTCTTCTTCCCCCCACTCCAACCCAAGCCAAAACTTTTGTGCAAACATTTAACACTTGTTTTCAAACATTAGAAACCTAAGCCTTATGCTTTTGATTTTCAAACTGTCTTTTCATAACACTTATTTTGAATTGAATCTTTAAGTCAACTTTGACCATACTTTGTAAATACTTTTCATTGGTAAATATAACCCATTCAAATGATTTTGTGGTTTCAATAGCCACTTTCTTAATCAAAACTTTTCATAATCTTTAGCTATTAGGTTTGAGTTATCCTTGAGGTAGATGTAATACTCACCTATATCCTTAGTGATGGACAATGAGTCTTCCATGCTTATTATAGGGTTAACCCCTCACTAGCATGTTGAAGTTATCCTCACATGGTGGATTTATGGTTTTAGGTTGAGTTTTCTCCCTTGGATAACAAAAGACCTTAAGGCTTTTGGACCAATCAATTCACCAACTTGTTTTGAGATTTTTACCCCGATCTAAGAGGTTTTGATCCTAATCTTTTTCAAATGGTACGTAGACAATGGGTTTATCCATCCAAATATAAAAATGTAAATAACTTGTATATTCTCTTCTCATCTCTTCAATCATGTTTGCACAAATAAATTTTCACAAAATACCAACCTAACAACAAATGTGAAAAGGGCTCCCTAGGAGTACCTAGGATGTTTTGGGTGCTTAAAACCTTCCCTTTGCATAACCAACCCCCTTACCCCGATCTCTGACATTTTTACTAGTTTTTGATTCGATAAAACTTTTAGGTTTTTGTTCGCTTTCTAACCATTCCTTTGGATAAGTAGAAGTGCGGTGGCGACTCGACTTGTATGGTTTACCTTGGATTTAGTCAATATCTCTAATGGTAACGAATACCCCGCTACAGAAAAGTGGCGACTCTGCTGGGGAACATTTGCCAAGTGGGTTTTGCCTACTTTTCATATATGTTGTATTGTTGTGTATATTATTTTGTGACATATTTTTGTGCAATTTGGGATTACTGTATTGTATCTAATGATTGAATTTCTTGAATATTAATTCCTTGTATGCTTGGTGATCCTTGTGAGATGAGTTCTATACCCGAACTCGAGTGCACTTAGGATAGGAGAATGGCTTAGTCTTGTTGACTTGTGTGGAGTTATTCCTTAGCAAGTTGACTTGCAAGCCCATTCACTTGGTGGAGGTCATGTTGGGATCAATAATGTCACACAAGTAGTTGTGGTTAGACATTACTCTTTCCAATATAGACCTTAGAAGCCAAGGACCTTAGTTTACCAAGCCCATCTTGGCCTATTCTTAGGATGTAGTGCGAAAGTCGTTCAAGTGTAAGATTTGATACGATTGTTACGCGATACTACACTCATAAGAATCTCTCTTGAGAATATTTTTGGAATACAAGTAGTCGTTTTATCCGATAATATCCGAAAGATGGGATGATGACTATGGGAACCTCTTGTAGAACATGTTTGGCAGGTTTAAACCCTAGTACACTCCCTTTGGGTGGTTCTTAACCGAGACTCCATGCTCGTGACTTGCAACAAACCCTTGATTCATGGTTGATCCGTTCTTGTATCCTTAATATCAATGGAACTTGGGTGTTGATAAGGTGTAAACCATAATCCACCAAAATGGATGATTGATATTAAGGATGGCATGATCCATCCCATGACCTTTGTTTGGTGTGCTTTGCTTGATCCTTGAGTGTGATTGTTGCATTCATGCATTCATGCACCCATTTGCATCCATATCATCAATAATAAGAAAATTTTCAAGGAACTTAAGAGGTCTATTTGCAAATTCTCAGACATGGAAAGACAAAGAAGGAATACAAAGAAGTACAGTTTCAGACAACCCGACTTGAAAGAGCTAAGGAATTTGACATCCTATGTATTAGATCCCTTGGGTTTCAAGGCTCTTTTTTGGAAGCTTCTATATGTTCCGACTACTCAGGTGGACAAAGGATTGATGAGTGTATTGATGCAGTTTTATGATCCCTTGTACCGTTGCTTTACATTTCCGGATTTTCAGCTTTTGTCCACGCTCGAGGAGTATGCCTACCTTGTGGGTATACCTATTCTAGACCAGTTGTCGCTCAGTGGCTTAGAGAGTGTTCCTACTTCTCAAGAGATAGCTGATATGTTGCGTATAGATGAATCTCTGGTTGATGCTCATATGACTACCAAAGGTGGAATTCAAGGTCTCCCTTATGAGTTCCTCATTGCTCAAGCTACTATGTATGGGAATGCCATGAGTGAGGATGCCTTTAAGGCCATATTTGTACTTCTCATCTATGGGCTAGTGTTATTCCCCAACATCGACAATTGTGTGGATGTGAACGCTATTACGATTTTCTCTACTCTTAATCCCGTTCCGACTCTGTTGGGTGACACTTACTTTTCTTTGCATATGAGCAATGCAAAGGGTGGTGGTACCATTGTGTGCTGTTTGCCTTTGTTGTACAAGTGGTTTATTTCGCACTTGCCACAGACGACCTCCTTCAAGGAGAACAAAGGATGTCTACGGTAGTCTACGAGACTTATATCTCTCACTAATGATGATATCTTTTGGTACAATCGTGTGTATGATGGTGTGCAGATTATCGACTCTTGTGGTGAATTCTCCAATGTGCATCTTCTTGGTACAAGTGGTGGGATTAACTACAACCCTATTTTGGCACGTCGTCAGCTTGGGTTCCCCCTAAAGGATAAACCCAATAACATTCTGTTAGAGGGTGTGTTCTTTCAGGAGGGTAAAGATCCCCAAGACTTGAAGGGTAGGATGGTCTGCGCTTGGCGCAAGATCCATAGGAAGGGAAGGAAGGAGCTAGGTCCGAAGAACTGTATCGCTTTGGAGCCTTACACTTCTTGGGTTAGGAGGAGAGCTTCTCAGTACCTCATGTCGTATGAGTATCCAAGACCTACACCTTTGGTTGTGGCTGGTGTAACACCCCAAAATTTTCCCTCCTCATTCATGCATTCATTTAGCATTTCATATTGCATTTCATCATGTCAATCAGAATTAGATCCAAGAAACTTTATTTAAAAAAAAAAAATTAAATAAATAAATAAATAAATAAAAATAATAATAATAAAAAAATAAATAAAATATAATAGAAAAAACTTGGACTTGGACCTCTCTCATTTGAGCCCACAAAGCCATGAAAATCAGGTTATAAAAGAGGGAGATCAGACAGAAAAAGGAAGAGAAGCAAAATACTCTGAGGTTTCCTTGAAACAAAACCCTGGACAAAACCTGAAGAGAAACCTGACAGAGAACTCAGAGAAACCCCCAGGCAGCTCTGAAAAATTCAATCTGACTCACACACTTTCATCTCACGCAAACCCTAACATTGCCTTGCAAACCCAGCCGTGCCATCTGATTTCAACCGATCTCTCCCATCAGGTTTGCCCTATTCCCATTATTTTACGCCTTCAATTTGAATGTTCTAAATGTGTGATGTATTATGTTTGAATTTGGAAGTGTGGATATCGTTAGGTTTCGCATATGCATGAATGGGTGAAACCTATGCCTTGAATGTTTAATCACATGATTTCTGAAATGTATGCCACAGGGTTTGAGGTTTCTGAAACCATATTGTTATCCATGAAAAAAATGCTTATCGTGTTTCACTAACCCTTTTGTTGAGTTTTTGTGAGGGCTCACAGACTCTTTCAGAGATGGTTTGCGTGGTTTTCCCACTTTATTTGTGGGATACCCCCTGGAGGTTCATTCTGATTACCTGTACTGACTCACCTTTCTTTGAGGGCATTAGCTTGGGAGATCCCTGGGTTTCTTACTCCTTTAATTGCTGTTACTTCGGATCTTTATCCGTGTGGTACTTTTACCTCTTTTTCCGCATTATATCGCTTTCTTAGCTGGAAGACCTCGATAGGAGGCATTTGTTTTCTTTTGTTTATTTACTTCTGAGCCCCTTGTTGGCATGTTTACTTTATACATGTTTGTTTTGTATGTGTTCGTATCCCCACAGGTAGCGCGGTTCCTTCGTCGAGGACTGTCTTTTTGCCCTTTTGCATGAGTAACCCTCAAACCCTACAAACTCATTGATTTTTCTTCTCCTAAACACACGTTTACTCCTTCTACTACAGGTGAGTAAGTCTCCAAAGGTCGAGCATCCGGTAGATTGCGTAGTAACGTCGTTCGTCCAAATCCTACTCCATAACCCCGTAGTTAGCCGAACTACGGCTTGCTCTGATTCTCATTCCAGATGAGATACATAGGCATAAGACGCGATGTCTTAGCGAGCACACATCCCCCCAACCCATATGTCAGCCGAGCTATGAAGACTCTGATTCTCATATTCAGATGAGATACGTATGCAGTGGATGCGACATCCGCGCGAGTCATTTTCATTTAACCCTTTTTTTGGTAAACAGCACAAGATAAACTCACACCCTTTAGACAAGAACTACAAAAGTGGATCCCGTAGAGTACTACGGATGTGTAGGGGTGCTAATACCTTCCCTTCGCATAACCGACTCCCGAACCCAAGATTTGGTTGCGAGACTCCGTCTTGTCCTTTCCTTTTTCAGGTTTACTTCGAGCGTTTCCTTTCCCTCCTTTGGGATGAATAACGCACGGTGGCGACTCTTCTGTCATTTTCTTTCGCCGGTTGTTTTTTTTTTGCATTCCATTTTTCAGGTTGTGACAGCTGGCGACTCTGCTGGGGATTGAAAGAAGTTGACCTCTTGCTGGTCCGTCTTCCCTAAGCGAGTCCCTCCTAGCTTGTGTGATTTCTTGTTTATTGGGTGTTCATGCTTCTGTACATTTATTTGCTTACCTGCTTGCATGCATCTGTTGTATCTGTTGGATCTGTTTGTTTGTTTGTTGGGATGGGGTGTTTTATGAGAGATAAGCCCATTACCCAGGCTTGAGTGTACACACAGGTTTTAGAGTGGATAATCATGAGGCTTTCGTGGCGTGTTGCTACGTTAAGTCGTTCGTGAAGAACCACACCTAGACGAGGTTTCTTTTGGATATATTATGTCTTACGGGTGTTCCGTAACGGCAGGATGTTCCTCTAGAAATCGTCGACTCTGGTGACCATTTCCCGAGAACTCAGACGAGGCCTCTCCTCCGAGACGTGATTATGTTAGCTCTGGTGGGCGCATTCTCGCTGCTCAATCCGAGGATCCCGAGACTGGGAACTTGCTATTAGGATGTCCTGTTGAGGGGAGTCAATGGAGGTCTTTTGTCCCGTAATAATACCAAACTTTCAGTGGTAAACGTATTATTCGCGACTGAAGGGCTGAAGCTGACGAACTTCTGTTCTTAGAACCTACCAGTGAGGGGCGGGCTAAATTCAGGAAACCTTAACCTCCAACCAACCCGGTTTTCTGGAGCAGAGTTTTGGTCTTGTATTATATTCCTCAGTGAATTTCTCTCCAGGTAGTGCAACCTGACAGATGTTCAAGCGGATCCATCAATTCTGATTGACATGCCTTTGCATTGCATAACATCATCTGCATATTTGCATCCAACATCTCATGCTTATTCATTTGCAGGGTATTCCCTTTCAAAACGGGGGTGCCTCAAAACTAACAAGCAGTGCATCGCATACCATGCATATTAACCCTTGTCTGTTTTGCAGGTGTCACCGCAGTGTCTAATGTTTGTTCCCTGTATCAGGCAGTTATTGGTCCCAAGCGAGTCCACAGGTACCCGACAAAGGAAAATCGTCCACAGCTAGCGATGGACCAAGTATAGAAAGAGCTGGCTGATAAGCGTGAAAGGATGGATCAGTTCATGACATTGATGACTGGTGTAGCAGAAGGCCAAGAAAAGCTGAGGGAATTGGTTGAGCAACCGAAGCCCGATCCAAAGGTGGAAATACCAAGTGCTAAGGGGAACCCTGGTAACCCTGGGAATGCTGATAACCCTGTGAACACTGGAAACGCGGGTAACGCGAATGCTGATGGAAACCCGGGTAATGTTGGCAACACAGGGAATGTTGGAAATGGTATTGGCGGAAGGTACAATGTGAATCAAGGAATTCGGATTAACGGGCGCCCCGTTACTGAAGATTATTGTAACACCCCAAAATTTGCCCTCCTCATTCATGCGTTCATTTAGCATTTCATATTGCATTTCATCATGTCAATCAGAACTAGATCCAAAAAAAAAAAAAAAAAAACGAAAAAGAAAACGAAAAAAAAAAATTATTAATTAATTAATTATTTAATTAATTAAATAAATAATTAAATAAATAAAATATAATAAAAAATTTTGGACTTGGGTCTCTCTCATTTGAGCCCACAAAACCATGAAATTCAGTCTATAAATACCAAGGCTTCACTTGAGAGAACACAGAACAAAGGGGGATTTTGAAGAGAAGCAAAATACTCTGAGGTTTCCCTGGAACAAAACCCTGAGGAAAAAGATAGTGAGAGAAGACCTAACGGAGTTCAGAGCAGCCTCCAAACCCCGAAGGGAACTTAGCTACACAGAATCGCCTCTGCCTCACATAAACCCTGAAGATTGTTTTGTAAACCTCACGGGTGCAACTCAATTTCAATCAAGCTCTCCAATCAGGTTTGCCATTATTCCCATTACCTTTGCCCATGGGTTTAATATGTATATGAATGTATAAACAATGCCTTGAATGTTTAACCGTTTAATTTTTGAGTGCATGCCACAGGGTTTGAGGTTTCTGAAACCATACTGTTATTCATGAAAAAAATGCTTATGGTGTTTCACTAACCCTTTTGTTGAGTCTTTGTGAGGGCTCACATGACTTTTGCAGGGATAACTTGCGTGGTTTCCCACTTTATTTGTGGGATAACCCCTGAAGGTTCATTCCGATTACCTGTACTGACCCACTTTCTTTGATGATGTTAGCTTGGAAGGATCTCAGGGTTTCTCATTCCTCTAATTGCTGTTACTTCGGATCTTTATCCGCGTGGTACTTTTACATTTTTCCCGCATTTTACTGCTTTCCTAGCTGGAAGACCTCGATAGGAGGCAATGTTTTGTGTTTACCTCAAGATACATGTTTTGTGTTTTGTGTTCGTATCCCTGCAGGTAGCGCGGTTCCTTCATCAAGGACTGCCTTTTTGCCCTCGAGCATCCCAAACCCTAAAACCCAAAGCAACATGTTAACTCCTTCTACTACAGGCGAGTAAGTCTCCAAAGGTCGAGCATCCGGTAGATTGCGTAGTGACGTCGTTCGCCCAAAACCCAATCCATAACCCCATAGTTAGCCGAACTACGTTTTGCTCTGATTCTCAGGCCAGATGGGATACGTAGGCATAAGACGCGATGTCTTAGAGAGCACACATCCCAACCCATAGGTCAGCCGAGCTACGAAGACTCTGATTCTCATATTCAGATGAGATACGTATGCAGTGGATGCGACATCCGCGCGAGTCATTTTCATTTAACCCTTTTTTTTGGTAAACAGCACAAGATAAACCCACACCCTTTAGACAAGAACTACAAAAGTGGATCCCGTAGAGTACTACGGATGCGTAGGGGTGCTAATACCTTCCCTTCGCATAACCGACTCCCGAACCCAAGATTTGGTTGCGAGACCCCGTCTTGTCCTTTCCTTTTTTCAGGTTTACTTCGAGCATTTCCTTTCCCTCCTTTGGGATGAATAACGCACGGTGGCGACTCTTCTGTCATTTTCTTTCGCCGGTTGTTTTTTTCGCGCACTGTATTTTTCAGGTTGCGACAATTATCAGTATGATCAATTTTCTTTGCACGACGAGGGCCTCGAGACCACTCGCCGTATGGATGAGCTTGCTGAGAAGCTCAAATCTTTGGAGTCTCAAAATTCCTTAGGCTTTGATGTCACAAATCTTGGTCTGGTTCAGGGAGTAAGGATTCCTCACAAGTTCAAACCCCCTACTTTTGAGAAATACAACGGGGCTTCTTGCCCACGCACTCATCTCCAATCTTATCTGGGAAGGTTGGGAGCTCACACGGAAGATGAAAAGCTATGGATGTACTATTTTGAAGACAGTCTAACTGGAGCTTCTCGTGAATGGTATTCTCATTTGTCTCATACTACCATCAACAGCTGGAAAGACTTGGCAGAGGCTTTTATCAAGCAATATCAATACAACTTGGACATGGCTCCAAATCGGACCTTGTTGCAAGGTATGTCTCAGACTGCCAAGGAAACCTTTAGAGAGTATGCTCAACGTTGGAGACAGATTGTTGCGTCCGTCCAACCCCCTATGTCTGAAAGGGAGATGGCGGACATGTTCATGAACACTCTTCAAGGCAATTATATTAAGAGATTGGTTGCTTGCCCGTCAATCAGCTTTGCAGAGATAGTAATTGCTGGAGAAAGAATCGAGAGTCTGTTGAAGATGGGCCGAATTCAAGACAATAGTGCTTCCAACTCATCAGGTCCCAAGAGACCGTTTGCTGGTAACGGTCAGCGAAGAAAAGAAGGCGAGACAAGCGTTGTGTATGCCGGCAGAGGCAGGGGTAGAGGACGCTCTAATTATTATCAAGATCAAGTGGCCGCAGTCACTATTCCAACACCTGTTCCTCAACCGCAATATCATCCGCAACAACAACCCAGGTACAATAATCAACAACAAGGAGGTAATCCGGGTCAGCAGAGACACTATCAACAACGTCCAAGGCAGACGGACCGGGTCATCGAGCCAATCCCAATGCCTTATTCAGTATTACTTCCCAAGCTGATTGACATGAATCTGGTTACGTTGAGAACTCTGGCCCCACCAATCGATCCCAATAATTTTCCTAGAGGTTATGATGTCAACGCCAGATGTGCTTTTCACTCCAACGCACCTGGCCATACTACAGATAATTGCAAGGCTCTCCAGTTAAAGGTACAAGATTTGAGAGATGCCCAGGCTATCAATTTTGCTCTGGTGCCTAATGTTATCCAGCAGCGGTGAACATCGAAAGTTCAGCACCAGTTGCAATTTACTCTGACAGCCCTCAACCGACTTTGGTTGGTCCGATCACCATCATAATACCAGGACCCGTTCCGTATGAGAAAGACAGTGTTATCCCGTGGCACTATGGGGCTGATATCTACTGCCAGGGGCAGAAAGTTAACGAAGAAGACATTGACATTGGTAGCTCCGTTGTAGACAATGTTGGAGGGGTTGGTGGCTTCACTCGCAGTGGACGCCTATTTGCACCATCAACATTACGCGTGAATACTGAAGCCGAGGCAGCTGCCAAGGCTAAAGGGAAACAGATGGCCGCCGAAGAGGTTACTACTGAGGAAGATCCTCCTAAGACCGCATTCGAGAAGGAAGTGGATGAGTTTATGAGGATTATCAAGAAAAGTGACTACAAGGTAGTCGAACAGCTAAATCAGACACCCTCAAAGATCTCCATTCTCTCACTATTGCTGTGCTCTGAGGCGCACAGAGTAGCCTTGTTGAAAGTACTGAATATGGCCTATGTTCCACCGGAGATAACTGTTAACCAGCTGGAGTCGGTAGTTTCGAATGTACACACTAGCCATGTGCTAGGTTTCACCGATTATGACCTGACGTCTGAGGGCAGGAATCACAACAAAGCCTTGCATATCACAATGGAATGCAAAGGGACGGTGCTTTCCCATGTTTTTGTTGATACAGGCTCTTCTCTGAATGTTCTTCCAAAGAAAGCCTTAATGAAGTTGGATTACGATGACACCATCCTGAGGCCAAGTAACTTAGTTGTGAGGGCTTTTGATGGCTCTAAGAGAGCTGTCTTTGGCGAAGTTGAGTTGCCAGTTAAGATTGGACCGCAGGTGTTCAAGAGCACCTTTTATGTGATGGATATCCAGCCTGCCTACAGCTGTCTGCTAGGTCGGCCTTGGATTCATGTTGCCGGTGTTGTTACTTCTACCCTCCACCAGAAGCTCAAATATGAACTAGAAGGTCAGGTCGTCACTGTCTGTGGTGAAGAGGATATTTTTGTTAGCCACCTGTCTACATTTAAGTATGTAGAGATGGACGGCGAGATGCACGAGATGCTGTGTCAGGGCTTCGAAGCCATAAACATCAATGAGGTCGCGCCCGAAGCTGTCTTTTCACCTAAGTTTGAGAAGGTCGGGACTTCTATCTCTTCATACAAGCAAGCTGTCGAAGTGGTTAAAGCTGGTAATGCCCAAGGCTGGGGCAAATTTGTGGAGCCAATCATAAAAGAAGACAAGTTTGGATTGGGGTATACTTCGGGGTCTCAGAAGAATGAAGCCGGTACTTTCTCCAGCGGGGGTTTGGTTTCTCCCCACACCGTCAATGCTGCAGATGAAGACAAGGCTGACAGTGACTGTGACTTAGATAGTTGGATTCGCCCGTGTGTCCCAGGAGAAAAGCTCGACAATTGGTCGTCTGAAAAAGTCGTCTGGTTTACTCTACTGAAGGAGTAATTTTTATTGTTTTCCTTTTATCACATGCATAACAAAGTCTTACACTTTGACCAAGGTGTAATGACTCATCTGTAGGGCCATCCATTTAGTTACATTTCACAATTATTCTCATCATCAATAAAGGACAGCTTTTGCAAACAATTTTGTGTTCTCTTTCTTTCAATTATTTTTACTTTTACAAAAACGGCAATGTTTCTTTTTCATGTTTCTTTTTCGTTTTTCTTTCCAACAAACACCTCGTAAAACTGATCACCCAGATCTAACTGCTAACGACACTGCTATGGCCAAGTATGACTTCGACAATCCTATCTATCAAGCCGAAGAAGGGGTTGAGGAAGATTGTGAATTGCCTGAGGAGTTAGCCAGGTTGTTGAAATAGGAGGACCGAGCTATCACACCTTATCAGGAGGTGGTTGAGACCATCAACATTGGTACCGAAGACGACAAGAAAGAGATCAAGATCGGGGCCAGTCTACAGGCCGAGAGGAAAAGACCGTTGATCATGTACTTGACTGTGTTAGAAAGGTCAATGGGTTGTGTGCTCGGTCAGCATGACGAGTCAGGTCGAAAAGGGCATGCAATATACTACCTTAGCAAAAGGTTTACCGACTGTGAACAAAGATACTCACTGCTCGAGAAAACTTGCCGCGCTTTGGCATGGGCTGCTCGCCGACTACGACAGTATATGTTGACTCACACGACTCTATTGATATCAAAGATGGATCAAGTGAAGTATATTTTTGAAAAGCCAGCAGGGTTGCTAGGTGGCAAATGATGCTGACAGAGTATGACATCCAATACACTTCATAAAAAGCCATCAAAGGAAGTGTCTTGTCAGACTATCTTGCCGCGCAACCGATTGATGATTACCAACCTATGAGGTTCGACTTTCCTGATGAGGACATCATGTTTCTCAAATCGAAAGATTGCGAGGAACCACTCCCGGAGGAGGGGCCTGACCCTGAATCCAAATGGATTATGATGTTTGATGGGGCGGTCAACGATAATGGTCGCGGAGTTGGTGCAGTGTTGATCACACCGGAGGGGGTTCATATGCCATTTTGTGCCAGAATAACTTTTCCCTGCACCAACAATGAAGCCGGACGAAGCAGAATGGGTCCGTTCTCGATACAATCAGCTAAGCCTAGTTGAGGAAAAGAGACTAGCAGCTATATGCCATGGCCAACTATATCAGAGACGGACGAAGAGAGCGTTTGATCAGAAAGTGCACCCTCGGGAGTATCGAGTCGGTGAATTGGTACTCAAAAGAATTCTTCCTCTCAACACAGATCATAGGGGAAAATGGACACCGAACAACGAGGGTCCATACGTGGTTAAAAGAGTTTTCTCTGGCGGAGCTCTGATGCTAACAACCATGGGTGGCGAAGACTTCCCGTCCCCTATCAACTCAGACGCAGTTAAAAAATACTTCACATAAAATAGACCCGCTGGACGATAAAAAGAATAGTCCAGGCAAAAAAAAGGGCATCCCGACGAACCAAAAAAAAACAGAATAAAGAGGTTCGGGCAAAAATTAGGGATATAAAAAAAGAGTACACCCAGTGAGTCGAAAACCCAAAAGGGCGGCTCAGGCAAAAATGGGTATCCCGGTGGATTGAAAACCCGAAAAGGGGGCGATCCAGGCAAAAGTTAGGGAATAAGCGAATGACTGTGATCTGAGTTCATCAGTGTTATATCACCGTTTCATTCAATCCGGCAATCTTCGAAGGTTAAAGATTGACTAATCATCCACTTCAGAAAGCAAGATGAGCAGAGCGTCTTGAGGACATACGAGCCATAACAGAGTCGAAACTCGGTGGGACCCCGTATCCCCATTGCCATTAGGATAGTTCTCTTTTTATAGCGACCACCTCTTTTCAGGGATCAGCTTCCTGATACCCTCGCCTATTCCTGGCACAAATTTTATCCCCAGTAAGAGTCGAATAATTCAGTTAAAGAGCCTCTTTATTTTTCATTTATCAGTTTGTTTGCAAAAATGTCCGAATTTTTGATAAAACATATTGCATATGAACATAATGGTGGCTTTTGCAGATGATTTGCACAGGAAAACATTTAAAATTGCTTTGAAAGTGCTTAATCCCGGACGGTGAATTCAAACCGAGTAATTCCCCCGAGGCATACGTGTATTTTTGGTTGCAGGTCACAGGAACCGGATGCCAAGTCATGAATCCTCATCCCCAAGCGGTTGACAAAGTCTCTCCTCAGCAGAGCATGTTCCCCAGCAGAGTTGACAATATCCAGACTATATATCCCCAGTGGAGTTGACAGTGTCAGACTGTATCTTCCTAGCAACAGCGGAGTGGTTGCATAACCAACAGATGAGAGGGTGGCATTCCCAATGTTCATCTCATTCCCCAGCAGATTATTTTTAACAGATTTGTTAATCCCCAGCTTGAGGGCGATTAGCAAGTTCATATCCCCAGCAAAGGTCGTTTCCTACGACATTTCCCCAGGAAGTGTTTTCCCCACAGACTCTCTTCACATAGCCTCGCCGAACAAACTTTCCATAGTTGATACTCCCCCCGCAAGGTCAACTTTTCAAGCAGCCAATTTATTTTTGGTGGCTCATTGGTCCCGACAGACGAATCATTCCCCACAGAGCATTCAAGGATTGATATAGCGATCTGTTCCCTACCGGAGTTTGCTTCCCCAAGCAGATTTCTTTTTACACCATGCATAACATTTGCATTTGCATGCATATCATATCAAGCATACACATAAGCTGATAAACAGGTTCTTCCAAGCAGACTGAAGAATTACTTTACAGCCAAGGTCATGAGATCCAGCCAGAGGATCAAGCGTGAGTGATCCAGCCTGAGGGTCGTTTTGAAGATTCAGCCTGAGAATCATTTTCCAGTGATCCAGCCTGAGGTTCATTTTGAAGATTTAGTCTGAGAATCGTGTTCCAGTGATCCAGCCTGAGGGTCATTTCGAAGATTCAGCCTGAGAATCGTGTTCCAGTGATCCAGCCTGAGGGTCATTTCGAAGATTCAGCCTGAGAATCGTGTTCCAGTGATCCAGCCTGAGGGTCATTTCGAAGATTCAGCCTGAGAATCGTGTTCCAGTAAGCCAGCCTAAGGCTCAATTTGAAGATTCCCCAGTGAAGTCGCCTACAAGCTTTATTTCCCCAGCAAGCCCAAGTCTAATTGAGGAGTCGTTACAACATGTTCTAGCCCGAAGAATATGTACGAAGCCCAAAAGTGGAATATTCTCGAAGCTGCATATCTAATATGAAGGTTGGGTGTAGATTTCAAAGAGGGTCAACCAGCGCATGCCTCAGATGCGGGATCCTAATGATGGGAATTTATCATCAAAACAATCCAGATCTAGCCAGAAGATCGAAGTCAGATCTAGCCAGAAGATCGAAGTAGATTCGGCCAGAGAATCAAAGGAAATAGATTCAGCCAGAGAATCGAAACGGAGGAGATCTAGCCAGAAGATCGAAGAAGATCTAGCCAGAAGATCAAAATCGTGTCCAGCCCGAGGATCAAAATTAATATCCAACCAGAGGACTAAATTGAGTATAGGTTCAGCCAGAGGATTGACACTCCAGATTAAGTTAGAAGACTGATTCAGATTCAGCCAGAGGATCGGAAGAAAAATAAACAGCGCGGTGTATTTCCGCGTTTTTGTGGTGTTCTCGGAGCACAAATTTTTGGTCTGTCTTTGGTATTCAATCACAGCTCACCCCGTTTGTCTGATAAGCTGTTCTCTTTCATCCTACTCGGGTTAGCTGATGATTGAATAGGGGCAGCTGTAACACCCCAAAATTTGCCCTCCTCATTCATGCATTCATTTAGCATTTCATATTGCATTTCATATTGCATTTCATCATGTCAATCAGAATTAGATCCAAGAAACTTTATTTAAAAATAAATAAATAAATAAATAAAAATAATAATAAATAAATAAATAAAATATAATAGAAAAAACTTGGACTTGGACCTCTCTCATTTGAGCCCACAAAGCCATGAAAATCAGGTTATAAAAGAGGGAGATCAGACAGAAAAAGGAAGAGAAGCAAAATATTCTGAGGTTTCCTTGAAACAAAACCCTGGACAAAACCTGAAGAGAAACCTGACAGAGAACTCAGAGCAACCCCCAGGCAGCTCTGAAAAATTCAATCTGACTCACACACTTTCATCTCACGCAAACCCTAACATTGCATTGCAAACCCAGCCGTGCCATCTGATTTCAACCGATCTCTCCCATCAGGTTTGCCCTATTCCCATTATTTTACGCCTTCAATTTGAATGTTCTAAATGTGTGATGTATTATGTTTGAATTTGGAAGTGTGGATATCGTTAGGTTTCGCATATGCATGAATGGGTGAAACCTATGCCTTGAATGTTTAATCACATGATTTCTGAAATTTATGCCACAGGGTTTGAGGTTTCTGAAACCATATTGTTATCCATGAAAAAAATGCTTATCGTGTTTCACTAACCCTTTTGTTGAGTTTTTGTGAGGGCTCACAGACTCTTTCAGAGATGGTTTGCGTGGTTTTCCCACTTTATTTGTGGGATACCCCCTGGAGGTTCATTCTGATTACCTGTACTGACTCACCTTTCTTTGAGGGCATTAGCTTGGGAGATCCCTGGGTTTCTTACTCCTTTAATTGCTGTTACTTCGGATCTTTATCCGTGTGGTACTTTTACCTCTTTTTCCGCATTATATCGCTTTCTTAGCTGGAAGACCTCGATAGGAGGCATTTGTTTTCTTTTGTTTATTTACTTCTGAGCCCCTTGTTGGCATGTTTACTTTATACATGTTTGTTTTGTATGTGTTCGTATCCCCACAGGTAGCACGGTTCCTTCGTCGAGGACTATCTTTTTGCCCTTTTGCATGAGTAACCCTCAAACCCTACAAACTCATTGATTTTTCTTCTCCTAAACACACGTTTACTCCTTCTACTACAGGTGAGTAAGTCTCCAAAGGTCGAGCATCCGGTAGATTGCGTAGTAACGTCGTTCGTCCAAAACCTACTCCATAACCTCGTAGTTAGCCGAACTACGGCTTGCTCTGATTCTCATTCCAGATGAGATACATAGGCATAAGACGCGATGTCTTAGCGAGCACACATCCCCCAACCCATAGGTCAGCCGAGCTACGAAGACTCTGATTCTCATATTCATATGAGATACGTATGTAGTGGATGCGACATTCGCGCGAGTCATTTTCATTTAACCCTTTTTTTTGGTAAATAGCACAAGATAAACTCACACCCTTTAGACAAGAACTACAAAAGTGGATCCCGTAGAGTACTACGGATGCGTAGGGGTGCTAATACCTTCCCTTCGCATAACCGACTCCCGAACCCAAGATTTGGTTGCGAGACTCCGTCTTGTCCTTTCCTTTTTCAGGTTTACTTCGAGCGTTTCCTTTCCCTCCTTTGGGATGAATAACGCACGGTGGCGACTCTTCTGTCATTTTCTTTCGCCGGTTGTTTTTTTTTCGCATTCCATTTTTTAGGTTGCAACAGCTGGGACTTCAACCCTCCCTAGCCAAGGAGTAGAGGAGTAGAGAGACGAAGACCGTTCGCGTGCTTGGATCCGTGAATGAGAGGAGTTGCTTCAGCAGATCAGGGAGAAGGATGCTTTGATAGAGTTCCTTGAGCACCAGGTTATTGATGAGCCTGATGACGCACTGGCTTCTCTACTTCCTCAGTCTTCCAAGTTTTGGAAGAGGAAGTACGATCGACTCGCCAAAGAGAAGGCAGATATGGAGGCAACCTACGAGAGGGAGGTGAAGAGGCTTCGTGCATCTTATATTCCAGTCTCTAGAGCTTTAGATGATTGCTTCTAGGGTTCCATAGGATGATCATTTTCCTTCTCTCTTTGATTGTATTATGTTACCAAGACTGTACTTCTTTGGTGTAAAAAATTTTCCAAATATTATTCGATGTGATATTCCCATATGTGATAAATGTTTAATATTTCCAATATTTGCAAATAGGACTCTAAAGTTCCTCTGATATAAAAATTAAATCATATGCATTGCATGCATCATGTGCATAAGCAGGTTTTGCTCCAGGCTTCTTGTTCTATGGTCTAACTCTGTGTTCTTCATTTATTTTGAAGACAAGCTGACTCACCGGTACTACACCCGAGCCAAGGCATCAAGATTAATGGATCATTTGGAACAAGAGAACCTTGAGCTTAAGGAGGAAGTAGCCAGATTGACTGCCCTGATGGAGTCATTCATGGCTGCCCAGAGCCAGTCGTCTCCGACACCTTCAACTCCTCCCCAGAGGACAGTCATTTCTGAGATTACCTCATCAACTATGCCTGTGGCCAGCGCCCATTTCACACCAACAGCCATACCAGCCGGGTTTCCATGGGGGATGCCTCCCAACTTCATGCCTGAGGGACCTATACCTACTTTTTCTTCTCTGTTGGCATCTAGCCCGGTCCTAGTCGTTCCTCCTCCTGTCGTGCATACTATGCCTAGAGTAGACGACACCATCTATCATTCTGAGCCGTCTAAGGGCCCAGATGTCTATGAAAAGATGGATGCTATGAACGATCAGTTTCTTGAGCTCCGCAAGGAATTGAAAACTCTCCGAGGAAAAGACCTTTTTGGCAAATCTGCTGCTGAACTCTGTTTGGTCCCCAATGTCAAAGTCCCTGTAAAGTTCAAGGTACCTGACTTTGAAAAGTACAAGGGAAATACTTTCCCTCTCAGCCACCTGGTCATGTATGCCAGGAAGATGTCGACTCAGACCGACAATGACCAACTTCCCTGAGATGGTATATGGGCTTGGACAGCGCGAACATCCGATCCTTCAATGACCTTGGCGAGGCCTTCGTCAAGCAATACAAGTATAACATGGATATGGCTCCCGATAGGGATCAATTGAGACCATGTCCTAGAAGGACAAGGAAACTTTTAAAGAATACGCCAAGAGGTGGCGAGAGGTAGCAGCACAGATTGTGCCCCTGCTGGAGGAGAAAGAAATGACCAAGATCTTTCTGAAGACCTTGAGTTTTTTTTATTACGAGCGGATGATTGTCAGCGCTCCTTCTGATTTCACCGAAATGGTGAACATGGGGATGCGTCTTGAAGAGGGAGTCAGGGAAGGGCGCCTGACCAGAGAAGAAGGCTCTTCTTCCAAACGGTATGGGACGTTTGGAAAGAAGAAAGATGGCGAGGCACATGTTGTGACCTCCCATGTCAAGACAAGAAGACCCTCAGTAAGGAGAAAGACCGTGCGTCCCGCCGGTAACCAACAACAGGTGGCTCACATAGCACCTGTTTTCAGAGATAATCAACAGTATCAACATCACAACAATAATCAGCAACAACAACATCCGCAATATCAACAACAACAACACCGTCCTCAACAGCAGGCCTACCAACCTCGAAACAGTAATCAAACCAGTACAAGCTATGAGAGGAAGAAGGTCACCTTCGATCCTATTCCCATGACCTATGCCGAATTATATCCCTCTTTGATAGAGAGGAAATTGATTACTCCATGATATCCACCGGCTATACCTACCAACCCTCAGTGGTGGTATAAGCCAGAATTACATTGTGTTTATCATTCCAGTGCTCCCGGACATGACGTGGAACTCTGCTACCCACTAAAGACCAAGGTTCAAGACCTTGTGAGATGTGGTATTCTGTGTTTCGAGGACGTAGGTCCTAATGTAAAGAAGAACCCATTGGCCGGGCATGGGAAATCTGTCAACATGGTCCAGGGTTGTCCTGATAAATACAAAGTCAAATATGTCATCCATATTCGAAAATCTTTGGTCGAGATGCATAGACTGCCGTGTGAGTACAATCATTACAAGCACGACCACGACAGATGCCGAGTTTGCTCTGTCAATCAAAGAGGATGTCGCCAAGTCCGTAAAGATGTTCAAGAAATGCTGGATGAAGGAGTCATTGAGATACTTCAGAACAGAAATGTTGATGAAGATGATGATGAAGTCAATGTAATTTCTCCAGTATTTCGGATCCCTGAGCCTGTTGTCATCAAGTACGATGGTAGCAAGCAAAAGGCTTCTCCTTCTTTGACCATTAAACCGGCCGGACCTGTGCCATACTCTTCCGAGAAGGCGGTCCCCTATCGCTACAATGCTGTAGCATTAGAGAATGGGAAAGAGGTGCCCCTGCCCTCTACATCTGTTGTTCATATTGTCGATGTCAACGGCCTGACCCGTAGCGGTCGTATCTTCTCGGCTCCGCCAAAACCCCAAGCTGATGTTCGAAGGGCTGACGCTGCTGATTATGCTGAACGCCCGGTTGCGAATGCTGTGAACGCTCCGAATCTGGCACTTGTTGCCAAACCTGCCTCTACATTGAGAACTCTTGTCTCTGTTGGCCAGAGTGGCAATACGAAGGAAGACTGTGATGAGATGTTGAGGCTCATCAAGAGGAGTGAGTATAACGTGGTAGATTAGCTTCTACAGATGCCATCCAAGATCTCTGTACTATCCTTGCTGATGAATTCAGAACCACACCGAGAAGCTCTACAAAAGGTGTTGGATGTGGCATATATGGATCATGACGACACAATAGAACAATTCGATAGTATTGTTGCAAACATCACTGCTTGTAACAATTTGAGTTTTTGTGATGCTGATCTCCTTGAGGAGGGAAGAGACCACAACTTGGCATTACACATCTCCATGAACTGCAAAGATGATGCCATGTCCAATGTGCTGGTGGACAATGGGTCATCATTGAATATGTTGCCGAAATCCACCCTCGCAAAATTGTCATATCAGGGGCCTCCCATGGGGTAGAGTGGAGTAGTGGTAAAAGCTTTCGATGGGTCTCGTAAAACAGTGATTGGAGAGGTTGAGCTCCCAGTCAAGATATGACCAAGTGATTTCCAGATCACCTTCCAGGTCATGGACATTCACCCATCGTATAGCTGTCTATTGGGCAGACCATGGATTCACGGGGCAGACGCCGTCACATCCACCCTACACCAGAAACTGAAGTTTGTCAAAAACAAGAAGCCGGTGGTGGTAGGGGGAGAGAAGGCTCTCCTGGTTAGCCATTTGTCTTCCTTCTCTTATATAGACGTTGAGGATGAAGTTAGAACTCCGTTCCAAGCTTTATCTATTGTTGAACCTATTAAGAAAGGAACTTCTTCATTTGCGTCCTATAGAGATGCTAAGTTGGCCATTAAGCATGGTGCAACTGCTGGATTGGGGCAAATTATCAAGCCGGAAGACAACAAATCCCGGGCTGGCATAGGGTATTCTTCTGGCGTCTTCATTAAGCATGGGCTGTTCAAGAGTGGAGGATTCATCCACACTGGTCAAGATGAGGAGGCTGCTGCTATTTTGGAAGAGGATGCAGAGGAGGATCCTGGCAACTTTGTCATCCCTAGAGGGGTCTGCAATAATTGGGTCGCTGTTGATGTTCCAACAGTTATCCATTAGTCAAAGTAATGTTCATTGTGTTTAAAAACCCTCCTCCCATGCCAAAAGGAGGAGTGATGACATTGTTGGCTCATAAATACAATGATATTTTCATTCAATAAATTCATGTTAAATGTTTGTTCTTCCTCCCTTTACGCTTTTGTATGAAATTGGTGATCACATAAAACCCTAAAAAATAAAGAATAAAAATCAATCTTTTCATCTGCATAATGATTTGCCTTGTTTGAATTCTAAAATCTCTTTATATCCAAAATCCTTATGCAGGTTGATTAAACCCATTGAACATAATGATCCAACACCATCTCCCAACTTTGAGTTCCCTGTATTTGAGGCGGAAGAAGATGATGTTGAAGAGATTCCTGATGAGATTACCCGTCTACTTGAGCATGAAGAGAAGATCATTCAGCCGCATCTTGAGAATCTGGAAACAGTCAACTTGCGGTCTGAAGATTGTGTGCGAGAAGTGAAGATTGGGGCACTCTTGGAAGAGTCTGTTAAGAAGGGGTTGATTGAGTTGCTACGAGAATATGTCGACATCTTTGCCTGGTCGTATGAAGACATGCCTGGTCTGGATACTGATATCGTGCGACATTTCCTGCCTTTGAAGCCTGAGTGTGTGCCCGTGAAGCAGAAGCTCAGAAAAACTCATCCCGATATGGTAGTAAAGATCAAAGAGGAAGTTCAGAAGCAAATTGATGCAGGGCTTCTGGTGACTTCTACATATCCTTAATGGGTGGCCAATATTGTACTCGTGCCAAAGAAAGATGGAAATGTCCGAATGTGTGTGGACTATAGAGACTTGAATAAAGCTAGTCCGAAAGATGATTTTCCGCTACCACATATTGATATGTTGGTAGATAATACAGCTAAATTCAATGTCTTCTCGTTTATGGATGGATTTAGGATATAATCAGATTAAAATGGCACCCGAGGATATGGAGAAGACAACATTCATCACACCTTAGGGAACATTCTGTTACCGAGTGATGCCCTTCGGTTTGAAGAACGTCGGAGCCACGTATCAACGAGTTATGAATGCCTTGTTTCATGATATGATGCACAAGGAGATCGAGGTGTATGTTGATGATAAGATTGCAAAGTCAAGAATGGAGGTTGAACATGTAGAGCACTTGTCGAAGCTTTTTCAGCAATTGAGGAAGTATAAGCTTCATCTGAATCCTAACAAGGGTACATTTGGAGTCCGTTCCGGCAAGTTATTGGGTTTTATTGTCAGCGAGAGAGGTATTGAAGTTGATCCTGCCAAGGTCAAAGCAATACAAGAGATGCCTGCGCCCAAAACTAAGAAGCAAGTCCGAGGTTTTCTTGGCCGCTTGAATTACATCTCCAGATTCATATCCCACATGACTGCCACATGTGCGCCGATATTCAAGCTCCTCCGGAAAGATCAGTCTCATGATTGGACCGAGGATTGCCAAAAGGCCTTTGACAATATCAAAGAGTATTTGTCTGAGCCTCTGATTCTGTCTCCACCTATGGAAGGGAGACCATTGATTATATATTTGACAGTTCTTGAAGACTCAATGGGTTGTGTCCTTGGTCAGCAAGACGAAACAGGAAAGAAAGAATATGCTATCTACTACCTGAGTAAGAAGTTCACTGAGTGTGAGTCTCGATACTCGATGCATGAGAAAACATGTTATGCTTTGGCTTGGGCTGCTAAGCGCTTACGCCAGTATATGTTGAATCATACAACTTGGTTGATATCCAAAATGGATCCAATCAAGTATATCTTTGAGAAGCCTGCTTTAATTGGGAGGATTTCCCGTTGGCAGATGTTGTTATCTGAGTATGATATTGAGTATCGAGCTCAGAAGGCTATAAAAGGTAGTATCTTGGCTGACCACTTGGCACATCAACCAATTGAGGATTATCAGTCAGTTCAGTATGACTTCCCGAATGAAGAGATTCTGTATTTGAAAATGAAAGATTGTGATGAGCCTACGCTCGATGAAGGGCCAAAGCCTGGTTCCCAATGGAGCATGGTGTTTGATGGCGCTGTAAATCAATATGGAAATGGTATTGGGGCAGTGATTATTCCTCCTCAGGGCACACATTTTCCTTTTACAGCAAGGCTAACTTTCAAATGCACGAATAATATGGCTGAGTATGAGGCCTGTATTATGGGATTGGAAGAATGTATTGATCTTAGGATCAAGCATCTTGATGTTTATGGTGATTCGACCCTTCTTGTTAATCAGATTAAGGGTGAGTGGGAGACGAATCAGCCTGGCCTCATATCATATAGAGATTATGCGAGGAGGATTTAAATATTCTTTATTGAGGTTGACTTCCATCATATTCCTCAAGATGAGAATCAGATGGCAGATGCTCTTGCTACACTTGCTTCAATGATTATGATTAGACTTTGGAATGAAGCTCCCAATATCACTGTGATGCGCTTGGACATACCATCTCATGTATTTGCAGTAGAGGAAGTACAAGATGACAAGCCGTGGTACTATGTTATTAAGTGTTTTCTTCAGAGCCAGATTTACCCGCCTGGGGCATCTGTGAAAGATAAAAAGACTTTGAGGAGATTATCAGGCAGTTTCTACCTCAATGGCGATGTCCTTTATAAGAGAAACTTCGACATGGTTCTGCTCAGATGCGTGGATAGACACGAAGCAGACCTACTAATGACTGAGGTCCATGAGGGTTCATTTGGTACTCATTCCAATGGACATGCCATGGCTAGGAAGATGTTAAGAGCAGGCTACTATTGGCCGACAATGGAGTTTGACTGCTGCAAATACGTGAAGAAATGCCATAAGTGTCAGATTTATGCGGATAAGATTCATATTCCCCCGACACTACTGAATATGATTTCATCACCATGGCCTTTCTCCATGTGGGGAATTGACATGATTGGTATGATAGAGCCGAAAGCGTCCAACGGTCACAGATTTATTCTCGTAGCTATTGATTACTTCACCAAGTGGGTTGAAGCGGCGTCATATGCAAATGTGACCAGACAGGTGGTTGTGAAGTTTATCAAGAATCAACTCATATGCCGTTATAGTGTGCCTGATAAGATCATTACTGACAATGTATCTAACTTGAACAACAAGATGATGAAAGAGCTGTGTAGTGAGTTCAAGATTGCACATCATAAATCTTCTCCTTATAGACCCAAGATGAGTGGGGTTGTTGAAGCTGCTAATAAGAATATCAAGAAGATTGTCCAGAAGATGGTTGTTACGTACAAAGATTGGCACGAGATGCTGCCATTTTCTTTGTATGGCTATTGTACATCTGTCCGCACTTCAACAGGGGCAACCCCTTTCTCTCTTGTTTATGGCATGGAGGTTGTACTCCCAGTAGAGGTGGAGATCCCATCAATGAGAGTCCTGATGGAAGCCAAGTTGATTGATGCTGAATGGGTTCAGAGTCGTTTTGACCAACTGAATTTGATAGAAGAGAAGAGATTGACTGCCATGTGCCATGGTCAGTTATATCAGCAAAGGATGAAGAAAGCCTATGATAAGAAGTTCAAGCCGCGTGTGTTCCGAGAAGGTGACCTTGTGCTCAAGAAAGTCTTGTCTTTCGCGCCCGATTCCAGGGGCAAGTGGACTCCAAACTATGAAGGCCCATATGTTGTTAAGAGAGCCTTTTCAGGCGGTGCTTTGATACTTACAACTATGGATGGAGAGGATTTCACTCGTCCTGTGAATTCAGATGCAGTCAAGAAATACTTCGCCTAAAAATAAAAATAGAATAGCTCGCTAAGTTGAGACCCCGAAAGGGCGACTTAGGCAAAAATGAGCGTCTCGGTGGATTGAAAACCCGAAAGGGCGATCCAGACAAAAGTTAGAGACATAAAAAATGTATCCTGCTAGATTGGGTACCTCACCCTGGGGCAATCTAGGCAAAAATTAGGGATTTGGCAAGTAACTGCATCCTGACAAGATTTTGTTCTACAAAGCTGTTATCTGTCAGAGGTTCTCGCTCAGTCATTGTCAACTGAAGCTTCAAATACATCGGATTCAGAGTTGGTGGAGAAATGGTCATTATGTTCAATGTAGCCCTTTTCTAATATATATCACCAATTTCAAATTTGTAAAGATCTATGGAGTCTTGCCATTTGCAGACTACCATCCCATCAAATAAATTTGAGCCTTTATCCAATTATTTGCACTCTTATTTGTTTATGTTCAACAAATGTTTTGCATGTTTTAATTGAGAAATATCATTATTTTAAAATAAATAAATTTTGCATAAATTGTTTTTAAACAAAGTGAACATTCACAATGACAAAAGGATACTTGGGATATCTTCAGTGCTCTCCCAAAGATGGCATTATTCCCAACAAGGTAAGGCATTTGTTCATATTCCCGGCATGATTGTATCCTCTTCCTTCAGAGCCTGTTTGTGTTTTCCTCCCGATCAGGGTGGTGGATGAAGAGGTTTATCTTTCCTTCAGCAGAGTGATAATCCTTCCTCCTCAGAAGATGTGTTTTCTTCAGCAGTACAAGGAATATGATGACACTGGAACATTCTGATCGATTGGTTATTCCCTGATCGGAAAAATAGCAAGTGTACTATTTTTACCGATGTAGTAATAAGGAGTTTTTATTTCCAAGTATCGATCACAGGGATTGCATAGGAAATACTTATTTTACTTTGATTCTGTCAGAACAAAAAGATAATGGTTTGGTTGTTTTTGGAATTTTAACAATAAACACAAAAGACAGTAAAATTCAATCGATTAGGATAAAACATGCTAGGGGTGAGTGGTTGATTTAACCAGTTGTGAATTCAGTCAGGATTTCCTTAATACTCAAGAAACAGTCAATTACCAAACCTCAGAATGTTCTTCCTTAAGTCCTTAGAGAAGAAACTATTAAACTACCAATTCTTATCAAATGTCCATTCAATAAATCCTTGGGTTTAATCATAAACAATATAAAGGTTTGTGGTGATTTACAAAAGTTACTAGTCCTAGATGATGCAATTATAAACCCAATTGTGTGAAAACCCTAACAATCACAATCCTGTTATTGATAGTCATAGATCAAATTGTATTTGTACGATACAAAAGCATAATAACATCACACAATTAAATTGAAATATGTAACATGGTAATAAGGAAATCATTTGTTCAAATTCATAACATACGATCAAATCAGGACCACCCCCCTAACATAGGGGGTTTAGCCTCTCATAGTATTCAACGAAATCATAGTATGAAAATTAAACATTACAAAGAACTAGGAGATTTTGATCTTCAATGGTCGATGCCCTTGAATCTCGCCGTCTTCGAATCCTCCGTAGTAGCTATCTTTTCAGTGCAGTGTTTTCTTTCGTACGTCAAAAAGTGTCTTCTCCTTTCTCTCCCAAGCCTTCTAATAGTTTCAGATGGATTTTCCCCAAGCAAAAAGTCCAAACTACCCTTAATGAGCATAATAGATCCACATGACAAAAATTGAAGTTTCTAAGCCGCGCCCATCAACACGGACCGTGTGGATTCACACGGGTGCCCATGTGTGCTCTCCAACATGAGTATTTTCAGATCACGCTACAGAGGCATCAACACGGGCCGTGTTCCTACACACGGGTGCCCGTGTTAACTCTCTGTTTTTCCTCTTCAAGCTTCCTTTGCCTGACAAACAACACGGGCCGTGTTGTTGCACACCGGTGCCCGTGTTGACCTGCTGAATCTTCATATTTTTTCCTCTCTGCGCATCCACAACACCACTATTAGTTCTTTTAAACCTGTGCAACAACCTGTAACAATAACACTACCAAATCGAAGCATGACAGAGACCTTTTTGACATAAACATATACTAAAATGAAATGCGATAACAAACTAAAAAAACATGATAAATGACTATGAAACAACTATAAACAAACATAAATCTTACCAAAGTGATGAAAATATGTCGGATTAACGGTGGGAATTCAATGGAAATGGTGGCTGATCACAAGCCCAAACTTGTCTCATTGCTTGTCCTCAAGTGATGTATTGAGTTCAAACAAAGGTCACCCACGAATTCATTTTCCACAATGCAACCTTGTCCTTCACAATTTGTGTTCTTCCTTTCCAATCAAGTTTCCGGTATCTCCGACTCAGACAGTTTGCCACATTTCCACATCAGAAGCCTCATTACCTGCAAGCTTTTTCACACACTCACAACATCTCTCATGGTTAGGGTGTGTACACTCACAGCACAGTATGCAATACCAAACTCTTAAATTTGAATACATTCTGATTTCACGACAACAGCAGATTCCACACACTTTACGAGGTCTTTTAGGTTGTAACGGGGCTTGGGTACGGTGGGATAAACACAAAAATGGATAACACAAGGTTTTGAACTCGGCATTCATGTTGTGTGATTTTTCTTTCTCTTTTTTTTCGTGCATCACTTATCTCTGGGGGTAAATTTCACTCTTTCGACTCTTTTCCACTCAATTCTTTGTCAGCATTTTATAGGCGTTAGAGTCTTAAGTCTCGGCAAGTGCATTTTTCTCTTTTGTCTTTTTTTTTCTTTTTGGACATACACAAATCTCTTCTTTTTGTATGATCTCTTATTATTCACTTGCCCTATCTTTCAAGATTACCACCCCAAACTTAGCTTTATGCACATCTTGTAACTCACAACAATCATGCCGAGTGATGGAAGAAATGAATGATTAGTAGTTAACATGGGGTTTATTATGAATAAAATGGCTAAGGCTCAACGGGGTTCACGAAGGGAAAACATACAGATAGGGATGGCTAGAAAGGCCCTGGCTAAACAAACAACTTGCCTCAGTATGTGTTGTCATGTTGTGAAGTGTCAAAAGGACATACGCAAAATCAGAGTGGTAGAGTCATACCTGGCTGAACTCTCATGCTGATGTTTAGTGTTTGGCTTTTGTATTCTCACCATGTTGGTTAGCCTTACAAGCTTTGAAGCCTCCTCGTGTCATGTGTTTCTTTTCCGATTCGGTTCTACCATACTGCTCTCTTGGTCCAGTGTCACCAAATTGTGTCCGACTTTACTTTCTCATGGTTGCATCAACTTCCGGGGTGCCTTATCAGAATAAGTATGAGGGGTGTCTTTCATCCACTACCATTGATCCCGGATTCGTCAACCATTTCTCATCACTCTGTACACATAAGTAAACAATAAAAACAAACAAAAACAATACGACGACAACAAAAACAAAAGCTCAAGAACATAAACAAATTGAAAACGAATTAAAACATGAAAGGAAACCCCCCCCCCCCACACTTGAACTAAACATTGACCTCAATGTTTAAATTCAAATACAAAGTGAAATTCTAGTTAACAGACTATCGATGTCACACAGGATGTTATGACATCCGATTCTGTGCAGACAGGAATGTAAACAGCATGTAAGTGTAAGTGCAGTAAATAACACAAGGTATTGCTTACCCAGTTCGGTGTCACACACACCTACGTCTGGGGGCTACCAAGCCAGGGAGGAAATCCACTATTAGCAGTATTAATTCAGGCCTTAAACCACCTGTTTAATCCTATCACTTAATACCTACCCAATGCAATTTCAATCTTAAACTAAGACCAGAGTTCCTACTCACTCCCCCTCAATCACCTCAGTGATTACAACCTTTAATTAGATTAAAGTTAAATGGTGAAGTTATACTTCAAACAACTCTTGATTGTGCTTCACAGTTTTAATCAAGATACACAACACTCACGCTTAAAAGCTTAGAGTGACACAACACTTACAACTCAATGAACAACCTAGTCCAATGCAATCATCTAGGTGATAATTGCTTGGCTCACAAGATAAACCTAATACAAGACACAAACAAAAATACAGCAGTGAAGTATGATGGAACAATAAAATCTTCACGCCTAAAACCCCTTAGTGCTAAAAGAAGGATTGCCATCCTTTTATATTGCAGCACTTGGGCCTTGTACTTGTATTTCCTAAAATTAAGGTTAAGCAAGTTAACCTAATTTCCACATATTAGGGTACTAACAAATAGGCTATTTGTTAGGTTCATTAATTGTAGCTCAGTTGTTAGTTTCCTGGATTTTAGCTCAGTTGTTGGACTCCTGAAGAATAACCTGAGAAAAATACTGAAACAGAAAAACTAACCATCCTACACTTTAGCATATGCTGTCAGGAATGAATGTCACAACATTCAGTTTGACGTCCAGAACATATACCATATGCTAAGTCTGTTATTTTCCTGAAAACAGACTGTGCTAAATGATGTACTGTAAAAGACCAACCAGTATATACTTCAGTAACAGCTTACAGTAATAAATGTCAAGACATCCAGTTTGACATTTTCACAATGGGCCTTATGCCAGGTCTGTTATCCTCCTGAAGAACAGACTGGAATAGATACTGAACTGAAGCAGACAAACCAACCTGCCTACTATTCAGTATATGCTGTCACTGATGAATGTCATAACATCCAGTTTGACATTCAGACAGTAGGCCTTATGCCAGGTCTGTTATTCCCTTGATAAACAGACTGAAATAAATACTGAGTTATATCAGACAACCAAGTATTCTATATCTCAGTATCTGTTGACAGGGATGAATGTCACAACGTTTAGTTTGACATTCAGTAAATCCTGTATGAGTTAAACCTGCAGCATACTACTCAGGTATGTCATGACATCAGTCAAGACATCAGAGTACAGTTAGATGTTCTAACACAAAATGCAGCCAATCAAACATTTCCAAAGCATGTCATGACATCAGTCAAGACATTATAGTCCAGTTAGTGTTTTACCACAAAATGCAGCCAATCAAACATCTACAAACTCTCCCTTTGGCAAATTTTTGGCTAAAACAACTTGGCATCACAACAGAGTTCACAGCAGCGGAAAAACACACATCTAGAATGGAAATTAACCTAGCTAATACACTCAGAGCAGCAACACACTCAACATACGTAGAAGTTAAATAAAAACTTCTAACAGCAACACATACACAGAAGTTAAATAAAAACTTCTAACAGCAGCACACATACAGAATGCACACATCAACATACTCACACTCATTGAACATCAAGCTACAGTACAACCTCTGGATTAGAGGATCTTCAATATCTGTTTAAGCACATAGCAAATATGTTGTCTTGGGACACCACAGGTGTTACTCCCCCTTTTTGTCTAAAATGTTGCCAAAGCAACACTTAAAATTACAGACCAAAATAAAACAGAATTACACACAAATGACAGAACCACAATTTTGATCTTGCTTCTCAGCCTTGATCAAGACAACATCCACTTGATCTTGCTTCACAACTTTGATCAAGTAGAGACACACTCTGTCTTCACAGCAGGTATATCCAATGCCATGACTTTGTGTATGACATCTTGAACCACTCCTGCATGAACTTCAGCAGGTACATAGGTTGTCTCATGATAGGATATCCCCTTAAAATCTTGTTAACACACTTGCAGCAAGTGAAATAACTATGATTTGTTGACCAATCAGAGCACACTTTCAATTGTTTAATAGTTAGAAATATTAAACAATACATTCCAAACATCCTTGGTTGCTATAAATCCTCAGAAAGGCATATTCCCAATTTGCCCCTTAAATTTTCAAACTGAGTAGCATCCAAAGCCTTTGTGAATATGTCAGCAAGTTGTAGTTCAGTGGCTACATGTTCCAAGGTAATCATTTTGTCTTCCACCAGATCTCTGATGAAGTGATGTCTAATGTCAATATGTTTGGTCCTGCTGTGTTGGATGGGATTCTTTGAAATATTGATGGCACTGAGATTGTCACAGAATAATGTCATGACATTCTGAGAGACATTGTACTCAGTTAGCATCTGTTTCATCCACACCAGTTAGGAACAACTGCTTCCAGTTGCTATATACTCAGCCTCTGCAGTGGACAGTGATACACAATTCTGTTTCTTGCTGAACCATGATATGAGATTGTTTCCCAAGAAGAAACATCCTCCTGAAGTGCTTTTTCTGTCATCAGCACTCCCAGCCCAATCAGCATCACAATACCCAGATAAGACAGGCTCAGAGCCATGAGAGTATAGCATACCATAGTCACAAGTCCCATTGACATACTTGAGAATCCTCTTGACTTGATTTAAGTGGCTCACTTTGGGTTCTGCTTGGTATCTAGCACACACACCAACTGCATAGGAAATATCAGGTCTACTGGAAGTTAGATATAGTAGACTACCTATCATGCTTCTATACAAGCATTGATCAACACTGGGACCTCCTTCATCTTTGGTTAATTTTAAATGAGTAGGTGCAGGAGTTCTTTTGTGCCTAGCATTATCCATACCAAACTTCTTAACTATGTTTTTGGCATATTTGCTTTGGGAGAGAAACATAGAATCCTCCATTTGGTTAACTTGCACTCCAAGAAAATAAGTCAATTCCCCAACCAGACTCATTTCAAACTCAGATTGCATCTGGTGAACAAAATGTTTCACAATTTGCTCTGACATTCCACCAAAGACAATATCATCCACATAAATTTGGGCAATCATGATTTTGCCATCTTCATCCTTCACAAACAAGGTCTTATCTATCCCTCCTTTTCTGTACCCATGAGAGGTCAGAAATTCAGTCAACCTTTCATACCAAGCTCTAGGAGCTTGCTTCAACCCATACAAAGCTTTCCTCAACTTGTACACATGTTTAGGCAGGTTAGGATCACAGAACCCTTTAGGTTGTTCCACATAGACTTCTTCATTCAAGTAGCCATTTAAAAAGGCACTCTTCACATCCATTTGGAACAATTTGAACTTCAGAATACAGGCCACACCTAACAGCAATCTTATTGACTCAAGTCTTGCAACAGGTGCAAACGTCTCATCAAAATCAACCCCTTCAACTTGAGTATACCCTTGTGCCACTAGTCTTGCTTTATTCCTAGTGATTACTCCTTTCTCATCAGACTTGTTCTTGTAAATCCACTTGGTACCAATGATGTTAGTCCCTTCAGGTCGTGGAACTAACTCCCATACTTCATTCCTTTTAAACTGCTCTAGTTCGTCTTGCATGGCATTGATCCAATATTCATCAGTCAGGGCTTCTTTGATATTTTTTTGTTCAACCTTGGATACAAAACAGGAATTTGAGCTATTCTCCCTTGATCTGGTAGTCACACCACTATTTGGATCCCCTATGATAAGATCCTTAGGGTGGTCTTTCTGAATTCTGATAGAAGGCACTTTGTTGGATGCATCTACCTCACATTCAGGAGGAGTTTCCTGTACCTCTTTAGACTTGACTGGTATGTCTGTTGAAGTATCAAGGAATGTTCCAACATCCTCTATGACATTGACTCCTTCCTCTTTATCATCCACAATAACATTTATGGATTCCATCAGGACATTGGTCCTGGAGTTGACCACTTTGTAGGCTCTGTTGTTAGTTGAGTATCCTAGGAATATACCCTCATCACTTTTGGGGTCCATTTTCCTTCTCTGTTCACGATCTATAAGAATGTAACATTTGCTTCCAAAGATATGAAAGTACTTCAGAGTAGGTTTTCTGCCTTTCCATATTTCATACAGAGTGGAAGAGGTTCCTTTTCTCAAGGTAACTCTATTGTGAACATAGCAAGTTTTATTCATAGCTTCGGCCCAAAAATGCATAGGAAGTTTCTTTGCATGAATCATAGCCCTGGAAGATTCTTGAATAGTTCTGTTTTTCCTTTCAACTATTCCATTTTGCTGAGGAGTTATAGGAGAGGAAAACTCATGACTTATCCCTTCAGATGAGCAGAACTCATCAAACTTGGAATTTTTAAACTCCGTCCCATGGTCACTCCTAATTCGGACAACACAACTATCCTTTTCCCTTTGAAGTTTGATGCACAGATCTTTGAAGACATCAAATGCATCTGATTTTTCTCTAATGAAGCTTATCCATGTGTATCTGGAATGGTCATCAACAACCACATAGGCATATCTCTTTCCACCCAGACTTTCAACCTGCATAGGTCCCATTAAGTCCATGTGCAAAAGTTCCAGAGTTTTGGATGTTGTAGGATGTCCCAGCTTAGGATGTGACATCTTGGTTTGCTTGCCTACCTGGCATTCTCCACAGACTCTTCCTTCATCAATAAGCAGCTTTGGGATTCCTCTAACTGCTTCCTTGGATATGATCTTTTTCATTCCCCTTAAATGAAGATGACCAAGACGTCTATGCCACAGCTTCACCTCCTGTTCTTCCTTGGTTGAGGAGCAAATTGGGGAGTAGTTTGAGACTTTAGGTTCCCATAGATAGAAGTTATCTTTGGATCTGGATCCTCTCATAACTTCCTGATTATCTCCATTCGTCACAACACATAGCTCCTTAGTGAACTGAACATAGAACCCTTGATCACACAGCTGGCTTATGCTGATGAGATTAGCAGTTAGTCCTTTTACTAACAGCACATTATTCAATTCTGGAACTCCAGAACTGTCCAGCTTACCCACACCTTTGATTCTTCCTTTAGCACCATCACCAAAGGTCACATAACTGGTAGTGTGAGGTTGTATATCCACGAATAAATTCTCCATACCAGTCATATGTCTTGAGCAGCCACTATCAAAGTACCAGTCTTCTCTGGTAGATGCCCTTGGAGCTGTGTGAGCTAACCTAGCAACCCATTGTCGTTTCTTGATGGGGGCATTATGCTTATATGCCTTATGCTTAGGTCTGACATGAGGGGTTTGGTTAGGATAACCATGCAACCTATAGCAGAAGGCTTTTATATGACCAAATCTACCACAGTAGTGACATCTCCATCTCTGAAATTTCTTCTTCTGATGGTTACTCATCCTGGTTCCCTGATGTTGAGACATTGGTTGTGACTTCTGCTTGAATTTCTGAACTTCAGCCTTTGAGCGTTTGAGTTCAGCAGAGGATTTCTTCACAAAGCCTAAACCAGACATGGTTCCTGACTTCTGTCCCACCTTTAGGATCTCTTCCAACGTGTCAGTTCCTTTATTTAGCATTCTGATGGATTTTGTCATTTGATCTAGCTTGGAGGTCAGCAAGGTTATCTCACCATTTAGACCATCTATGACTGTCAGATGCTTCTTTTTCTCATCCTCCAGCTCCTTGATGAGTTTCTTCTGCTTTTCTCCTTGTACACACACTTCTGCACTTTTGACACATAGCTCTTTATATGAAGCAGCAAGTTCATCAAAAGTCAGTTCATCTCCACTTGAGTCATCATCAGAGGCACAGACACTGGTTAGTGCAGTGACATGTTTAGCAGATTCTCCTTCAGATTCACTCTCAGAATCTCCTTCAGACCAGGTGACAGATAGCCCCTTCTTTTGCATATTGAGGTAAGTAGGACATTCAACTCTAACATGTCCAAAACCTTCACATCCATGACACTGGATTCCCTTGCCTTGGTTGAACTTTTCTTCAGATGTTGATGTTTTCTTGATGTCAGACGAAATGTTCTTGACATTAGGTCTACCTTTTTGATCAATCTTCTTTATGAACTTGTTGAACTGTCTCCCAAGCATGGCTATGGCTTCTGATATGCTTTCATCACCTCCAGTACTCCCCTCTTTTGAATCCTCTTCAGTATTTGATACAAAAGCTATGCTTTTTTTCTTCTTTTCAACATTATCACACAAGTCCATTTCAAAAGTTTGGAGAGAACCAATAAGCTCATCAACCTTCATATTGCAGATATCTTGAGCCTCTTCTATAGCGGTGACCTTCATGGCAAATCTCTTTGGCAATGATCTAAGAATCTTTCTTACAAGTTTTTCTTCAGCCATTTTCTCTCCTAAGCCACCAGAAGTGTTGGCAATTTCAAGAATATTCATGTGGAAGTCATGAATAGTCTCTTCATCTTTCATCTTCAGATTTTCAAACTTGGTGGTCAGCATCTGAAGTTTAGACATCCTCACCTTGGATGTACCTTCATGACTTGTTTTGAGAGTATCCCAAACTTCTTTAGCCAGATCACAGTGATGCACCAGTCTGAAGATGTTCTTATTTATTCCATTGAACAGTGCATTCAAGGCCTTAGAGTTTCCAAGGGCTAGTGCCTCTTGCTCCTTGTCCCACTCTTCTTCAAGAATTTGCAAAATAGTTCCATCTTTACCTGTCTTCGTTGGATGTTCCCATCCTTTGTTGACAGCTCTCCAGACCTTGCTATCTAGAGACCTCAAGAAGGCTATCATACGAGGTTTCCAGTCATCATAGTTAGAACCATTCAGCATGGGTGGTCTATTTGAGTATCCTACATCCTTGTCCAAGGTACTTGAAAGTAACGTCCCTAGATCTCACACAGAAATTAACAGGCAGGGTGCCTGCTCTGATGCCAATTGAAATTCTAGTTAACAGACTATCGATGTCACACAGGATGTTATGACATCCGATTCTGTGCAGACATGAATGTAAACAACAGGTAAGTGTAAGTGTAGTAAATAACACAAGGTATTGTTTACCCAATTCGGTGTCACACACACCTACGTCTGGGGGCTACCAAGCCAGGGAGGAAATCCACTATTAGCAGTATTAATTCAGGCCTTAAACCACCTGTTTAATCCTATCACTTACTACCTACCCAATGCAATTTCAATCTTAAACTAAGACTAGAGTTCCTACTCACTCCCCCTCAATCACCTCAGTGATTACAACCTTTAATTAGATTAAAGTTAAATGGTGAAGTTATACTTCAAACAACTCTTGATTGTGCTTCACAGCTTTAATCAAGATACACAACACTCACGCTTAAAAGCTTAGAGTGACACAACACTTACAACTCAATGAACACCCTAGTCCAATGCAATCATCTAGGTGATAATTGCTTGGCTCACAAGATAAACCTAATACAAGACACAAACAAAAATACAGCAGTGAAGTATGATGGAACAATAAAATCTTCACGCCTAAAACCCCTGAGTGCTGAAAGAAGGATTGCCATCCTTTTATATTGCAGCACTTGGGCCTTGTACTTGTATTTCCTAAAATTAAGGTTAAGCAAGTTAACCTAATTTCCACATATTAGGGTACTAACAAATAGGCTATTTGTTAGGTTCATTAATTGTAGCTTAGTTGTTAGTTTCCTGGATTTTAGCTCAGCTGTTGGACTCCTGAAGAATAGCCTGAGAAAAATACTGAAACAAAAAAACTAACCATCCTACACTCTAGCATATGCTGTCAGGAATGAATGTCACAACATTCAGTTTGACGTCCAGAACATATACCATATGCTAAGTCTGTTATTTTCCTGAAAATAGACTGTGCTAAATGTTGTATTGTAAAAGACCAACCAGACTATATTTCAATAACAGCTTACAGTAATAAATGTCAAGACATCCAGTTTGAAATTTTCAAAATGGGCCTTATGCCAGGTCTGTTATCCTCCTGAAGAACAGACTGGAATAGATACTGAACTGAAGCAGACAAACCAACCTGCCTATTATTCAGTATATGCTGTCATTGATGAATGTCATAACATCCAGTTTGACATTCAGACAGTAGGCCTTATGCCAGGTCTGTTATTCCCTTGATTAACAGACTGAAATAAATACTGAGTTATATCAGACAACCAACTATATATCTCAGTATCTGCTGACAGGGATGAATGTCACAATGTTTAGTTTGACTCTCAGTAAATCCTGTATGAGCTAAACCTGCAGCATACTACTCAGGTATGTCATAACATCAGTCAAGACATCAGAGTACAGTTAGATGTTCTAACACAAAATGCAGCCAATCAAACATTTCCAAAGCATGTCATGACATCAGTCAAGACATTATAGTCCAGTTAGTGTTTTACCATAAAATGAAGCCAATCAAACATCTACACAAAGGGGACTTACAACGATTACTGTTGTGGAGGAGGCGGAGGATCTTGCGGGAAATGCAACATCAGACGTTGCATCATGGCTTGCATGTCGTCCATGACTGTCCCTTATCGAAACAATTCCACACCCTGTCTGGCCAATTCCGTACCTTGTCTGGTTTGCTCGGTGCGGAGGGTTCCCATCTTAGTTTGGATCCAACCCCACTGGTCCTGAGACATAAAAGAGGATCCTTCACCATGTAGGTTTGAATCCTGTGGGGGTGGCATACATTGCGCTGCTGGCCTCTCATCTTCTTCCATTTCATCACCTGAAAAATCCTGGTCATATTGAGCATCGTCCCCTACAGATGGGGCTGAACCTGTATACAACCAGTTAGCAACATTTGCAATGCTAATGGAACCAGGTGCCGGTAATGCAATAACTTCCACATTATGAATCACAAGAGAGTAATAAGTCGGCATGATTGCAATCATTTGCTGATTGACGAGAGTGTTCATGTCGATTTTTGTCTTACCCACCACCGTTGCTTCTTCCAACAAGAGTTGACCATACCCAAAGTGGTCCCCAATCTGCGTGATCATGCCACCCACAAAAATATCACCGGTACTTGCGTGGCCAACTTGCTTCAAATGATTGGCGGCAAAAGCAGCTGCATTTACTCGCTCATTGTTGGCCATGCAGTGAAGGAAAAATAGCTCTCTCTTTGCGGCTACCCCGGTGCTATCACCCCGTCTGAACAAGGTGTAGGCTAACCCCTTTTGTGCATATCTGAAGCAAGGGTTATGGATCCCAGAAGCTTTTCCCGAACTCAGGTTGTAACCACTTTTACCTGTAATAGCCCTCCAGAAATCAATTGCTGAAAAAGTGCCTGGAGGTGCTCCGGGTCCAGATACCGGGAGTCTCAAAATACCCCCAAGTTCCTCAACAGATAACTCGTGATCCTCATCGAACAATCGGAAAGTCATCTGACCATAAAATTCCATCTCCGAACCGGTCCACCTGCGTCTCATCTTAAACTCAATCGTACTTAAGAATTCAAGTGTGATACGTGCGAAGGTCGGTGCTTCGAATTGCATAAATTCTAACATACCGATGTTGTGAAACATGCGATGAACCTCTTCCTTTAAGCCTAACTCATCAAGTGTAGCATCACACATATAACGTGTAGGAATGAGCTTACGTTGAGCAAGAATCACATACCTATCTTGGTGATCCGGTTGTTCAAACAAAATGCCATGTGGATTCGGAGTGCGTCTAGCACGTTGCTTCGGCCGGGAAGATGTGGCCACATCCTTTCCTTTGCTTATACGCTTTGGGGGCATAATGGGTACCTGCCAAAATTTCTCAAAACCCAAATAACAGATTAGTGAAAACGGCCACCGTCACTGCGTAGAGGACGGAGAGTGGAGCGGTTTTCGTGAAGGGGAGATGGGGTTTTAAGGAGTGGAGCTAGGTGAAAAGTGGAGCTCTAGGTGGTGGAGGCTAGGTTAACAATGGAGGAAGAAGGAGTGAGAAGCTTGCACAATCAAAATAATGGGAAATAAGTGGTGGAGAAGATATAAAAACCAAGTGGGTCCCACCATTAAAAGCAACACAATTCCAAAAAATTTCAAAAACTAACCCGTATAAAACAACACGGGCCGTGTTCCTACAGACGGGCGCCCGTGTTAATGCACTGTTTTAATTATTTTTTGAATTTGGTTCAGGGCCAACAACACGGGCCGTGTGTATTCACACGGGTGGCCGTGTAAATGACCTGTTTTCTTCCTCTTGCACACACCCACTGCTCTCGGTTATTGCAATCAACACGGGCCGGGTTCCCACACACGGGTGGCCGTGTAAATGACCTGTTTTCCTCAATTTTTGAAATTTGTTTTGCTGCATAGGTACGGTATCCTTCCGTTCAAAGGTGTTTTTGACTTTACGCTCCAAGTTCTTCTCCTCACCTACAACAACGTTTCACGCACACAAAAGAAAAGGCAAACAAAATAAGTTAGAAATCAAACGCGTGGGTTGCCTCCCACGAAGCACTTCGTTTAACGTCGCATGGCTCGACGGTTGTCCACCTCATTAGGTGAGGCGCACATGGTCAATCAATCCAGACTCTTGGCCTATGTAATAGGGCTTCAACCTCTGGCCATTCACCTTGAATATATCCCCATTATTTTGGTTCTTGATCTCTATCGCTCCGTGGGGAGATACCTTGTGCACGACAAATGGTCCGGACCATCTTGATTTCAATTTTCCAGGAAACAACTTGAGCCTCGAACTAAACAACAATACCAGTTGTCCTTCCCATAAATCTTTCTTGATGATTCTCTGATCATGCCACTTCCGTGTTTGCTCCTTGTACATCTTTGCATTCTCATAGGCCTGATTACATAATTCTTCTAACTCGTGGAGTTGAAGAATTCGGGATTCACCGGCTTTTGCAAGATCACAATTTAAGAACTTGGATGCCCAAAAGGCTTTGTGCTCTAATTCCAGAGGAAGATGACAAGCCTTACCATAAATCAGTTGATACGGAGACATGCCGATTGGGGTCTTGAAGGCGGTTCGGTACGCCCATAGTGCGTCATCTAATTTGATCGCCTAATCTTTTCTTGAAGCACTCACTGTCTTTTCCAAAATCTGTTTAATTTGTCTATTGGACACTTCAACTTACCCACTCGTTTGAGGATGATACGGAGTGGCAATCTTGTGCTTCACATTATACTTCTTCAATAGGTTCTCCATGAGCTTATTCAAGAAATGTGTCCCTTCATCACTGATAAGTGCCCTTGGCACACCAAACCTTGAGAAGATGTTTTGCTTGAGAAAGTTTACCACTACTCTCGCATCATTAGTAGGGAGGGCAACAACTTCCACCCATTTTGAGACATAGTCCACAGCCACCAGAATATAATTCTTCCCGAATGAGGGTGGGAATGGCCCCATAAAGTCTATCCCCCAAACATCAAATAATTCCACTTCAAGCATGCCCTTTTGGGGCATCTGATGCCTCCTAGAAATATTCCCTGTCCTTTGGCATCTGTCATATTCCTTCACAATGACTTGGGCATCCTTAAACAAATTAGGCCAGTACAACCCTGATTTGAGGACTTTTGCGGTTGTCCTATCTCCACTAAAATGTCCCCCATAATCTGAGTCATGACACGCTTTTAAGACTTCATTTTGTTCTTCTTCAGAGATACATCGACGAATCAGTCTGTCTACCCCTTTCTTATACAAGAATGGTTCGTCCCACAAATAGAACCTGCAATCATGAAGAAATTTTTTATTTTTGTTATAATCAAAGTCTTCAGGAATTATGCCACCCACCAGATAGTTTGCGTAATCAGCAAACCATGGAACACCCACCACTGCGAGGATTCGTTCATCAGTAAACTCGTCCTTTAATGGATGTTCTTCTTCAGTCTCTTCAATCGGAGACATTCGAGATAGGTGGTCAGCAACGGTGTTTTCACACCTCTTTTTGTCTCGAATTTCTAGATTGAATTCTTGCAACAGCAAAATCCACCTGAGCAGCCTTGGCTTCGAGTCCTGTTTAAAAAAAAGATGTTTCAAAGCAGCATGGTCAGTATAAACAATTACCTTAGTTCCTAACAAGTATTGCCGGAATTTGTCAAAGGCATAAACCACAACCAGTAGCTCCTTCTATGTGGTTGCATAATTCATCTGAGCTGGATTCAACACATGGCTGGCGTAATAGATGACGTGGAGGAGTTTGTCTCTTCTTTGCCCCAAGACTGCCCCTACTGCTATATCACTCGCATCGCACATTATCTCAAAGGGTAGAGACAAGTCAGGCGAGATCACTATAGGAGCAGACACTAATTTATTCTTCAGAGTATCGAAGGCCTCGTTGCACTTTTTGTCAAACAGAAACGGAGTATCCTTCACAAGCAGACTAGTCAACGGTTTTGCGATCTTGAAGAAATCTTTGATGAACCTACGGTAAAATCCCGCATGTCCCAAGAAACTTCGTATACCTTTCTCATTCACAGGATGAGGGAGATTGGCGATCACCTCCACTTTTTCCTTGTCAACTTCAATTCCTTTATGGGAGATTTTATGGCCTAGCACTATCCCTTCTCTCACCATGAAATGACACTTCTCCCAATTTAGGATCAGATTGGTTTGTTGACATCTTTCCAGCACAAGTGACAGATTATACAAACAATTTTCAAAAGAAGATCCGAAAACCGAAAAATCATCCCTAAATACCTCCATATGCTTCTCAAGCATATCGGAAAATATGGATGTCATGCACCTCTGAAATATTGCTGGTGCGTTACATAAACCAAACAGCATTCTTCTATAAGCAAAGATTCCATACGGACATGTGAACGCCGTTTTCTCTTGATCCTCAGGTGCCACCGCAATTTGGTTGTACCCTGAGTACCCATCCAGAAAACAATAGAAATCATGACCTTCCAATCTTTCCAACATCTGATCAATAAATGGTAAGGGAAAATGGTCTTTCCTAGTTGCAGTGTTCAGTCTTCTGTAGTCAATGCAGACTCTCCAACCTGTTACAGTACGGGTGGGGATCAACTCATTTTTTATCACAGTTGTCCCTCCCTTCTTCGGTACCACATGAACTGGGCTCACCCACGAACTGTCAGATATTGGGTAAATCAACCCCGCATCTAAAAGTTTAACAACCTCCTTGCGAACAACTTCTTTCATAGCTGGGTTCAGTCTCCTTTGAGGTTGGACGACCGGTTTCTGATCATCCTCCATCAAAATCTTGTGCATACACAGTGTTGGATTGATTCCTTTCAAATCGTCCATCGCCCATCCAATAGCACTCTTGTATTTCTTGAGTACTTTGATTATCTCTTCTTCTTAGATCTCTCTCAAACCTGAATTAATGATTGCTGGACATTTTTCTTCATTGTCAAGAAAGACATATTTGAGATGTTCTGGTAATTGTTTCAACTCCATCCCCTTTTTTATATCTTGCTTTTCTTCCGGAGATATTTTAGGTCGAAGCTCTTCCCACCGTTGTGGTCGAGAATGAACCCAAGGAGGTTGTGCCTTTAACATATACACCACTTCATATTCTTTCTCATCAATTCCTTCAGTATCCTCAATGATAGACAAGCTCAAAACCCTTTCTAAAGGAAGCTTTGGTGTTGTAATCTGCATGGATTGAGCAAACACTATATCCAGAACTTCAATACTTTTACTCGCACCTTCGTCATCCTTGAATTTCATAGTATCCCTCACATTTATTTTGAGCTTTTCATCATAGACTTTGAGGGTCATGGTTCCTTCCTCAATATCTATCATGCATCTTCCAGTTTCAAGAAAAGGTCTTCCCAATATGAGAGGGATTTCCTCCTCTTCTGGCATCTCGAGTATCACAAAATCCACCGGGAAAACAAATTTATCAATCTTCACCAGAACATCTGTTGCTATACCATAGGGTCTCTTCATAGAATGATCAGCAAATTGGAGTGTCATGCGAGTGTCTTGCACTTCCCCTAACTCCAGTTTTTTGTAAATCGAAAGGGGCATTAGACTAACACTTGCTCCCAAATCGATCAGTGCCTTTTTGAATGATCTGTCTCTAATGGTACAAGGAATTGTGACTGCACCTCTATCTTTTTTCTTCACCGGAATTTTTAGACCCTAAAAAATAACACTACAAGTTTCAGTTAGCATAATCGGCTCGCCTTCAATCGACCTTTTCTTTGATATGATGTCTTTCATGAATTTCGCATAGATCGGCATCTGTTCCAGAGCTTCAGCAAAAGGTATGTTGATCTCGAGCTTCTTGAATAATTCTAAGAATTTCTGAAAATTCTTTTCATGGAGATCTTTCTTCTTTGTTCTTGTAGGAAAAGGAAGAATGATCTTTGGTTTTTGTTTCTCTTGCTGGCTTGCCGACTTCACCACCACTTCTTCAGTTTGTTTTGGCTCTTCTCTAATCTCCAAATCAACTTCCAACAACCCATCTTCTTCGACCTGTTCGTCAACTTATTGTTCCTTAGCTCTTCCTTTTCTGGTGACCACTGCTTTAATGTGACTTTGATCACGTGGATTAACAACTGACCCACTAGGAAGCATGCCAGGTACCTGGGAATTGGAAGCTAACTGTTGAGAAATTTGACCCATCTGAATTTCAAGATTTTTTATGGATGTTGTAGTGTTCTTCTGATTATTTCGAGTCTCCTCTTGGATTTGAATGTTGTGGGTTGCCATCTTTTCAATTGCAATCTCCCAATCTGCCTTCTTAGGGACTTGTTGTTGCTGTTGCTGATATTGATTTTGATATTGACCCTGTGCCTGCTGTTGCACATTCCCTTTCTGATCCTTCCATGCAAAGTTGGGATGATTCTTCCACCCCGGATTGTATGTGTTGGAGTAGGGATTGTTCTGCTTTAAAAACTTGATAGCTTCTATCTGCTGCGGTGTGGCAAAGAAATGAACCGTATTGTGTGGTCCATTACAAATGCCACACACATCGTTTGGTGCCTGTTGCACTTGAGCCACTTTCTGAGCACCTATGTTTAGTGCTTTCAACCTTTTCTCTACCTCCGCATCAACTACTTCTTCAATTTTTACCTGTTTGTTTGTTTCGAGCTTCAAGTCAATAACTGCAGATTTGCTTGACACCCTATCATATAACTCCAAATGCTCATTCGAGGCAATAGCTTCAATTATCTTCTTCATTCCGGTGGCTGTTGCAAAGTTAGCTGAGCCACCAGTTGTTGAATCAAGGATTTGTCTCGTTTGAATTCGAAGACCATTAACAAACATTTGCATCTGCTCAGTTTCATCCATGTTGTGAGTAGGACAAGCCACTAGGATTCTCTTGAATCTCTTATAAGCATCTCCTAGTGACTCACCCTCCTTCTGCTTGAAGTTTAGGATCTCATATCTTTTTCGCAGTGACACAGATGCGGGAAAGTATTCCTGCAAGAATGTTGTTTCCATCTGCTCCCATGTAGTGATACTACCAGCAGGTAAGGAATAGAACCACTCTTCGGCTTCATCTGCTAAAGTGAATGGGAACATACGAAGTCTTATTGCTTCTTCGTTATGTCCAGGCATTTTCAGCGTTGTGGTCATAGTTAAAAACCTTTGCAGATGCTTGTTGGCATCTTCATTCACTCTTCTAGAAAAGGACCGCCTTTCGAGTTGATTAATTGTGTTGGGATGCAGCTCAACTTGTTCCACATTAACCGGTTGGTTGACAATTGTCATACGACCACCCGGAGTGTTGGTTCCACCATAGTCACCGAGAAGGCTCTCTGGTGGTGGTGGTGGTGGTGGGTTTGCATCCGTGATTTCAGGAACTGTTTCCGCTTCTGAATCTGAATTCTCTGAGTGCACTGAAACAACTTCCTCCTCTGCTTTCTCTGCTAATTCCAGTTTTTCTCTCTTAGCTTGTCTCAGTCTAGCGTGAAGAGTTCTTTCTGGATCTGCGTCAAAAGAAAAATCCGTTGAGGCCTTACCTCGCATAAACAAGTTAGACAAATATTAGAATTGAATAACAAGATTATCACAGATAAAATTTTGGTTGACGAGCAACAAAATTTCAATAGAATCAAAATTAAAATAGGTATTTTGGCAATCCCCGGCAACGGCGCCAAAAACTTGATCGCAAAAATAGCAAGTGTACTATTTTTACCGATGTAGTAATAAGGAGATTTTATTTCCAAGTACCGATCACAGGGATTGCGTAGGAAATTCTTATTTTACTTTGATTCTGTCAGAACAAAAAGATAATGGTTTGGTTGTTTTTGGAATTTTAACAATAAACACAAAAGACAGTAAAATTCAATCGATTAGGATAAAACATGCTAGGGGTGAGTGGTTGATTTAACCAGTTATGAATTCAGTCAAGATTTCCTTAATACTCAAGAAACAGTCAATTACCAAACCTCATAATGTTCTTCCTTAAGTCCTTAGATAAGAAACTATTAAACTACCAATTCTTATCAAATGTCCATTCAATAAATCCTTGGTTTTAATCATAAACAATATCGAGGTTTGTGGTGATTTACAAAAGTTACTAGTCCTAGATGATGCAATTATAAACCCAAATGTGTGAAAACTCTAACAATCACAATCCTGTTATTGATAGTCATAGATCAAATTGTATTTGTCCGATACAAAAGCATAATAACATCACACAATTGAATTGAAATATGTAACATGGTAATAAGGAAATCATTTGTTCAAATTCATAACATACGATCAAATCAGGACCACCCCCCTAACATAGGGGGTTTAGCCTCTCATAGTATTTAACGAAATCATAGTATGAAAATTAAACATTACAAAGAACTAGGAGATTTTGATCTTCAATGGTCGATGCCCTTGAATCTCGCCGTCTTCGAATCCTCCGTAGTAGCTATCTTTTCAGTGCAGTGTTTTCTTTCGTACGTCAAAAAGTGTCTTCTCCTTTCTCTCCCAAGCCTTCTAATAGTTTCAGATGGATTTTCCCCAAGAAAAAAGTCCAAACTACCCTTAATGAGCAGAATAGATTCACTTGACAAAAATTGAAGTTTCTAAGTCGCGCCCATCAACATGGGCCGTGTGGATTCACACGGGTGCCCGTGTGTGCTCTCCAACATGAGAATTTTTAGATCACGCTACAGAGGCATCAACACGGGCCGTGTTCCTACACACGGGTGCCCTTGTTAACTCTCTATTTTTCCTCTCCAAGCTTCCTTTGCCTGACAAACAACACGGGTCGTGTTGTTGCACACGGGTGCCCGTGTTGACCTGCTGAATCTTCATATTTTTGCCTCTCTGCGCATCCACAACTCCACTATTAGTTCTTTTAAACCTGTGCAACAACCTATAACAATAACACTACTAAATCGAAGCATGACAAAGACCTTTTTGACATAAACATGTAATAAAATGAAATGCGATAACAAACTAACAAAACATGATAAATGACTATGAAACAACTATAAACAAACATAAATCTTACCAAAGTGATGAAAATATGTTGGATTAACGGTGGGAATTCAATGGAAAAGGTGACCGATCATTCCCCACAGAGTCCACCTTCCACTCTGATGATTTCCCCAGTAAAGTTGATTCTACGACGGGTTTTATCGATATGTTGATCCTGTCCCCAGATTGGAGTGGCTGATGCTCATTCCCTTTGTAGAGATCTGTGTTTTCTGGTATCTCTTGACCCCATCATATTGGATGTTCTCCAGTGGGCCTGGCTTTCTCTCTCGAGATGTAGTATCGGATGTTTGTTCATTGATCGTTGGACCTGTTTGTGTTAGATATGCCTGTTTTGTCAGCATTCATCATACATAAACCACACATATATGTATATAATTTTGACATTCAAATATTCATGTCGCATTATTTGCCATAAATACCTTTGTTTGACATCCCCTGCTATTCGGTGTTACATATTTCACCAAGCAGATGTTTTTTACTGATCTCCCCATGTAAAGTCAGCCCCATAAGTAGAAAGTGTTTATCCTTCCTTCCATATTCCCCACTGAGTTATGTCCTCGTGGATGATGGTTGTTTCTGTTTCCTCCCAACACATCTATTGGGATGGAATTCCCCCCCCCCCCCCGAGTTATATCCTCATAGGGACGAGTCTTGTTTCATCGTGCCTCTCTAGTTTGTTCCTATATTTGGCCTCTTATAATTATCCTTGCACTTCCCCGTTTAGTGTAGATGATTGATTGCTCAGTAACCAGGAATTGTCCATCTTTTCCCCGGCGGAGTCTGTGGTTTTCTACCCTTATACCGGTAGTTATAAACCCTATTGTTATTCCCTTGCAGAGTTAACCATTTTGTTCATCCTAACCGATGACGGTTACTCTTCTGTGGTTTTCTACCTGATAGTGGTAGATGTAATCCCCTCCTTGACGATTATCTTTATCCGATATCTGGAATTATATTCCTTCACTTTTTGAGTATATCTCCCAGTAACCGGTGATATATCTCCCGGATCATTGCCTTTGTCAATGTATCTCCAGCGCGTCATCTTTCATTTTACCCTTTGGTTGGTAATGATTGTTTCCCCTTTTGATTGGTCATCATTTTATACCTAGTAGTTGGTACCCCAATGCCCTTTTCTTTCGGTCGATTTATCCTTTATTAACCCAGTAACCGGTTGTGGATAATCTTCCATGCGAGTATATTACCTACGTTCTGACGATAATAGATAATATATCTCATGCGCTCTTCGGTCGAAGTCTTTTGTTCTTCCCTAGTCGAGTAAGATTCGTACCCCCTTGTTGCGGAGTCGAATGCCCATCCTGAAATTGAGTTTGCTCTTTAGCCCTCCTTTTGGATGATGAGTGTTTTAGAAATATTCCCCAATTCACGCTTTGGTTGGTCACCTATTATATGCCCAGTAACCGGTATCCCTGGTGTTCTTTCCTCTCTGCTCCCTATTATGACTTTTGTCCCCTGTGGAGTCAGATTTCCTGAGTTGAAATATACCTTTTTAGGTTTTCCTCAGATGATTTTGGATGTTTGATATCTCTCACCCTTATACCGGTCTTAGATATTCATTCTCCTTGGGCATGTCGTTCTTTCACCCTCATACCGGTGTTTCGACCACATGTTTCCTTGAGCTTATTACCCAGTAACCGGTAATACCTCATCCTGTTGTTTCCTCAGATGATTCCTGTTTGGACATTCCCCGATGAACTCCTGTAGTGGATTTTCCCCCATCTGAGTTCGGATTTTCATCCGAAGTATCCTTTGTGGATAGTTTTGGCTGTATTGGCATATTCCCCAATACATGTACCTTTGAGTCAGCTCGGGTCTTTCCATTGATTTATTTTCTTGGAATTCCTCTCGTGTCTCAGCAAGTTTTAAGTCGTGACCTGCTCACGCATTTTATTCCCTCTCTTATCCCCATTAGTCCCCAGAGTCTCTGTCCCATTGAGTGTATTACTCATATGGATGGTCAGTTTCTCCTGATTTATTTTCTCTATGTGGACACATATCTCCACGGAGTATTTCCTTTCTGCATACATACATTTGCATCATGAGGTCTCTTAGGGACCAAAATTCGTCTCTTTGTTATTATTTAAGCCCATTCTACCTCGTCGAGACGAAGATTCCAACCTTCACTTCTCCGACTAGAATGACCTTAAATAGGGGCATCTGTAAGACCCTAATTTTGACCCTAAGATCCCTCATGGCATCATAACATTGCATTTGCATTGCCTCAAGGATCATGAGCATCTTGGCTCCTTTACCTTTGGGTAGGATCCCTTGTGAGTTGGTTTGAGGTCACCAAGCATGCTTGAATTGTATATTATTGCTTTTCTCATTTTATTTACTAACCAAAAGCACAAAAAATATGTCACTAACATCTCTTGTTTGTAGCTTGAGCAGTCACAAGGTCAAAAGCTTCTAGGAGATCCTATGTGCATTAATAGGGCTAATTGGAGGTGAAGGCAAGCATGGCTATGGTTCTCAAAGCTCTCATCCATCAAATATGCCTCTCAAGTATCTCAATTCATCATTTTGATCAAAGCAAATCAAGGACTTGAGGCTTGTTTCCCAAGGAAACCCTAATTCATATGTTCATCAACTGTGCCTTGCTCATGAAGCAACCTCAACCCATGGTCAAATATAATCAAGGGAAGTTCTTTAATTCATCATTTCATGCATATTTGAAATTATTTGAGTGTCCTCAATCATCAATTCATCAAGATATGAGGTTTGGACTTGAGAAGTTGATCAGTCAATTCATCTGACTATTTTGAAATAGACTAAGACCTAACGTTTTATGTGTTGGTCAAACGGAGATGACCCCAAAAGAAAACATGTTCTTAAGAACGATATGAACAACTTTCATGTTCATCAAAAGTTGATTTGAATCTTGGAAGGTCATCATCCATTCTAAGACATTATAGGTCAATTTGAATGAAACCCTAATTTTGGGTCAACTTCCCAGGGACATAACTCCTTCATTTTTTATGATTTTGAGGTGATATTAAATGAATTGGAAATCTTAAGATGTCTACTTCAAATGATATGTTGAGAAAAATTTCAAAATAGAAAAATAAATACATGTGATAATGCAAAACATTATAGGTCACTTTGGACCAAATGCATTGAAATATGGAAAAGTCCAACTTCAAGTGCCCATAACTTCTTCATCAAAAATTCAAATGATGCAAACTCTGAGTCCAAAGTTATTTCCATGAAAAGATCTACAACTTTCATGTTGAAGATTTTGTCATTTGGAGCTTGTATCATTGAGACAGAAGGGCTTGAACTTTGGCCAATTTTGAAAATCTCACATATGCATGTTTTACACCCTACACTTCAAGTTCAATTTTCATTAATTTCCAAGGCCCAAATGGAGTTTTGATCAACATAACATTTGTTCCTTATGCAATAAGTTTTCCAACCATTACTCATAAGGTTGCATTTCAATTTTGGACATGGCATTTTCGAAGACTTCAATGTAATAGTGCATTTTTTGAAAATCACGTCAATTGCCATGCATGAGCTGATACAATCCAATCTGCACGTCCATTCTACTTACATCATGCATAAGCTTTCATTTCCAGTTGGAATTGGACCCTCCATGCGCCTGTACAGGCCCATGCATGGAGGCCCTTTCCATTCATGCAAGTTTTGATTCATGCATTCAGCATTGCTTCAACTATAAATACAAGGCCTTGGCTTCATATTTTGAGAACCTGAAGGCGCCCCAATTGCTGCTGAATTGAAATCCTAGCCATCATTAAAGGAACTATCTCATTTTCTCTTCAAATTTTCAGATCTGAATTTTGATTTCATTGATCAATCTTTAGATCTCAAAGTTCCTAAACCTTCTCCTCTTGATCCATAGTGCCTACTGTTTGCAAAAGCATCCAAAGATCTTGACTCAAATCCTTGCAATTCAAAGGTTTTCTTCAACTGTATTTTGCTTCGAACCAGCTTGTATAGTGTTCCATTTGCTTTGTTATTGTGTGATCTGAAGTCCTCTACATAGAGGCAACATTATTGTGCTTTCAATTTTTGAAAATCATGAAGTTCATATGAACACCACAGAACTTCCATCTCTGATTTCTCTCAATCTAGAGATCTAGAGTGGAATTGAGTGGTACAGGGGTGATGTACATCACCTCAGCTTTCGAATGGTACATGGATCGTGCATTTTGGTTGATGTTTTAATTTCTGCAAATTTTGGTTTGGCCGGAGAAGACGGTGGCGCTGGTCACCGTCTGTTCTCCATATTCAATCACAGCCTTCCATTTCATTTCCCAGATTGAATCTCAGTCGTGCCTTGTTATGACTTACAATAATGCCACATGTGATGCATTGACCAAGGAACATGGTAGGCGCGCGCGTTTGGACTCTCTGATCTGCCAGCTCAATTAATGAGCTCAGATCCAATGGCTCACGCTTTTTCCTATTTTCTAATTTCTGATTTTAATTTCTTTTATTTCTTTTAATTCCATTTTATTTCTAAAATTCATATCTCTCTCATTATTGGTCCAAAAGTTATGGGACCAATTTCATTCTTCTCCTTTTAATTTCTACTTTCTAAAAATGGTTTTTAATATTTTTTATTTTATCATTTGATATTTTTTAGTAATTTTCTCTTTTTTGGTTATTTTTTATTCATTTAAAATAGTTTTGGATATTCAAAAAATACAAAAATATTTTTCCAACCTCTTTGAATGATGATAGATCTATGAAAAATATTCTCATCAATTTATTAATTGATTTGAGATTTATTTGAGATTTTAGTTCAATTAGGTTATTTTTATGCATTTTTTTAATTGATTTAAAATAGTTTCTGACTTTTAAAAATGCTGAAATTTTTTGTCAAACTTTGTTTGACCTTGTTGAACTTGGGATAATTCACTTGGACTTTTCAAAGTTGATTTGAAGTGAACTTGAAGTTTGACCTTTCTTTATTATTTTAATTCAAGTTTTATTTTAATATTAAAAAATGCCAAAAATATTTTATTTGTTTCTTGACTTCTAATCTTCATTTTGCTTCTGTTTTCTATTATTTGACCTTGATCTTCTCTATCTTTGGTCAATGCTTGTTGATTAATACATACCATTTCCATTAATGCACTTTAATTCTTCATCTTCTTCTTCTCCTTCTTCTTTTTTCTTTTTTGATCAATGAGTTAAAGATTGGTGGTTAGTATTGATTAGGGAGGTTTAATCTTCCTTGATTCAAATCTAATTCATCTTGATCATAGATCAAGTGAATGGCTTTGCATTAAGGATAGATTGCTTCCTAAATCATGCAAAGAACCTAAATCAATACAAGATCATTTCTCATCTTCTTTTTGGCATGGCAAGTTGTTGGAGTTTGATTCACTAATCAAGACCTCTAACTTGTGTTGTTGCCTACATTATTATTGACCGGCCTCAGATAGTTGTGACTTCTACATAAGTCCAATTACGATTGCTTAACATAGCGCTAAATTTGCCTTATGGCACACTAACTATTAACACTAACCATTAACCATTAACATTTACTTCTTGCACTTTACATTTATGCAATTTACTATTCTTGTACATATTATTCATTTGCTTTTCCCCCTTTGCTCATTTGAGCACATGTTTATGTTAATGCAATTTGCCTTTTGCTCATTTGAGCACATAATTGTGTATATATTATTGTGCTTGTGTTTTGTTTTGACTGTTGTGGACCAAATGCAAAGAAATGGACAAGTGGACTTAGTTTCTAGGACAATCCCTATGCAAAAATGGAGTAAAAAGACCTTAATGTGGAAGATGGAGTAGAAGGACCCAACCTGTAAACTCACTCTTGTCCATTCTTGATTTGCTTCATAAAACTCTTTGATGTGTGTGCTTTTGTGCTAGGGAATCCTATGTGAGCCAAATTGAAGAACCATTGCCATGTTCATCCAAAGTGAAAGATACAAGAGACATTGGGGTTCTTCTAAGAGCTTGTTTGATTATGTTGATTGCTTGAGCTTACACTTATTTTGTTTGCATATTCCAAAGGATGGGAGCTACTTGGATCATCAATATGATCTCAAGAGAGGAACTCATTTGTGGTCTTGTTTCTTATCCTTCATCTCTTGTATGATTAGGACTTTAGCCATTCTTCTTCTTCCCCCCACTCCAACCCAAGCCAAAACTTTTGTGCAAACATTTAACACTTGTTTTCAAATATTAGAAACCTAAGCCTTATGCTTTTGATTTTCAAATTGTCTTTTCATAACATTTCTTTTGAATTGAATCTTTAAGTTAACTTTGACCATATTTTGTAAATACTTTTCATTTGTAAATATAACCCATTCAAATGATTTTGTGGTTTCAGTGGCCACTTTCTTAATCAAAACTTTTCATAACCTTTAGCTATTAGGTTTGAGTTATCCTTGAGGTAGATGTAATACTCACATATATCCTTAGTGATGGACAATGAGTCTTTCATGCTTATTATAGGGTTAACCCCTCACTAGCATGTTAAAGCTATCCTCACATGGTGGATTTGTCATTTTAGGTTGAGTTTTCTCCCTTGGATAACAAAAGACCTTAAGGCTTTTAGATCAATCAATTCACCAACTTGTTTTGAGATTTTTACCCCGAACTACGAGGTTTTGATCCTAATCTTTTTCAAGATGGTACGTAGGCAATGTGTTTATCCATCCAAACACAAAAATGTAAATAACTTGTATATTCTCTTCTCATCTCTTCAATCATGTTTGCACAAATAAATTTTCACAAAATACCAACCTTATAACAAATGTGAAAAGGGCTCCCTATGAGTACCTAGGATGTTTTGGGTGCTTAAAACCTTCCCATTGCATAACCAACCCCCTTACCACGATCTCTGACATTTTTACTAGTTTTTGATTCGATAAAACTTTTAGGTTTTTGTTCGCTTTCTAACCATTCCTTTGGATAAATAGAAGTGCGGTGGCGACTCGACTTGTATGGTTTACCTTGGATTTAGTCAATATCTCTAATGGTAACGAATACCCTGCTACAGATGCCTTGCTCTTCAAGGAGATATAATTGTGCATTTGTGTTTTGTTTGATTCTAAAAGTCCAAGGGAATTCTGGGTTTCTATTGACATACTTGTGTATTGGATTGCTACCCATTTGGTCAGATCTTTTCAACTCTAAACTTTTAATTTTTGTGCATAGGATAGTCTCTTCATCTTCTCCCCATTTCTTTAATTTCAAAATCTCTCTCTCCACTTTTAAAAATCTTCTCTGTGTGAACTACTTTTGTTCTAACCTGTGACCACTTTTGAAAAAAAGATAGAAACTTTGGCCTTATGCCATTGTATTTTCAAACTTCTTTTCTTAAATCAAACTTGTAAATAAACTTAACTATACTTGACTTAAACTTTCAAAAAGCCAAAAAGAACTAACTCATTCAAACCATTTTTAGGCCTTTGTGCCTTTTAAACTTAAATTTTTTTAAATCAACACACTCATTTTGAAATTTGTATCACGAACTACGAGGTTTTGATCCCTCATTTTTATGTTGGTACGTAGGCACAAGACCGAATGTCTTGTCAAACACAAAAATATAATTAATGAATTATTTTCTCATCCCCCCATTCTATTTGTTTGTAAACATCACTTTGTACAAGATACATATGCACACAAAAAGGGATCCCTAGGAGTACCTAGGACACTTTGGGTGCTAACACCTTCCCTCCGTGTAACCAACCCCCTTACCTGTGATCTCTGACTTTTATTAGTTTTTATTTGAAAACTTCTTAATTTTGGGGTTTTGTTCGTACTTTTTCCCTTTTCCCTTGGAAATAATAAAAGCGCGGTGGCGACTCTTGTTATTTGATCTCTAGCTTGTCAATAACTTGATGATCATGAATTTCCCGCTACACATGTCGGCATCTAGCCCGGTCATGTCTGTGCCGCCACCTATTGTGCATACTTTACCTCGTGTAGAAGACACCATCTATCATTCTGAGTCGTCTAAGGGCCCTGATGTGTATGAGAAGATGGATGAGATGAAGGAACAATTCCTTGAGGTTGCGCAAGGAATTGAAAACTTTGAGGGGTAAGGATCTGTTTGGGAAGAGTGCTGCAGAACATTGTTTGGTTCCAAATGTCAAGATTCCAGTGAAATTCAAAGTACCCGACTTTGAAAAATACAAAGGGAATACCTGTCCACTCAGTCATTTGGTGATGTACGCTAGAAAGATGTCTACACAAATCGATAATGATAAACTTTTGATCCATTATTTTCAAGACAGTCTAATCGGTGCCGCTCAGAGGTGGTACATGGGATTGGATAGTGCGAGCATCCGCATATTTAATTATTTGGGCGAATCATTCGTGAAGCAGTACAAGTACAATGTTGATATGGCTCTAGATAGAGACTAGTTGAGGTCATTATCTCAGAAGGATAAAGAGACGTTCAAGGAGTATGCTCAGAGATGGAGAGAGCTTTTTGCTCAGATTACCCCTCCTTTAGAGGAAAAAGAGATGACCAAGATATTTCTCAAGACCCTAAGCTTATTTTACTATGAGCAGATGATTTCCAGTGCCCCCAGTGACTTTACCGAGATGGTAAACATGGGGATGAGGCTCGAAGAAGGTGTTTGAGAGGGACGGTTATCTAGAGAGGAGGTGTCATCCAACAAGAGGTATGGCAACAATTTCAGCAAGAAGAAGGAGAGTGAAGCTAATGCAGTTTCAGTTGGGAGGCAAAGGAGGCCTCAGGTAAGAAGAAGTCAACCATCTCGTCAACACCATCATCAAGTATCATCAGTAATCCCAGTATTTTCAGCAAATCAGTCAACACCAATTCAACAACAACAACGTCAACAACAACAACCACAACAACAAACAAACACCTATAACAACAGCAATACCAACAATCATCAGCAATCAAATTTTGAGAGGAAGAAGGTCTCTTTTGACCCGATTACGATGACATATGCAGAGCTATATCCATTTTTGGTTCTCAAGAACTTGTTACAACCAAGAAATCCTCCGCAAATCCCTGAATCACTTCCATGGTGGTATAAACCGAAACTCTGTTGTGCCTTTCACCAAGGAGCTCCCAGTCATTATATAGAGAATTTCTACCCCCTCAAGTATGAAGTTCAGAAGCTGGTAAAAAGTGGAATGGTGTCCTTTGAGGACCGTGCGCCGAATCTCAAAGCTAATCCACTGCCTGCCCATGGAAATTCATCTGTTAATATGGTGGACGCTTGTCCAGGGGAGTTCAAGGTATTCGATGTACGCTTCATTAGAAGGTCATTGGTGATGATGCACAAGGATATTTGCTTGGTTATCGATTGTGAGCATGACCATGATGGTTGTGCTATTTGCAGCATCAATCCTATAGGTTGCATGGTTGTGAAGAGAGACATCCAGAGGTTGATGGATGAAGGTTTAATTCAGATTGTCCACTCCCGTCATGTAGATGACGATGTCAATGTTATTGTCCCTGTCTTCAGAACTCTTGAGAAGGTGGTAATTCAGTACGACAACAGAAACAGTAACAGCGTCAGCAATCGATCGGTATCGTTGTTGGTAATACGGTTAGTGGGCTCATTCCCGTATGCATCCGATAAAGTTGTTTCGTATCAGTATAATGCAACCATGTTGGAGAAGGGTCAAGAGGTTCCTTTGCCTACGACCAGTTCCATTGTAAGCATTGTTGATGTTACCAAGGTGATCCGCAGTGGTCGAGTGTTTGGGTCGGTGTTCCCAAAGAATGTGGAGGATATATTTGTTAATAAGAAGGTGGAAGTGCCTGCGGTAGATCCTACTAGCGCTCCAAAGTGTCAGTCTAGTGAGTCCAGCAGTTTGAAGCCTAGTGATGATGATGAGGTACTTAGACTGGTCAAGAAAAGTGAATTCAACATAGTGGAGCAGTTGCTCCAAACCCCCTCGAAGATCTCAATACTGTCTCTGTTGATGAACTCAGAAGTGCACAGAGAAGCACTGCAGAAATTTCTTGAGCAAGCATATGTGGAACATGATGTTACGGTGGATCAGTTTGATCATATTGTAGCTAACATCACTTCTTGCAATAATCTCAGTTTCTGTGATGAAGAACTCCCCGAGGAGGGAAGGAATCATAATTTGGCTCTGCATATCTCGATGAATTGCAAAGATGATGCTCTGTCAAATGTGCTAGTAGACACCGGGTCCTCATTGAATGTACTTCCAAAGTCGACTTTGTCCAAGTTGTCATATCAAGGAGTGCCTATGAGATATAGTGGCGTGATCGTCAAGGCTTTTAACGGTTCGCGCAAGACTATGATTGGAGAGGTGGACCTTCCTGTGAAGATAGGTCCGAGTGACTTTCAAATTACATTTCAAGTAATGGATATCCACCCTGCTTACAGTTGTTTATTGGGAAGGCCATGGATTCATGAGGCAGGAGCCGTTACTTCAACATTGCACCAGAAGCTGAAGTTTGTCAAGAATGGGAAGCTTGTTATTGTTGGCAGGGAGAAGGAGTTGTTGGTCAGCCACCTGTCATCTTTCTCTTATGTTGAAGCTGAGGATGAGGTTGGAACTCTGTTCCAAGCCTTATCTATTGCTGAAGAAAAGAGAGTTGGGGCACCCATGTCCTCATTCAAAGATGCATTGAACATTGTTGAAGAGGGCCAGTCAGATCGGTGGGGGAAGATGGTAGAGGTCTCCGACAACAAGAGCAGAGCCGGATTGGGTTTCCAACGAGGTTCACCAGTGGTTAGATCTGAAGATGTACAACTCAGTTTCCGTGGCGGAGGGTTCATTCATAGTAATGAACAACACTTATCTACTGTGCTAGAGGATGATGAAGAGAAAGAATGCACAAATTTTGTGACGCATGGAAAGGCTTGCAACAATTGGACCGTTGTTGATATTCCTGTTATTATGCATCTATCTAAGTAATTGCTTTGATTTGTTTTTGAAAATCCTTCTCCTATGCCTAAGGGAGAAGTGAACATTGTTGGGCATTTTCAATTCGATCATCAATAAAATATAATTCTATTCATCCACATCTATGATGTTTTATTTTTACTTTTTGCTTTATTCTGAAAATGGTAATCACAAAACACATAAATAAATAATATAATTGTCCATCTGCATAATATTTGGCCACAAATTCACTTCTCTAAAATCAAAATATCAAATCGTTATGCAGGTTGATTTATAACCCCATTGAATACAATGATCCTTCTCCTTCTCCAAATTCTGAATTCCATGTCTTTGAGGCTAAGGATGAAAGTGATGAAGAAGTAAGTGATGAATTGTCTCGTCTTCTTGAGCATGAAGGAAAAGCCATTCAGTCGTTCAAAGAGCAGATTGAGCTAGTCAACTTGGGTTCCGAAGACGATGTGAAGGAGGTCAAGATTGGGTCTCAACTGTGTCCTAATGTTAAGAAGGGGTTGATCGATCTTCTTCGAGAGTATTCAGGTGTGTTTTCTTGGTCCTATCAAGACATGCTTGGCTTGGATTTTGAGATTGTGGAGCATAGATTGCCGTTGAAGCCAGAATACACACCAGTCAAGCACAAGTTGAGAAGAACTCATCTTGATATAGCAGTGAAGATTAAAGAAGAAGTGCAGAAGCAAATTGATGTTGGTTTCCTTGTAACTGCTGAGTATCCGCAGTGGGTGGCTAATATTGTACCTGTGCCGAAGAAGGATGGAAAAGTCCGTATGTGCATTGATTACAGAGATTTGACTAAAGCCAGTCCGAAAGATGATTTCCCTCTGCCACACATTGATATGTTGGTAGATAATACATCTAAATTCAAAGTCTTTTCATTTATGGATGGATTTTCCGGATATAATCATATCAAGATAGCACCCGATGATATGAAAAAGACCACATTCATTACACCTTGGGGAACATTCTGTTATAGAGTGATGCCTTTTGGTTTGAAGAATGCTGATGCAACTTACCAAAGAGCAATAACTACTCTTTTTCATGATATGATGCATAAAGAGATTGAAGTTTATGTTGATGACATGATTGTTAAATCCAATGATAAAGAGGAACATGTTGAGCATTTTTTGGAGCTATTCAAGCGTTTGGGGAATTATAAACTCCGCTTGAATCCCAATAACTGTACTTTTGGTGTTCGTTATGGTAAATTGTTGGGCTTTATTGTCAGCGAGAAAGGTATTGAAGTTGATCCTGCAAAGGTCAAAGCAATACAAGAGATGCCAACGTCCAAGACTGAGAAGCAAGTCAGAGGTTTTCTCGGCCGGTTGAATTATATCTCAAGATTTATTTCACACATGACTGCCACATGGGTGCCTATATTCAAGCTTCTTCAGAAAGATCAATCTTGTGATTGGACCGAAGATTTCCAGGAAGCTTTTGATAGTATCAAAGAGTATCTGCTCGAACCTCCGATTTTGTCTCCACCTGTTGAAGGAAGACCATTGATCATGTATTTGGCTGTGCTTAAAGAGAGTATGGGTTGTGTTCTAGGTCAGCAAGATGAGACTGGAAAGAAAGAGTATGCAATTTACTACCTCAGTAAGAAATTCACCGATTGTGAGACTCGGTATTCTATGCTAGAGAAGACTTGTTGCACATTGGCTTGGGCTACTAAGCATCTACGTCAATATATATTGAATCATACTACTTGGTTGATATCCAAAATGGATCCAATCAAGTTCATATTTGAGAAGCCTTCTTTAACTGGGAGGATTGCCCGTTGGCAGATATTGTTATCAGAGTATGATATCGAATACTAATCTCAGAAAGCAATCAAAGGTAGTGTCTTGGCTAAACATTTGGCTCACCAACCAATTGAAGATTACCAGTTAGTGTAGTATGATTTTCCTGATGAAGAGATCTTGTACTAGAAAATGAAGATTGTGATGAACCATTGCTTGAAGAAGGGCCAGAACCTGGTTCCCCTTGGGGCATGATATTTGATGGAGCTATTAATCAGTATGGTAATGGCATTGGGGTAGTGATTATTACTCCTCAAGGCACGCATTTTCCGGTTACAGCCAGATTGACTTTCAAGTGTACAAATAATATGGCAGAATATGAAGCTTGTCTTATGGGGCTTGAAGAGGCCATTGATGAGAATCAAGTATTTGGACATATATGGAGATTCAACTTTGGTGGTGAATCAAATCCAAGGTGAATGGGAGACGAATCAACCCGGTTTGATACCATATAGAGATTACACGAGGAGGATTTCAACTTTCTTTACAAAGGTTGAGTTTCATCATATCCCTCGAGATGAAAACCAGATGGAAAATGCTCTTGCAATATTAGCTTCAATGATTATGGTGAAATATTGGAATGAAGTTCCCAACATGACTGTAATGCATCTTGATAGGCTAACTCATGAGTTCGTTGTTGAAGAGATCAAAGATGAGAAGTTGTGGTATTACGACATCAAGTGTTTCCTCCAAAGTCAGATTTACCCGTCTGGGGCATCTTTGAAAGATAAGAAGACTTTGAGAAGATTAGCCATCAATTTCTACCTGAATGGTGATGTGTTATGGAAGAGAAACTTCAATATGGTTCTACTCAGATACGTGGATAGACACGAAGCAGACCTGTTGATGGCTGAAGTCCATCAAGGTTCCTTTGGTACTCATTACAATGGACATGCAATGGCGAAGAGGATGTTGCGAGCAGGTTACTATTGGCTGACAATGGAATCTGACTGTTGCAAGTTTGTGATGAAATGCCACAAGTGTCAAATATATACAGATAAGATTCATGTTCCTCCGACACTGTTGGACGTCATTTCTTCCCCATGGCCCTTCTCTATGTGGGGAATCGATATGATTGGCATGATCGAGCCCAAAGCTTCGAACGTACATCGCTTCATTTTGGTGGCTATTGACTACTTCACAAAATGGGTTGAAGTGGCATCGTATGCAAATGTAACCAAGAAAGTTGTTGTATAGTTTATCAAGAATCAGATCATATGTCGTTATGGTGTGCCAAGTAAGACCATTACTGATAATGGATCTAACTTGAATAATGATATGGTGGAAGATCTTTGCAAAGACTTCAAGATTGCACACCATGATTCTTCTCCCTACAGACCTAAGATGAATGGGGCTGTTGAAGCTGCAAATAAGAACATCAAGAAGATTATTCAGAAGATGGTTGTAAAGTATAAGGATTGGCATGAGATACTCCCATTTTCTTTGCACGGGTATCGTACATCCATCCACACTTCAACAGGAGCAACCCCCTTCTCTCTTGTTTATGGTATGGAAGTTGTGCTCTACGTAGAGGTCGAAATCCCATCATTGCGTATGCTGATGGAAGCCAAGTTAACTGAAGCTGAATGGTGTCAAACCAGATATGACCAGCTGAATTTGATTGAAGAGAGGAGATTGGCTGCCATGTGTCATGGTCAGTTATATCAGCAGAGGATGAAGAAAGCTTTTGACAAGAAGGTTAGACCTCGTGTGTTCAGAGAAGGTGACCTTGTGCTCAAGAAGATCTTATCCTTCAAACCAAATTCTAGGGGAAAATAAACTCCTAATTATGAAGGCCCATATGTTGTTAAAAGAGCCTTTTCAAGCGGTGATTTGATTCTTATAACTATGGACGGTGAAGAGTTCACTCGTCCTGTGAACACAGATGCAGTTAAGAAATACTTCGCCTAAAAAGAAAAGAACAGCTCACTAAGTTGAAAACCCGAAAGGGCGGCTTAGGAAAAAATGAGCGTCTCGGTGGATTGAAACCCGAAAGGGCGACCCAGGCAAAAATTAGAGACATAAAACAGAAAGATTTATCCAGATAAATTGAGTACCCCACCTTGGGGCAATTTATGCAAAAAAAAAGGATTTTGGCAAGTAACTACATTCTGCTGATCTTCAGATTTGAACACATTCTTGAGCACAATGGTCGGTTTTGATTTATCATCCCCAGCAACAGTCAAGAGCACAGTGGATATCAAGAGGCGGTAGAAGGATTAGTGATCATTGTATTCAATGTAACCCTTTTCCATGTAAATTGGCATTTTCAACTTTGTAAAGATCTATGGAGTCTTGTCATTTACAGGCTACCATTCTATTAAATAAAGTTGAGCTTTTATCCAATTATTTCTACTCTTATTTAATTCGGTCAAATAGTTTTAAATTTTATCATGATCATTTTGAAAATTAAAGTTTTAATCAAAATCATATTTTCTTAAACATATAAAAGCATTAATTTTAAGCAATCAATTTCATTTAAAAGGAGTATCAACAATGGTTAGAAAGCAATAAGCCCTAAGTTTGGAGCATTATTGGTTCTCCCCAAGCAGTAGGCGCAATTTCTCTTTCATCCCCGACAGCATTGTTCAACACCCGGTATTTGTTGATTTCTCCGGGCAGTTGATTCTCCATTATCCCCAGCTGAGTTGGTGTTTACTCCCCAGCCGAGTTTATATTTGTTCTCCAGCCGAGTGCGGACACTCCGTTGCAGCCGTTCGCATGATTCCGGTAGAACTTTGGTTCCTCATAAGTCGTCATCAGATTCACTCTCAGTCAGAATTTCCTCTTGGTTTCTGAGCAGTTATTTGTGTTTGTTCCCCTGCAGGGTTGTCTCCCATTTCATATGGTGTTGACCTAAAACTCCCCGCAGAGTTGGTAGTAGTTTCCTCAGCAGATCTCCTCTTTTCTTCCCCAGCTAGGGTTGAGCCTTTGGGATGTTGATCTCTCTTTTCTCCAACAGTTGTTTCCCTTTTTTGTGGATTGGCCGAGAATTGTATCGACGATTCAAATCTGAGACATCCGTGTATCCTTTGAGATTGTATTATCAGCATAATCATCATATACACATATACATATACACTCATATAATTTCATTATTGCATCATTGCACCTGTTGACTCATTCTTGTGATTCTTATTCTCTGTTATGGTGGTACTTTATCCCCATACAGGTTTGGTGAGTCTATCCTCTTTTCAATTGTAGAGTGTCAACCACATAAGCAGAAAGACTTTAACCTTTCTCCTTTCCCCACTGAGTTATTTCCTCATGGATAATTATTATTTCAGTTTCCTCCCCACTGAGTCTTAATTGACCGTTTATTTCTAGATCTTACCTAGATAGATGCTTTTGGTCCCCTGAGAGTTTATTACCCAGTAACTGGTGATATTCTACTTAGTTGGCAGTTTGTTACTTCTTGCCCAATACCTGGAAAAAGTAACCTTTCTCTCTCCCAGCAGATTTGTTTTCACGTTTCCCCAGGAAGTATATCCTTGATATGTTCATCCTAACCGGTGACAGATATTTTCTTCCCCTGCTTTGAGACTATCCTTGATATTTTCATTCTAACCGGTGACGGATATTCTCATATTTGGTATTCTACCCAGTAAAAAGGTAGTTGTAATCCCTATTTTGTTTCCCAGAGGGTTAACCCTTGATATGTTCATCCTAACCAATGACGGGTTTTTTTCTCTTTGCGATCTTCTGGCAAGTAACCGGTAGTTGTAAATCTTGCATTTTTCTCCCCTTTGCAAAGTTTATCCTTGATATGTTCACTTTAACCGGTGATGGATATCCTCTTTGTGGTATTCTATCTAGTAACTGATAGATGTAATTCCTATTCTTCCCATCAGAGTCTATCCTTGATATGTTCATCTTAACCGGTGATGAATATTTCTCTTTGATGGTATTCTATCTAGTATTCGATAGATGTAATTCCTACTTTTTGTTCAGGTGGTTTGTCCTTAATATGTTCATCCTAACCGATGACGGGTACCCTCCTTAACATCCCCAGGCAAGTCTATCCTTGATATGGTCATCTTAATCAGTGACGAATTTTCTTTCCTTTGAGTCAATCCTTGATATGTTCACTTTAACCACTACCTTTGAGTCTATCCTTGATATGTTCATCTTAACTGGTAGTCGTAAATCCTATTTTCAGTTTTTCCCCAGCAAGTATATTCTTACCCAGTAATCGGTAATGATACGCCTACTAGAGGCCCTCAGTGAGTCATCCTCGATATGTTTACCCTAACCGGTAACGGATGTCCTCTCTGTCAAATTTTATTATCTCCTTACCCAGTAACAGGTAGTGGATAATATATTTCTGCTCCTCCTGTGTTGAAGTTTATTTCTTCCCCAGAGTGAGTCTTTTCCTTAGTGAAATCGCTTTTCCTGCATGGTTCGAGTATTTCAGTTTTATTCTAATTTACATGTTCCCCTGCAGAAGTTCCTTTGTTTCCCGGGTGAGTCTTTCCATTTTCATGGAATTCCCCTAGTCCCCCAGCAGTTTTTAAGTCGTAGCATGGCCTACGCATAACCCTTTATCCCCTAGAGTCTTTGTCTCCCCAGTGAGTTTTCCTTATGGAAATGCATTACTCTCCTGCGGACTTTCGGTCTCTCTGATTTCTTTTCCTTTGTGGCAATATTTCCCCACAAAGAGTTTATTTTAGAATTCATATCATATGCATCATGAGGTCTCTTAGGGACCAAAATTTGTTTCTATATGGTGTTATTTAAGCCCATTCTACTTAGTCGATACAAAGATTTTAACCTTCTCCTCCTCAGTTAGAATGTCCTTAAATAGGGGCAGCTGTAAGACGCCAATTTTGCCCCTAAGATCCCTCATTCTATCCTCATCATATGCATTGGCATTGGGATCATACCTTGGCATCCTCCTTACCCCTGTTATTCATTGGGTTTGTTTTGGGAGAGATCACCAAGCACCATATGATTGTATCATACTTTTTATTTTATCATTTACTAACCAAATACCAAAAATATGTCTTTGTATTTGTCTAACTCTTTTGTAGGGAGGGCACATGATCACCTTTGATCCATCAAGTTCACATATAGGGTTTAAGACCCTCATTGCTAAGAGCTCAACCAAGGAATGGTCCACATGGATCTAGGCATCATATATGAGTCCCCATGATATTTACATGTTATTTTGATCAAGCATTCTTCAAGAGTTTGGAATTGGTTTGCCTTGGAAACCCTAGTTTATCTGGGTATCTTGAGTAACTTCTTCAACAAGCTTCTTCACCAATTGATCAAATACTCTAAGGTACATTTCAAAATTCATCATTTTATGCATATATGATCTCCCATGAGTCCAAAAAGTCAAGAAAATTGCAAGTTAGCAAGATGGTTGATGGTGGTTGACCAGAGGAATTCATCTGATCAAAACTGGTTTCCCCTATACCCTATCTCCTACACTTTTCATCATATGAAAATTATTCTAAGAGAAAAGTTACTCTAAATGACATTACGAACAACTTTCATGTTGAGGTCTAGAGCTATTTTTTCTTGTAAAATCTTTTTTATGTTGAAAGATTATAAGTCATTTTGTCTAAACCCTAATTTGAAAGTCAATTTCCCAAAGCTATAACTTGCTCAATTTTTATGATATTAAAGATTTCCAAGTTTCACAATCCAATTAAAGGTGTCTACTTCAACTTTGATGTTTGGAGGAAGATCTAAATCAGCTTTTATGAGCATGTGATATGAGGATACATTATTGGTCATTTTGGACGAATACCTTTGAACAAGTGATTTTCGTCAACTTCAAAAATGAATAACTCATTCATCACAAATCCAAATCAGGTCAAATTTTTGACCATTTTGAATTTTTTTTAAAGAGATACAACTTTGGTTCAGACACTTTTCTCATTTGAAGCTCACATAAAAAGTTAGCCAAGATGGAATAATTGAACATATGGCTTAACACTTAGAAAATATTTTGACATGTTGAAATTTCCAAACTTCCACCTCAAAATTCATAATGATATAAGCTCAAAATGGAAAAGTATTAAACATAAGAGTTATTCCTCTTGATCTAACATTTCCAAATAGTCCAAATTCATCTATTTTGGACAAGGTTTGAGGGGTATGCGTATGGCCTGAGCATGGCTGTATCAGTTGGCAAGAATCATTCTTCAAACATCGATACACTTTTGCCTTGCATCACAATCCACAATCAGACTCAATCTCACTTGCATTTGGACCTAATTGAATTGCTTCATGGGCATGTACATGCCCATGCAAGCGTGCACTCCACATTGCCAAATTTGGAAGAATTTTCAAAGGTGCAAATATCACTTGCATTTGCTTTAATAGAGGTCCATTGCATTAGTTTTGAGGATCCTTGTGCACCAGCTTTGCCTCCCACATTTGAAACCCTCACAATTGAAAGGAAAACTTGAGAAATTTCACTTGAAATCTGAGTTTGAATCTCACTGTTTGGAGATTCAAAAACTCCAGGATCCAAAGCCTTATACCTTTCCTAATCTACTTCTACAAGCTCCATAAGCAAGATCTAACACGAATTGAAGCAAGAGAGATCAAGTTCTGCACAACATTGAAGGTATTTTTCCAGATTTTTCTTCTCTTTGATTCTCTCACAATTCTCATCAATTCTTTTGGATCTTTGGTTGTCTGAAGTCCTATCAATGTAGGCAAGAAGATTGAGTTGCTTTGAGGTCAAATCGAAGCAACTCAGTTCATGTACCTCAAAATTCAACTCCATGTACCTCTCAATATACTTGGAGTTAGGTTGAATTGACGTCATATTCGTGATCTACGCCATTTTTTCTTTAAGATCATGTCCCTTTTTTTCATTTTAGTGATGGTGATGAGAGAACCAGTCCGGCCATGGTCATCGGAGAAGATGACCGGTAGTTTGCTCTGGCGATGTACTGGATGAGTTCTGAGTCACATGATCAAGCCAATGCGTTTTAATCTTGAGTGTCCTTTTTGATTACCAGTTGTAGGCAAACTGACTAGTGTGCACCATGGAACGCGCGTTTTCATCCATTTGATCTGCCACCTCAATTAATGAGGGAGATCAAGTGGTCCATGTTTTTCTGATTTTATTGATTTTTATTTTATTTCCTTTATTTTCATTAATTCATATTAAATTTAATATTGATCCAAAAAATATGAGAGTTTCACAAAAAATTTTAAAATAAAATCCTCTTTCATTTTCTAAATTAAAATTATTTTTTCAATCATTATTAATATTTTTCATGATTTAATTTATTTTTTGAATATTTTTAATTGTTTAAAAATACTTTTAAGTTTCCAAAAGTTCTGAAAGTTTTTCCCCAAGATCTTTTGACCTTGAATGACCTATGATAAATCTCATGGCCATTTCTTCGGTGTTTTGATGAGGTTTTAGGAAATTGACCAACCATTATTTAATTTAATGCATATTTTTAATTGTTTAAATGCCAAATTAATTGTGTAGAGCCATTTTATTTGACTTTATAAGTTTGACTTTTGTTGTTGGGCCTTGGTCAAGGTTTATTTGACTTTGCTAGGTTAAGATCATTGGATTTAGGGGATTGATGGAATGCATATTCCATATCCCAAAATGAATGAATGATCTTAATTTGGTAAAAGTCCTCCTTTGACCAATTTGTGTTTGATCCATTTCCCCTCCATCTTCATCTCATTCCCCTTATTTATCCATTCATGTCATGGACCTATGATATCTCTATGTCCTAAGGCTAGTTGATTGCAAAATCAACATAAGTATGGATGAGATTAGCCTCCCACTTTGCATATTCTTTTTGTGTGTGGTATGTTTCATGAGCATAGTCTATTATACTATGTCTCTAACATGCATTAACACCTAAATTCTATTGCCCGACCTCAAATAGTTGTGACTTCTGCATAAGTACAATTACAATTGCTTAACATAGCACTAAATTTTGACATAAAAAGGCATAAGAATTCTAGGTAATAAGATTGTAAGTCTCCCCTCTTTCATGGTATTGTATGAAAACTTGGCCTTTTTCCTTCCTTTGGAAGATGTCTTGGTTCAAGGATCCATGCTTGTGATAAGTGGGTTGAGTGTTCTCCAAAGAATGACTTAAACAAAAGAAAAGCAAAAGCAATACTAACTTCGAATTCACTAACAACTAACGTTTAATTGCAAGTCATTTACTTTTAATGCACTTTAATTTTTAAGCATCATTCATTTGCCATTATTCATACCATTCAAGTTGTTTACTTTAATATCATTTTCACTTTATTCATTTGGACCATATTTTGTGATATTTTGTGCTTGTATATATTTGTTTGTTTGTGTGGTATTTTGACCTTAATGTGCATAATAAGAACAAAAACCCTAAAAAACATCTTGCGTGGACTGTTAGTTTGATCTGAGACTATTGGACTTAGAATTTAGGCAACACTCCCTATGCAAAGGACTTGGCCAATGGCAACTTTTATGAAACCAAGTGCTTATGAAGTGAACATTCATCTTATACAATATTGAAGATCCATCTGAGTTCATCTGCAACATGATCATTGTGAAGCTGTTATTTTGAACCTATGACGTATGCCATCTTTGAAGTCATCTGATACATGGGCAAATTTTAAAGAAGATCATGAAGTTGCTAAGCTTGGATGTGGCTATCTTTATTTGATGCCTTTCTCTTTAACTTTCTATTTTGTGTATTGTTTATTGCTTGATTCTAAAGTCCAAGGGAAAGTTGGGTTTCTATATGACATTCTTGTCTATTCAATTGCAGCCCATTGGTCAGATCTTTTCAATTCTCAACTTTTACATTTGTGCTTAGGATTAGTCTCTTCATCTCCTCCCTACTTCTTTAATTTCAAAATCTCTCCCTCCATTTAAAATCTTCTTTGCTTGTGTTTGTTGATTTCTAAACTTTGACCATATTGCAAATTAGAAACTTTGGCCTTATGCCATTGCATTTTCAAACTTATTTTCTTAATCAAACTTGTAAATGAACTTAACTATACTTGACTTAAAATTTCAAAGGACAAGGAGAACTAACACTCATTCAAACCATTTTTAGGCCCTTGTGCCTTTTAAACTTAAAATTTTGTTAAAAAGTAATGCACTCACTTTGAAATTGATACCACGAACTACGAGGTTTTGATCCCTCATTTTTATGTTGGTACCTAGGCACAAATCCGAAGGTCCTATCAAACACAAAAATATAATTAATGAATTTATTTCTAATCCTTCCATTCTATTTATTGCTAACATCATTTGTACAAAAACACATATGCACACAAAAAAGGGCTCCGTAGGAGTACCTATGACACTTTGGTTGCTAACACCTTCCCTCTGTGTAACCACCCCCCTTACCTGAAATCTCGGACATTTTATTAGTTTTGATTTGAAAACTTCTTATCTTTTTTGGATTTTGTTCGTACTTTTCCCTTTTCCCTTGGAAACAATAAAAGCGCGGTGACGACTCTGGTTTTGTTAACGTCTAGCTTACCCATAGTTTGATGATCATTAATTTACCGCTACAAAAATTAAGTGGCGACTCTGCTGGGGAGTAGTCTCCAGTGGGTTTAACCTACTTTTTTGTGTGTATATAACTGTATATTCGATGTATGTATATTTGTTTGTATGATATAATCTACCTGTTGTGCTTGGTGATCTCTGAGTGGTGAGATAAGTTCTAACCCAAACTTGAGTGCAATTAAGATAGGAGGATGGTAGTCATGTTCGACTTGTATGGAGTAGTCCTTAACAAGTTGGCTTGAGATCCATCTAATTAGTGGAGACCCTTTTGGAGTTAGGAATGGCATACAAGTTATTTGTGGTTAGGCATTACTATCTCTGATTTGAGATTGAAACTCCAAGAGTCCAAGATTTTCTTTGATCCAATTCATCTCCTACAAGCATCTGAAGCCAAGCCAAGGATAATTGGAAGCAAGATCAAGCAAGGTTGAAGCTCATTCGAAGGTGATTTTCCATAATTTTCATCTCTTCGATTCTCTCTCAATTCTTCACTATTCTTTGTGATTTTATGTTGGATGAAGTCCTACCAATGTAGGCAATGAGATTGAGTTGCTTTGAGGTCCAATCAAAGCAACTCAGTTCATGATCCTCAAAATTCAAATTACTGTATGTTTTTATATACTTGGAATTGGAGAAAATTGAGGCCAGATTCGTGATCCTGAGCATATTCTCTTTGAAATAGTGTCCTTGTTTGTCATTTTCCATTGAAATGAAGTTGGACCAGTCTGGTGAAGGTCACTGGAGAAGATGACCAGAGCCCTAGCTCTGGTGATGTGCTGGCGTGTATCCTGGCCATCTGATCTCTTTGAATTGTTTTAATCTTAGCCTTCCATACTAAGTACCATGCGTACACTGCATTGACTAAGGTCCACCGTGGAACGCGTGTGTGTGGCCATCTGATCTGCCGCCTCAATAAATGAGGGAGATCTTATGGCCCTTGTTTTTTCTAGTTTCTTTTTATTTTCTGAATTTTCATTTAATCCTTTTATTTTATTTAATTCATAGGAATTTCATTTTTAATCCAAAAATATGGGACTTTCACCAAAAATCTTTAAATATTTTTCTCTTTCATATTCTGAATTAAAATTATTTTTTGGATTAATTTTGATATATTTCATGAATTAAATGTTTTTGTGCATATTTTTAATTGTTTAAAAATACTTTTGACTTTACAAAATTCATGAAATGTTTTGTCTAAGGTCCTTTGACCTTGTTTGACCTAGGATAAATCTCTTGGCCATTTATTGGGTGTTTTGAAGAGATTTTAGGTTTTGACCAAATTAAAATGTATTTCAATTCATTTTTAAATTGAGTTTTAATTGATTAAATGTGTAAAAATTAAGTTGAGCCATTTTTATGGTCTTGTGATGTTTGACTAGTCGTTTGAGCCTTGGTCAAGGTTGATTTGACTTTTGTTGGATTAAAACCATTGGATTTAGGGGATTGATGAAATGTATATTTCATCTCCCAAAATGAATGAATGCTTTTAATTTGATAAAATTCCTACCATGACCAATTTGTATTTCTTTCATTCCCCTCCCTCTTCATATTCATCCCTATTCTTTCTCATTTCCTCATTTGACCAATGAAATCTCTAATGTTTTAAGGCTAATTGTTTCATCAATGACCATGTGTCAGATGAACCAATATAAGTATGACTGAGATAAATCCATCTTTCTTGATCTTTTCTTTTAGTGTGTGGTATGTTTTAGGAGTTTGGTTCATTATACCAAATCTCAAACATGCATTTACACCTAAATTTTTATTTCCCGACCTCAGATAGTTGTGACTTCTACATAAGTCCAATTACGATTGCTTAACATAGAGCTAAATTTGACCTTAATGGCATATCATTCTAGTAAGTGAGATTGTAAGTCTCCCATCCTTCATGGTATTGTATGGAAACTTGACCTTTTTTCCTTCCCATGGAATATGTCTTGGTTCAAATAGCCATGCTTGTGAATGGATGGTTGAGTGTTCTCCGAAGAATGCCTTAATCAATTAAAAGACATCTCTAACATGTGGCTAACCTTTGACTAACAATTGACTAACTCTTATTAATATTGCTTTACTTTCAAGTCATTTACTTTATGCAATTTAACTTTTAGTCATTTATCATTCATTTCCATTTCCATTTTATTTAACTTGTTTATGTTTATGTCATTTTCCCTTTGCTCGTTTGAGCCATATCTTGTGATTGTATATACTTGTTTGTGCATTTTCATTTTTGTTTGTGGTCTTAGGACCTAAAAATACTTAATAAACAACAAAAAAACCCTTAAAAATGTTTGGTGGACTATTAATCCTGATCACAACTTTTATACTTAGGACTAGGCAACATTCCCTGTGCAAAAAGGACTTGGCCAATGCCAACATTTTGAGACCAAGTTATTGTGAATTGAGCATTCATCTGATGCAAGTCTTGGGATTTATTTGAATTCATCTGCTACTTTGTTTTGGTGCTAATTTTTATTTTGATGTTGTGTCTGATGCTTTGTTCTGAGTTGATCAAGGAGTGTTTCATGTGATACATGAGAGGCCAAAAAAGACTGCTAGCTATGGGACTTGCTTACTTGGATGTGGCTATCTTTATTTGATGCCTTGATCTTCATAATGTCTGGATATTGCTAATTTCTCCTTGTTTTTTGCTTGATTCAAAGTCCATAGGGAAAGTGGGTTTTCTATATGACATTCTTGTCTGTTGGTATGCATCCCATTGATCAGATCTTTTCATCTCTTAACTTTTATTTTATGCTTAGGATAGGATTTTCATCTCCTCCACTTCTTAAATTTCAAAATCTCTCCCCCTTTTCAAAAACCTTCTTTGTTTGTGATTTCAAACTTAGACCTTATTTTAAATAGAAAGTTTGGCCTTATGCCAATGGATTTTCAAACTTTTTCTTAAATCAAATTTGTAAATAAACCAAATGATATTGACTTAACATTTCAAAAAGACAAAAAATAACTAATAACTTTACTCAACTTTTGTCCCTTTGTTCCTTTCTTATTAACCTTTTGTTAAAAGCAATTCACCAACTTTGAAATTGTTACCATGAACTATGAGGTTTTGATCCCTCATTTTTATGTTAGTACGTAGGCACAAGTCCGAAGGTCTTGTCAAACACAAAAATATAATCAATGAATTCTTTTCTCACCTCCACATTCTATTTTTTTCTCAAACATCTTTTATACCAAACATATATGCACACATAAAAAAGGGCTCCCTAGGAGTACCTAGGACCTTTGGGTGCTAACACCTTCGCTTTATGTAACCAACCCCCTTACCTGTAATCTCTAGCATTTTGTTATTTTTTATTAGAAAACTTCTTATCTCTGATTTTTGTTCGTACTTTTCCCTTTTCCTTTGGAAACAATAAAAACGCGATGGCGACTCTGGTTTTATTGACGTTAAACTTATCCATAGTTTGTTGGTCATGAATTTACCGCTACAGAAATTAAGTGGTGACTCTGCTGGGGAGTAGTCCTCAGTGGGTTTAGCCTACTTTTTTTATGTGTATATATATTTGTATATTTGATGTTTGTATATTTGTTTGTGTGATATAATCTGTCTGTTGTGCTTGGTGGTCTCTGAGTGGTGAGGCAAGTTCTAACCCAAACTTGAGTGCAATTAAGATATGAGGATGATATAGTCATGTTCAACTTTTGTGGGGTAGTCCTTAACAAGTTTGCTTGAGACCCATCTACTCAGTGCAGACCATTTTGGAGTTACTGATGTCACATAAGTTATTTGTGGTTAGGCATTACTTTCTCTGATTTGGGGTCCGAGAAGTTGAGGACCATAGAAAATTTAACCCAACTTGGCCTATTTAGGACGTAATGCGGAGACTGTTTAAGTGTAGACCTGATAATAGTTGTTACGCGATACTACACTCAGACGAGTTTCTCTTGAGAATATTATGGGTTGATGAGTCAATCATCCTAACCTGTAATATTCGATAGATGGGATTAAGACTCTGATAACTTTTTAGAACATGATCTACGGCTTCTTATCCTTAGTACACTCCTTTGGGATGGTTCCTAACCTGACTTTATGCTCGTGACTCACAACAAACCCTTTGATTCTTATTTGATCTGATTAAGTCTCATCAATATCAATGGAACTTGGGTGTTAATAAGGTGAAAACCATAATCCACCAAAATGGATGATTGATCTTGATGATGACTTGATTCATCCCTTGACCTTTGTTTGTGTTTGCCTTGTGTGTGATCCCTTATTTGTGGTTGTTACATTCATGCATACATGCGCATCATAACATTCATCACAGAAAAATAAATTTCAAGGAACGGAGGTCTTATTTGCAAATATTTTTTAGACCATGGGTTATGGACGAAGGAACATTAAGAAGTACAATTTCAGATGTCCTGATTTGAAAGAGTTAAGGAAGTTGTCCTCCTTTGTACTAGATCCCTTAGACTTCAAGCAACGTCATGGGAAGCTTTTATCCATGTTATCTGCTGATGTGGTTAAAAGACTTCTGAGTGTTTTGGTTCAGTTTTATGACCCTCTCTATCGGTGCTTCACTTTCCCTGATTATCAGCTTGTGCCTACGTTAGAGGAGTACTCCCATCTTTTGGAAATACCCGTATCTGACAAGGTACCTTTTAGTGGATTGGAGGAGATTCCCATATCTCATATCGTAGCTGAAGCTCTTCATTTGAAGAAATTTGAGATTGATGCTCATTTGGTGAAGAAAGGAGGTATTCTTGGGTTGACTTCTGAGTTCCTCATTGGAAAAGCTAATGTCTTTGCTCAAGCCGGTAGTATGGATGTGTAAGACCCCAATTTTGACCCTAAGATCCCTCATGTTATCTCATCATATGCATTGGCATTGGGATCACACCTTGGCATCCTCCTTACCCCTCATTAATTGGGTTTGCATTTGGGAGAGATCACCAAGCACATGTGATTGTATCATACTTCATTTTTCTTTGTTTACTAACCAAAATACCAAAAATATGTCAATGTATAGTTTGTTGTTTTTGTAGGTAGTGTGTGTGCTCACCTATGCTCTATCAAGCTCATATATAGGGTTTGAGACCCTCAATCCAAGGAGCTCAATCAAGAATTAGTTCAAAGCGGCTCTAAGTATCATATATGAATCCCCATGATCTTCACATGTTATTTTTATCAAGAAATCATCAAGAGTTTAGAGTTGGTTTGCCTTGGAAACCCTAATTCATCTAGGTATCTTGTGTGACTTCTTCAACAAGTTTCTTCAACTATTGATCAACTATTTCAAGGGATACTTTACATTACATCATATTATGCATATATGATCCTCCATGAGTTCTAAAAGTCAATATATTGTCAAGCTAGCAAGTTGGTTCATGGTGGTTGAGTAGAGAAAGTCAATTGGTTAAAACTGGGGTTCCCTAGACCCTATCTCCTACATTATTTGTCATATGAAAATGATTCCAAGAGAAAATTTACTTAAAATGACATTCCAAACAAATTTCATGTTGAATTCAAGAGCTAGGTTTTCTCGAAAAGTCATTTTTATGGTGAAATATTATAGGTCATTTTGTCTGAACCCTAGTTTGAAGGTCAACTTCCCAAGACCATAACTTGCTCAATTTTTATGATATGAAGGCCATTAAAATTCCATGATCAAATTCATAATGTGTAATTAAACTTTTATGTTTGGAGGAAGTGCAAATTAAACTTGAAAATTGCATGTGCCAAGAGGAAACATTATAGGTCACTTTGGACTAATACCATTGAACACGTGATTTTCCTCAACTTCTAAAATGCATAACTACTTCATGCCTAATCCAAATGAGGTCAAATTTATGACCAAATTGAAGAGGTTTGAAATATATACAACTTTGATAAAGGAACGTTGCTCATTTGAAGTCCATAGAAAAAGTTATTCAAGATGGAAGAAGTGAACATTTGACTTGGGACTTAGAAAATTTTCAAATATGTTTGATTTCCCAAACTTCCACCTCAAAATTGATCATCATCAATGCGTCAAATGAAAAAGTGTTCAACATGAAAGTTGTTCTCCTTGATATCAACTTTTCAAAAAGTCCAAGATCATCTCATTTGGATCAAAATTGAGGAACCTGCGCATGGCTTCATTGTGGGAAGTGTTTTGGCATGATTTGAATTCAAATGATCAAACTCTTTTGCATGCTTCCACATGATGAATTTAGTACACTTTGCACACGAATTGGAAGTGGATTACATCATTCCTAAGGCCCAAATCATTTCCCATGCACCCATGAAAAGAAGTTTCTAAAATTGGCCAAATTTCAAATGGTGCAAATATCAAATGCATTGCCTATTTAAACAAGCCCAATGCTTTAGAATCAAAAGGAACACCTTGCCCAAGCTTTACTAGAGAAATATTGAAATCGAGCTTGAACTTCATATTCTATTTGGAAGTTCAAACTCCATAAATTCACTTCCCTTTTCATCTCAATTGGATTATGCAAGCAAGAGGAAGAGAAAGCAATCAAATTGAGATCAAGATCAAGTAGAATTGGATCAACTCGAAGGTGATTTTTCAAAAACTTCATCTCTTCAATTCTCTCTCAACTCTTCACCATTCTTTGTGATTTTTGGTTGTATGAAGTCCTGTAGATGTTTTTGATTGGCTGTATTTTGTGTTAAAACACTTTCTGTACTCTGATGTCTTGACTAATGTCATGACATGCTTGAGTAGTATGCTGCAGGATTAGCTAATACAGGATTTACTAAATGTCAAACTGAATGTTATGACATTCATACCTGACATCAGATACTGAATTATGGTCCAGTTAGTTTTTCTGGTATAGTTCAGTATTTATTTCAGGTTGTTTTAGTATGCTGCGGGATTAGCTAATACAGGATTTACTGAATGTCAAACTGAATGTTATGACATTCATCCCTGAAGCAGATACTGAATTATAGGCCAGTTAGTTTTTCTGGTATAGTTCAGTATTTATTTCAGGCTGTTTTTCAGGAAACTAACAGCTGAGCTAAAATTAAGAGACCTAGCATATAGCTTATTGTCTGGATGTCAAACTGAATGTTATGACATATATTCCTGACAGCATATGCTAAAGTGTAGGCTAGTTAGTTTTTCTGTTATGCTTCAGTATTTATCTCAGGCTGTTTTTCAGGAATCTAACAACTATGTTAAAATCCAGGAAACTAACAACTGTGCTAAAATTAAGAGGCCTAACATATAGCCTATTTGTTAGCACCCTAATATGTGGAAATTAGGTTAACTTGCTTAACCTTAATTTTAGGAAATTCAAGTACAAGGCCTAAGTGCTGCATTATAAAAGGATGGCAATCCTACTTTCAGCAACTGAGGTTTTTGAAGCGTGAAGAATTTAATATATCATCATATATCACTGCTGTACTTTTTGTGTGTCTTGTATTAGGTTTTACTTGTGAGCCAAGCAATTATCACCTAGATGATTGCATTGGACTAGGGTGTTCATTGAGTTGTAATTGTTGTGTCACTCTAAGCTTTTAAGCGTGAGTGTTATGTTTCTTGATTAAAGCTTTTAAGCACAATCAAGAGTTGTTTGAAGTATAACTTCACCACTGACTTTAAAATTATTAAAGGTCGTAATCACTATTGTGATTGAGGGGGAGTGAGTAGGAACTCAGGTCTTAATTTAGATTGAAATTGCACTGGGTAGGTCTTAAGTGATAGGATTAAACAGTTGGTTTAAGTCCTGAATTAATACCTCTTATAGTGGATTTCCTCCCTGGCTTGGTAGCCCCCAGACGTAGGTGTGTGTGTCACCGAACTGGGTTAACAATTCTCTGTGTCACTTTCGCTTTTTACATTTACCTTCTGCATACATTGCTTGTCTGCGCAGAATTGGATGTCATAACATCCAGTGTGACATTGATAGTCTGTTACTAGAATTTCAATTGGCATCAGAGTAGGCACCATGCCTGTTAATTTCTAGGTGAGATCTAGGGACGTTACTTTCTAGTACCATGGACAAGGATGTATGATTTTCAAATAGACCACCCATGCTGGATGGTTCTAACTATGATGACTGGAAACCTCGTATGATAGCCTTCTTGAGGTCTCTGGATAGCAAGGTCTGGAGAGCTGTCAACAAAGGATGGGAACATCCAACGAAGACAGGTAAAGATGGAGTCATTATGCAAATTCCTGAAGAAGAGTGGGACAAAGAGCAAGAGGCATTAGCCCTTGGAAACTCAAAGGCCTTGAATGCACTGTTCAATGGGATAAATAAGAACATTTTCAGACTGGTGCATCACTGTGAACGTGATAAAGAAGTTTGGGATACTCTCAAAACAACTCATGAAGGGACCTCCAAGGTAAGGATTTCTAAACTCCAGATGCTGACTACTAAGTTTGAAAATCTGAGGATGAAAGAGGATGAGACTATTCATGACTTCCACGTGAATATTCTTGAAATTGCCAACACTTCTGGAGGCTTATGAGAGAAAATGTATGAAGAAAAACTTGTAAGAAAGATTCTTAGATCATTGCCCAAGAGATTTTCCATGAAGGTTACTGCTATAGAAGAGGCTCAAGATATCTGCAATATGAAGGTTGATGAGCTTATTGGTTCTCTCCAAACTTTTGAAATGGGCTTATGTGAGAATGTTGAAAAGAAAAACAAAAGCATAGCTTTTGTATCAAATACTGAAGAGGATTCAGAAGAAGGAAATATTGGAGGTGATGAAAGTATTTCAGAAGCTATAGCCATGCTTGGAAGACAGTTCAACAAGTTCATGAAGAAGATTGGTCAAAAAGGTAGACCCAATGTCAAGAACACTTTGTCTGACATCAGTAAAAGATCAACATCTGAAGAAAAGTTCAACCAAGGGAAGGGAATCCAGTGTCATGGATGTGAAGGTTTTGGACACATTAGAGTTGAATGTCCTACCTTCCTCAAGATGCAAAAGAAGGGACTATATGTCACCTGGTCTGAGGGAGACTCTGAGAGTGAATCAGAAGGAGAATCTGCAAAACATGTCACTGCACTAACTAGTGTCTGTGCCTCTGATGATGACTCAAGTGGAGATGAACTTACATTTGATGAACTTGCTGCTTCATATAAAGAGTTATGTGTGAAAAGTGCAGAAGTGTGTATCCAAGGAGAAAAGCAGAAGAAACTCATCAAGGAGCTGGAAGCTGAGAAGAAGAAGCATCTGACAGTCATAGATGGTCTAAATGGTGAGATAAACTTGCTGACCTCTAAGCTAGATCAAATGGCAAAATCCATCAGAATGCTGAATAAAGGAACTGACACTTCGGAAGAGATTCTAAAGGTGGGACAGAAATCAGGAACCATGTCTGGTTTAGACTTTGTTAAGGAATCCTCATCTGAATTCAAAAGCTCAAAGGCAGAAGTTCAAAAACTCAAGCAGAAGTCACAACCAATGTCACAACATCATGGACACGGGAGGATTAACCATCAAAAGAAGAAATTTCAAAGATGGAGATGCCACTACTGTGATAGATTTGGTCACATAAAACCCTTCTGTTACAGGTTGCATGGTTATCCTAACCAGACCCCTCAAGTCAGACCTAAGCAGAAGACATCTAAGCATAATGCCCCCATCAAGAAACAATAATGGGTTGCTAGATTAGCTCACACATCTCTAAGGGCATATACCAGAGAAGACTGGTATTTTGATAGTGGTTTCTCAAGACATATGACTGGGATGGAGAACTTATTGGTAGATATACAACCTCATACTACCAGTTATGTGACCTTTGGTGATAGAGCTAAAGGAAAAATCAAAGGTGTTGGTAAGCTGGACAGTCCTGGAGTTCCAGAACTGAATAATGTGCTGTTAGTAAAAGGACTAACTGCTAATCTCATCAGTATAAGCCAGCTATGTGATCAAGACTTCAATGTACACTTCACTAAGGAAGAATGTGTTGTGAAGAATGGAGAAAATAAGGAAGTTATGAGAGGATCCAGATCCAAAGATAACTGCTATCTATGGGAACCTGAAGTCTAAAACTACTCCTCAATGTGCTCCTTAGCCAAGGAAGAACAGGAAGTGAAGTTGTGGCATAGAAGACTTGGACATCTTCAGTTAAGAGGAATGAAGAAGATCATATCCAAGGAAGCAGTTAGAGGAATCCCAAAGCTGCTTATTGATGAAGGAAAAGTCTGTGGAGAATGTCAGGTTGGCAAGCAAACCAAGATGTCACATCCTAAGCTTGGACATCCTACAACATCCAAAACTCTGGAACTTTTGCACATGGACTTAATGGGACCTATGCATGTTGAAAGGCTTGGTGGGAAGAGATATGCTTATGTGGCTGTTGATGAACATTCCAGATACACATGGATAAGCTTCATCAGAGAAAAATCAGATGCATTTGATGTCTTCAAAGTTCTATGCATTGACCATGGAAAGGAGTTTAAAAATTCCAAGTTTGATGATTTCTGCTCATCTGAAGGAATAAGTCATGAGTTGTCCTCACCTAGTACTCCTAAGAAAAATGGAGTAGTTGAAAGGAAGAAACACAACTGTGTATCATTATCCACTGCAGAAGCTGAGTACATAGCAGTTGGTAGCAGTTGTTCCCAACTGGTATGGATGAAACAGATGCTGACTGAGTACAATGTCACTTAGAATGTCATGACATTGTTCTATAACAATCTCAGTGCCATCAACATTTCAAAGAATCCCGTCAAACACAGCAGGACCAAACTCATTGACATTAGACATCACTTCATAAGAGATCTGGTAGAAGACAAAGTGATTACCTTGGAACATGTGGCAACTGAACTACAACTTTCTGACATATTTACTAAGGCTTTGGATGCTACTCAGTTTGAAAATTTAACATGTGGCAAGTTAGGAATATGTATTTCTGAGGAATTATAGCAACTAAGGATGTTAGGAATTTACTGTTTAATATTTCAAATTATTAAACAATTGAAAGTGTGCTCTGATTGGTCAACAGATAATAGTTATTTCACTTGCAACAAGTGTTATGAGATGTTGGTAAAGGAATTTATTGTTAAGTTGTCTGAAGTGTGATGTGGCAAAAGATGTGGTGTTGATGGTTGGATGCTGGCAGTCCTCATTGATGCTTGTCTGTAAAAAAAATTGGGCTCTTAATGAGTTCCTTGGAGTTGTTCATTATCTCAGCTATCACAGTTGTGTATGATGATGGTTTGCACTGCGTAACTATTATGTTTTAACATGGTTAATGTTATGACATCTGTCCTAACATTCTCTGATAGACTAATTGACATTTATTTTGTCTAATTTGTCACCTTTGGTCAATTCTGACTAAAAAGGGGGAGAAGGGTTGATAAGTGTTGATGTGGAATGTGGAAGCAGTTGTATATGTAGCTGAACTGAAGGACAGCTATTATTGAAGGAAGTGCACAGGTGTTAAAACAAGAATGTTGTTTTGTTTACAGATGTCAAAGAGGATGTCTGATATGGTGCACAGGTGGTGATGTTGAAGCAGCTGTCAGACTGACATTCTGGCTGGTACAGGTGCTGGAGTTACAGTATGTCAAAGAGGATGTCTGATATGGTGCACATGTGTTGATGTTGAAGCAGATGTCAGAATGACATTCTGGATGGTACAGGTGTTGGAGTTACAGTAGTTGTTATTTGATGTATGCACAGATTTAGGGGGAGAAGGAGTACCCTTGTGCATTTGTGTGTCTTACTAGTTGCATCCTTAACGAGTAATTCTGTTTTTGTTGCACATATTTATGGGGAGGAGAAGTACCCTTGTGCATGTGTGTATTACTAGTAACTATAAAGCTAGTAACTGTGTTGCTTCTGCTGCTGTTTAAACTACTGTTATGTTGTTTAACTGCTGATAGTTTGCCTTGTGAACAAAAAGGACAGATATATGCTTTAGCCAAAATTTGCCAAAGGGGGAGCAATTTTGGTAAAACAAAGAGTGTTCACAAGATGTTATGTGTGATGTCTTAACATAAGATATCCTATGTACCTGCTGGAGTTCAAGAACATGTTCATGCAGGATTGTTTCAGAATGTCATACACAAGGTCATGGCATCTGATATGGGATGTACCTGCTGGAGCTTAAATGAAAGACATGTTCATGCAGGAGTGTTTCAAGATGTCATACACAGAGTCATGGCATCTAATATGGTTGTACCTACTATGAAGCAAGAGTGTGTGTCTACTTGATCAAAGTTGTGAAGCAAGATCAAGTGGGTGTCGTCTTGATCAAAGCTGTAAACCAATATCAAGAGTGTGTCTTCTTGATTGAAACTGTGAAGTACAATCAAAAGTGTGTTTCTGATCAAAGTGTGTATTTTTTTGTTTAATCTGTAATATTAAGTGTTGCTTTGGCGACATTTTTGACAAAAAGGGGGAGTAACTCATGTACCCCAGGACAACAGATTATTTGAAGTTGAAGGTCCTCTAAACAAGAGGTTATGTTGCTGTTTGTTATCTACTTGTGCTGCTGCTGTTAGAAGTTTAACTTCTATGTGTGCTGAGTGTTTTAGCTAATTTGAGTCTCTGCTTGGATGTGTGCTTTCTTCTGCTGTGAACTCTGTTGTGATGCCAAGTTGTTTTAGCCAAAAATTTGCCAAAGGGGGAGTTTGTAGATGTTTTTGATTGGCTGCATTTTGTGTTAAAACACTTTCTGTACTCTGATGTCTTGACTGATGTCATGACATGCTTGAGTAGTATGCTACAGGATTAGCTAATACAGGATTTACTGAATGTCAAACTGAATGTCATGACATTCATCCCTGACAACAGATACTGAATTATGGGCCAGTTAGTTTTTCTGGTATAGTTCAGTATTTATTTCAGGCTGTTTTAGTATGTTGCAGGATTAGCTAATACAGGATTTACTGAATGTCAAACTGAATGTTATGACATTCATCCCTGACAGCAGATACTGAATTATAGGCCAATTAGTTTTTCTGGTATAGTTCAGTATTTATTTCAGGCTATTTTTCAGGAAACTAACAGCTGAGCTAAAATTAAGAGACCTAGCATATAGCCTATTGTCTGGATGTCAAACTGAATGTTATGACATACATTCCTGACAGCATATGCAAAAGTCTAGGCTAGTTAGTTTTTCTGTTATGCTTCAGTATTTATCTCAGGCTATTTTTCAGGAATCTAACAGCTGTGCTAAAATCCAGGAAACTAACAATTGTGCTAAAATTAAGAGGCCTAACATATAGCCTATTTGTTAGCATCCTAATATGTGGAAATTAGGTTAACTTGCTTAACCTTAATTTTAGGAAATTCAAGTACAAGGCCCAAGTGTTGCATTATAAAAGGATGGCAATCCTACTTTCAGCAACTGAGGTTTTTGAAGCGTGAAGAATTTAATATATCATCATATATCACTGCTGTACTTTTTGTGTGTCTTGTATTAGGTTTTACTTGTGAGCCAAGCAATTATCACCTAGATGATTGCATTGGACTAGGGTGTTCATTGAGTTGTAATTGTTGTGTCACTCTAAGCTTTTAAGCGTGAGTGTTGTGTTTCTTGATTAAAGCTTTTAAGCACAATCAAGAGTTGTTTGAAGTATAACTTCACCACTGACTTTAAAATTATTAAAGGTTGTAATCACTGTTGTGATTGAGGGGGAGTGAGTAGGAACTCAGGTCTTAGTTTAGATTGAAATTGCATTGGGTAGGTCTTAAGTGATAGGATTAAACAGTTGGTTTAAGTCCTGAATTAATACCTCTTATAGTGGATTTCCTCCCTGGCTTGGTAGCCCCCAGACGTAGGTGTGTGTGTCACCGAACTGGGTTAACAATTCTCTGTGTCACTTACTGCTTTTTACATTTACCTTCTACATACATTGCTTGTCTGCGCAGAATTGGATGTCATAATATCCAGTGTGACATCGATAGTCTGTTACTAGAATTTCAAGTCCTATCAATGTAGGCAAGAATATTGAGTTGCTTTGAGGTCAAATCGAAGTAACTCAGTTCATGATCCTCAAAATTCAAATTCCAGATTCGAGCTCCTAAGCGTTTTTTCTTTAGATCCATGTCTTGCTTTTTCATTTTGGTGATGGTTGATGGTGGTCCAATCCGGTGAGGTTCACCAGAGAAGAAGACCGGAGCTCTGTTGTCACACATCTCAGCCATAAGATCTAGTTTATATGTTTTAATCTCGTGCGTTGCTTCTGACTACCAAGTGTGTGACGTGTGGACTACAGTGAATCATTGAACACGCGCTCTTGGCCATCAGATCTGTCACCTCAATTAATGAGGGAGATTTGATGGCCCTTGTTTTTTCTTATTTTCTGATTTTTCATTTAATCCATTTATTTTGATTAATTCATATTAAATTCATTTTTAATCCAAAAAATATGGGACTTTCACCAAAAAGCTTTAAATATTTTCCTCTTTCATTTTCTGAATTAAATTTTTTTTTTTTATTAAGTTTGATATTTTTCATGAATTAATTGTTTTTATGCATATTTTTAATTATTTAAAAATACTTCTGACTTTTCAAAAATTGTGAAATTTTTTGTCCAAAGTCCTTTGACCTTGTTTGACTTATGATAAATCTCTTGGCTATTTATTTGGTGTTTTGAAGAGGTTTTAGGTTTTTGATCAAACATAGTTTAATTTAAATGTATTTTAATTTGATTTTTAATTGATTAATTGTGTAGAAATTATGTTGAGCCATTTTTATAGACTTGTGAAGTTTTACTATGTGTTTGGGCCTTTGTCAAGATTGATTTGACTTTTGTTGGATCAAAATCATTGGATTTAGGGGATTGATAAAATGTACATTTCATCTCCCAAAATGAATGAATGCTTTTAATTTGATAAAATTCCTCCCATGACCTATTTGTGTTTGTCTCATTTCTCTTCCCTCTTAATCTTCAATCCCATTATATCCCATTCCTCTCATTGACCAATGAAGTCTCAATATCCTAAGGCTAATTGGTTCATCAATAACTTCATGTTAGATGAACCAATACAAGTATGGATGAGATTAGGTTCATCCTTTGGTCATTTTCTTTTTGTATGTGGTATGTTTTAGGAGTATGGTTCATTATACCATATCTCTAACATGCATTAACATAAAAATTTATATTGCCCGACCTCAGATAGTTGTGACTTCTACATAAGTCCAATTACGATTGCTTAATATAGCGTTAAAATTTGAGCCAAAACGCATAACATTCTAGTAAGTGAGATTGTAAGTCTCCCCCCTTTCACGGTATTATGTGGAAACTTGGCCTTTTTTCCTTCCTTTGGAAGATGTCTTGGTTCAAGGATCCATGCTTGTGAATAAAGGGTTGAGTGTTCTCCAAAGAATGAGTTAAACAATTGAAAAGAAAAACTTCACTAACATCTAATCAACTAACAATTTGACTAACTTTTATTATTATTGCTTTTAATTTCAAGTCATTTACTTTATGTACTTTAAATTCAAGTCATTTACCATTTCATTTGCCATTTTACATATCATTTGACTTGTTTATGTTTATGCCATTTTCACTTTGTTCACTTGAGCCATATATTGTGATTGTATATATTTGTTTGTCTATCTTGTTTGTGTTTGTGGTCTTAGGACCTTAAAGTACTTAATAAACAACAAAAACCCTAAAAAGGTTTGTGTGGACTGTTGGATTTGATCTGAGCTTTGGACTTAGAATTAGGCAATATTCCCTATGTAAAAGGACTTGGCCAATGCCAGCATCTCTGAAACCAAGTTATTGTGAATTGAGTTTTCATCTGATGCGAGTATTGGAATCCACTTGAGTTCATCTTCTACACGGTCTTGATTATTAAGATCGATACTAACTATGACCGGGAGATCAACTCCTTCATCAAAAAACTCATATCTTAGATTCTTGGGTAGAACTTTAACTTCTACTGATGGTTGCTTAGGTCTTGGCATATGGTCAGGTATAAATGCTAAGCATTCTCTTAGGTCATCATCTACATATTTGCGATGGTATTCATCCTCATCTTCTTCTAGAATTTCTTTGGCTGGAAGTTCTAATAATTACGTAATTAGTTGGGGAGGTGCGGTTGATAACTTTTTTATGCATTCATCAATGATATCTATAAAACAATGGGTGTCTCTATAGCAGGGGTATTTAGAAACTGTGAAAGGATAAATTCAATTTTCTCTTCTCCTAACTCAAATGTTAACTTCCCTCATTTTACGTCTATCATCACACCGACTGTGGCTAAGAAAGGTCTTCTTAAGATGATGGATGTACTAAAATATTCCTTTATATCCATGATTATGAAGTTTATAGGGATATAAAATTGGCCAATGCAAACAAGAATATTTTCTAGCATTCCCACAGGGTATTTAACATTATGATCTTCCAATTGGAGGGACATTCTAGTGGGTCTCAAGTCTCCTAGCTATAGTTTTTCACATATGGAAAGAGGCATTAAACATACGCTAGCTCTGAGATCACATAATTCCTTGTCGATGAAAAACTTTCCTATCACACAAGGAATACAAAAACTACCAGGGTCTTTCAATTTGGGTGGCATGTTGTTTTGGATAATAGCGTTACACTCTGCAGTAAGTGCCACGGTCTCATCATATTCAAGTTTCCTCTTATTTGACAAGATATCTTTTAGTAACTTAGCATATAAAGGCATTTGGGTAATGGCCTCAGTGAAAGGTATAGTAACATGAAGTAAGTTTGGGAACTCGATGAATTTCTTAAATTGATCTTCATTCTTGGTTTTGGATAGTCTTTGAGGGTATGGTATCTTTGGTTTATCTAGATGTGGAGGTACACAAGGTTTCTCTTTCTCAACATCATCTTTATTAGTGATAGTCTCTTCCACTTTAGCTATTGGTTTTCTTATTTGTCTCTTATCAGCAACTTTCTCAGGTTCCTCCTCTACCCTCCCATACACCACATGTCTTTCAACTCTTAAGTATACTCGTCCATCTAACCATGTCCCACTTTGTAGTGTGATAGAGTTTTCATCTCCCTTTGTAATTGGTTGAGATTGACCTATAAATGTGCCAGCTAGAGCGGCAATAGCTACTTGTGGTTGGGAAACTTGAGATACTTGAGTCTCAGGTATCTTGTTATGCGTAGACATGGCTTCAACCTTGTTTGCGAATTCTTTTACCAGCTCGTTAGTATGAACATTTTGATTCATGAACTTATTGTTCTGCTGGGTATGGGATGCAATGAATTTATCCTTCATAAGTTCTAAGTTTGACTTTCTAGGAGCAAGAGGAGCAGCAATATCTCCTTTTTGAAAACTTATAGGGTTTGAAGGTGCAGGACTTGGCGTAAACAATGTGTTATTGTTCTTGTAAAAGAAGTTGGGATGGTTCCTCCACCAGGATTATAGGTATTATAATAGGGATTTCCTTGCGCATAGTTGATATGGTCTGGCGTGGTTCCAGTAAATATTTGGCAATCATTGGCTATATATCATTGGACTCCACAAATTTCGCAATTTGGGGCTATAGTGGCTATAATGGCTGGAGTGGTTATATTTAAGTTGTTGATCTTTTGGGTAAGTTCTTCCACTTTATCATTTACATGATCAATTCCATTGACTTCGAACATTCCTCCTTTAGTTGGGTTTTCTTGACTTGAACTCTTTCAGTTCCCCATTGGTAATGATTATTGGCCATGTTTTTGATAAGTTGGTAGGCTTCCTCGAAAGGTTTGTTCATTAAGGCTCCACCAACAGAAACATATATGGTCATTGTGGTATTGTATAGTATATGTAAGACCCCAATTTTGACCCTAAGATCCCTTATGCTACCTCATCATATGCATTAGCATTGGCATCCTCCTTACCCCTTATTCATTGGGTTTGCATTAGAAGAGATCACCAAGCACCATGTGATTGTATCATACCTTATATTTTATCATTTACTAACAAAAATACCAAAAATATGTCTTTGCATTTGTCTAACTCTTTTGTAGGAAGGGCACATGATCACCTTTGATCTATCAAGTTCATATATAGGGTTTAAGACCCTCATTGCTAAGAGCACCATCAATATTGTTCTACAATGTATTTAGACATCATATATGAGTCCCCATGAGCCTCACATGTTATTTTGGTCAAGAATTCATCAAGAGTCTGGAATTGGTTTGCAGTGGAAACCCTAGTTCATCTGGGTACTTATGTAACTTCTTCACCAAGATTCTTCAACAATTGATCAAATATTTAAATGGATACTTAAAATTTCATCATCTTATGCATATATGATCCTCCATGAGTCCTAAAAGTCAAGAGAATTGCAAGTTAACAAGTTGGTCGATGGTGATTGACCAGAGGAATTCATCTGATCAAAACTGGATTCCCCTAGACCCTATCTCCTACACTTTGTATCATATGAAAATAATTATAAGAGCAACGTTACTCTAAATGACATTACAAACAACTTTCATGTTGAGGTCTAGAGCTAGTTTAGCTTGGAAAGTCATTTTTTATGATGAAAGATTATAGGTCATTTTGTCTAAACCCTAATTTGGAGGTGAACTTCCCAAGGCCATAAATGCTCAATTTTTATGAGATGAAAGATTTCCAAGTTTAACAATCAAATTCAAGGTGTCTACTTCAACTTGGATGTTTGCAGGAAGAGCTAATTCAACTTTTATGAGCATGTGATATGAGGGTACATTATAGGTCATTTTGGACCAATACCATTGAACAAGTGATTTTCCTCAACTTCAAAAATGCATAAATTCATCATATCAAATCCAAATTAGGTCAAATGTTTGACCATTTTTAATTACTTTCAAAGATATACAACTTTGATGAAGACACTTTTCTCATTTGAAGCTCACGCAAAAAGTTAGCCAAGGTGGAATAAGTGAACATATGGCTTGACACTTAGAAACATTTTTGATATGTTAAAATTTCCAAATTTCCACTTAAAAATTCATCATGATAAAAGCTTCAAATGGAAAAGCGTTCAACATAAAAGTTGTTCCTCTTGATCTAACCTTTCCAAAAAGTCCAATTTCATCCATTTTGGAGAAGGTTTGAATAGTCTGAGCATGGCTTGAACATGGCATCATCATTTGGCAAAGATCAAACTTCAAACAATGGTGTACAATTGCCTTGCATTCCAAGTTGATTTCAGACATGTTCACACTTAATTATGGACCAAAAGGAATGACTTCATGGGCCTATACACGCCCATGCACCCATGCATCACTCATTGTCAATTTTGGAAACTCACTTCAAGGGTGAAAATAACACTTGCTACAGCTATAAATAGAGGTCCTTATGCTCAGAATTGAGGACCCCCTCGCGCCAGCTTTGATCCAAAACCCCAAACCCTTCCATTTGAGAGGATAATCCTGAGAATTTTCTTTGAGAATTGAGTTTGAATCTCACTGTTTTGAGATTCAAACCTCTGGGGATCCAAGAACTTCTTTGCATTCTAATCTACTTCTGCAAGCTTCCTCAACAAGATCAAGCACGAGCCAAGGCAAAAGCAATTGAATCCAGACCTGCATTGAAGAAATTTTCATCTCTTCGATTCTCACTCAATTCTCCATAATTCTCTTGATTCATTGGTTGTCTGAAATCCTACCAATGTAGGCAACAAGACTGAGTTGCTTTGAGGTCAAATCAAAGCAGCTCAGATCATGCACCTCAAATTTCAACTCCTTGTATCTCTCAATATACTTGGAGTTACGAAAATTGAGGTCAGATTCGTGCTCAGTGCCATTTTTACTTCAAAATCATGTCCTTCTTTTTTATTTTAGTGATGGTTATGATTGGACCAGTCCAGAGAGGCTCGCCTGAGAAGGTGACCGGAGATTTGCTCCGGTGGTGAGTTGGCAAGGTCCAGAGCCACATGATCTGTTTAAATTGTTTTAATCACGAGCGTTGGTTTTGATTACCCGTTTTGTGGGGCGCTGACTTAAGTCCACCATGGAACGCGTACTTGTGGCCACTTGATCTACCACCTCAATTAATGAGGGAGATCAAGTGGTCCACGTTTCTTCTGATTATTTGATTTTCATTTTATTTGTGTTGTTTTCATTAATTCATATTAATTTTAATATTAATCCAAAAACTATGAGAGTTTCACCAAAAAAACATTAAATAAATTCCTCTTTCATTTTCTGAATTAAAATTATTTTTTGGATCATTATTAATATTTTTCATGATTTAATTGATTTTGTGAATATTTTTAATTGTTTAAAAATGGTTTTAAGTTTCCAAAGATAATGATTTTTTTTCTCCAAGGTCCTTTGACCTTGTTTGACCTATGATAAATCGCATGGCCTTTTCTTTGGTGTTTTGATGGGGTTTTAGGAAATTGACCAACCATAATTTAATTTAATGCATATATTAATTATTTTTAATTGATTAAATGCCAAATAAATTGTGTTGAGCCATTTTAATTGACTTGTTGAGTTTGACTTGTGTTGTTGGGCCTTGGTCAAGGTTGATTTGACTTTGTTGAGTTAAGATCATTGGATTTAGGGGATTGATGAAATGTACATTTCATCTCCAAAAATGAATGAATGATCTTAATTTGGTAAAAGTCCTCCTTTGACATATTTTTGTTGATTCCATTCCCCCTCCCTCTTCATCTCATTCCACTTCTTTATTCATTCATGTCACGGGCCTATGATATCTCTATATCCTAAGTGTTAGTACCTTAGGATTGGCATTAATTTTGTAAAACAAATAATGTAATCACCTCTGTTGTTTTAATATGTTGGGTTGAAGAAGTTCAACATCTGGACCAACATGTCATGTAAGATGTCACAACATCATGACTGTGACATCGGGCCTGTGTATAAAACTGAATTAGTTAATTCTGTTATGTGTTAACTGATTTAATATTCTGGGATTAGTTAGAATCCTATGTGGAATTATTTGTGGAGGTCTTGAAGACTCAATCAGAATATTTGGTGAATATACAGTTTCTAAATATGGAGATATTTTAGGAACTAAAAGATTGAAGACCTTGATTATAGCAGAAGTTTTCTGCTGGCTTTGTACCAGCAAAGGAGAAGTTTGCTGCGATTTCTGAAGGCCCAAATCCAGTTGGGTGTTTAGGTTATAAATAGCAAATTGTAACCTAGGTTTTAAAAGCCTCAAATAATGTAAAACTAGGGGTGTGTGTGAGGTAAACCTCCCAACCTATGGGAAAGTTACCATGTGTTTCTCAGTGCTCGAAGGCATGAGATTATTTGTAACTCAAAGCCTGTAGGTAAGAGTTTGTTATGGTCTTGAATGAAGTTGTGAAGCAAGTTCAAGTTGTTTAGCATTACATTGTAATTGTAGTGATAGGAATGGAAACTGGAGGTTTCTATCTAGGAGTTCCTAGGTATAAATTGCATTGGGTAGGGATTAAGTGAAGAGTTGTAAACGGGGGAGTTTAACTCTGAATTAATACTGCTGATAGTGGATCTTCTTCCTGGCTTGGTATGCCCCCAGAGTAGGTGATGTTGTACCGAACTGAGTTAACAATTACTTGTGTTTTTACCTTTTGCATGTTATAACTCAGTATGTATTTCAGTTTGTTTATCAAGGAGGATAACAGACCTGGCATAAGGCCTAATGTCTGAATGTCAAACTGGATGGTATGACATTCATCATTGACAGCATATACTGAATAATAGGCAGGTTGGTTTTTATGCTACAGTTCAGTACGTAGTTCAGTCTGTTTATCAAGGGGATAACAGACCTGGCATAAAGCCCATTGTCTAAATGTCAAACTGGATGTTATGACATTTATCTCTGTTAGCTGATACTGAAGTATAGACTGATTGGTCTTTTACAGTACAGCATTTAGTACAGTCTGTTTTCAGGAAAATAACAGACCTAGCATATGGCCTATGTTCTGGACGTCAAACGGAATGTTGTGACATTCATTCTTGACAGCATATGCTAAATTCTAGGATGGTTAGTTTTTCTGTTTCAGTATTTTTCTCAGGCTATTTTTCAGGAATCCAACAGTTGAGCTAAAATCCAGGAAACTAACAACTGAGCTACAATTAATGAACCTAACAAATAGCCTATTTGTTAGCATCCTAATATGTGGAAATTAAGGTAACTTGCTTAACCTTAATTTTAGGAAATACAAGTACAAGGCCCAATGTTGTAACAGGTGATGTTCAAATCAATGTTGAGACATCATGTTGATAACTGTGCAGACTCAACAGAAGTAAGTGCTAGGTTTGATCTCTGCTGTGTCTTTGTACCAGATGGACAGAACTGGGTGTTCCTCCATTCTATGGTGATATAGTAGCAGATGTCGTGACATCTGTGAATGTGTGCATATCAGTACTGGGTTTTAATTTGTATAACTGTCTTGCTGTATTAGTAACAATGTTGGATCAGGTGTCATTACTTGGAGTAGAACATCTGAACTCTGACTACACCAGAATTTCAGTTGGTATCAGAGCAGGCATCCTGTTCTGTTTTTGGATGAGATCCATGGGTGATACTTTCTGGTATCTTGCTAGGAGTTATGTTAGTACTGATGTTGGAACCTGTGGAAGGTTCTGTGATTTCCCTGAATGGTCCCTTGAAGTAGGTGGGTGGACTATTCATGACAGGAACTATGTGTACCTATCTCTAGAGGTTGGCAATTGGCCTTTGTGTGGGACAGATGTGCTAGTATTGAATCATATTCAAACTTGGTATGTTCTTGGAGGCTGATCTGGTGAAGTGTGTGTTCATAGGTTAAGTTGTATTATGATTTCCGCTGCATAATACCTGGCAAAACTCAAACTCTGATGTAGTTTCCCCTCATGGGGATGAAAGGCTGCTGTATTCAAGATTTCATCATAATCTACTGAAGATGTCAAAGATACTTGAGTCTCCTCAAGTCCACTCATCATGATGTGCTCACTTCAGGATGGTAAGAATCACCTGATCACTAATTCTTTTACTCTCTTGGGTAGTGTATATGAAGACCTTGAAGACTTTCAAGGAGGGTGTGTTCCAAGGAGGTGGAACTAATGTTCTATGTGATGTTAGAACATTTTTTTCAATAAGTACGCAGCTACTGGTTGAAGAGCAGATGGTTTTAGGTGTCAAACAAAGGGATACTTTTGTTTGGAACCTACTCCTGACTTGGAAGAGGAGACATCTTTGTGTGCTAAGGTGACAAGGGTAGGGTCAACTGTGTGTGTGCTCAAGAAGGTCACTTTTAGAAGTCTGATCTCTAGAAGTGGAGCTGGTTGAGATGTGACATTGTGCAACTTCCTGCTGTTTGTCTTATTCCTGTAGATTGATCAGGGTTGGATAGTTGTTCTCTGAAGTACTATGTTGTGTTGAAAGATAAGTCCCCTGGATGTTAGAAGTCAATAATGGGGTAACCTGATTTCTATTTCATTTAAGAGGATTGGGACCATGAATCTTGTTATTTAAACACCACGCTCAAAAGTGGCAGTTCTTCCAAGGAGTGAGAATATGAAGATTCAGAGGTTGGTTGAGGTAGTATGCTCTGGCAATGCATATCTACTATTGACTGGTGTTGTTTTTTTTTCACTAGTACTTATGGTCAGCTGGAGTCTGATTGGTGTGATTGGAGTATGTATAGGTATAACTCATAGAGTTAGTTGCCACTGGTAGGGATGGTGTATGTCATGTTGATACATTTGTGTACAATGCCTGGATATTGGTGTGAAGTTTCCATGATTGTTAATTTGAGGGGGAGTTTTGGTTAACCTCCTCACGTTTGGTCAGCCTAGGGTCTGGTTGGCTGTTGACCTGTGTCACATGGGTTCTGGTTGTCGTGTGACACATTTGCAAGGAAGGATTCATCTCTCTCATTCCTAAGGGTGAATCTAATCTGGAAAGATTCTCAAAACGATTGAGGTGCTTACAAGCAGAAGATGTTGACACAAGAAGAGTATTTTCAAAGTATTCGTATGGTGGAAGTATCTGAAAGGATAATTGGGAAAGGATTTAAGATCAATGTCTACTTGTGCCAAGTACAAGTATTTAATTGATTATCCTTGGAGCTCAAGATAACTGATGGTCTTAAAGATGTTGGAACATCTCTTCTTCAAGACCCTGTGCAGAATCACAGGAAGGATAGTACATTGGTTTATGATCTATCACTTTGGTGGCAGCAAAAGCATATGATCTCTGAAAAGGTTTCCTGGAAAGAAACATGTTCAGCCTTGGTGTGTACAAGAAGAAGAAGACATCATAGTCTTGATGGTGGTTACTTGGATCAGTTTACTTCTGATCTAGGTAAGGAAGTGCATTGGCTAATGCACACTGTGGAGTTAAGAACAAGTGGCAGCATTCTTGACATCATGGAAACAGCCTTGCTTTAGGAAGTGGAATCCTTGGTATAGCTGAAGGGTTAGTTTCTAACTGGTCCTTCTGAAGACTCATGTATCAGAGTGTCTGATGTCCTTGGAGAAGAAGCAGGGATTCATCAAGGTGTGAGCTTGGATGACTTAACTGCAAACCTGCAGGATGGAGTTTGTTTACTCAAACTTGGTTCCACAATCAAGTCTATGAGAACGTTGAACTCTTGTTCTGTGAAGGGAGGAAGTTCTTTCAAGTGGCAGAAGAAGGAGCTGAACTCAACAGCTAGATGTTAAAACACAATGTTGTGACATTTGGTTCAACATCAGAATCGTAGTTGGTGAAGTGGCACATCAACTTAAGATAGAAGGGTCTCCAGAGTTGTAGATTGGGTACTTCAAAAAGATCATTCTCATTGCAGTTCTTTGGAGTTGCTAGATGGAGAGGATGTTACATGTTCATGTCTTAGAGAATCTGAGGTTTGTTTAACATGTAGCTTGAAGTTCAAGTCTCACTTAGAAGATCAGAATATCTTTGGGAGAAGTCCGATAAACGTGGAGAGGTCAAAAAGTGGCATTTGACTTTTTCATATGAGGATTCATGAAGGAGGTAATCAACTAGTGGCATTTGGTCTATCTCAGAAGTGAGTTCGAAGAATCAAGATAATCAACATATGACAGCTGATTATTCTTGAGGAAAGTCTGAGACAAAGTACTTTTGAGTAGAAAAGTAGTAAGTTGAAGACAAAAGGAGGTGTTTTCTACTCATCTCTTGGAGCTTGTGGTAGGAGTTCTGAGCTATCTATGGAAGATTGTCTCTTGTAATGGGATGAGAATGTATATGTCCCAATTTGTGTTTGGTTCCTTTTGGATCAAGCTGGTGACTCAGTGATATCTGAAGATTATCAGATGGTGTTCTTTGTTATATTGTGAAGGATGTCCTAACTTATGTTAGAACATTTTGTGAAGTAGCTTTCTGTTCTGGTTAGAAGAAAGATTGACACAGAGTGTGGATGTGTTCAGCCAAGAGGGTTGAACAGAGGGTGTGCTCTTGAAGACATGAAGATGCGTCTTATGTTTTCCATTCATCAAGTGGTTTGGGTTCTCTTTGAATCAGGAAGTATGTGAAGGTACAACCTTGGGGTGTTGGATATGTTCATGTGTGATCTCCAAGTTTCAAGAGGAGAGTTGGTTGTTCATGACAGGGGGAGTTCTGTCTTTGTGCTGCAAGTAATCATCAAGCTTGTGGTCTATGTGTTCTCAGATGACAAGGTATGGCACCTTGTTAGTTATTGGGATGATGTGGTGTGTGTCAAGGCTGAGTGAGCAGAAGAATGTCTGACCGGATGTCATGACATTGCCGTGGACAATATTGTTATTTCCTTCTGAAACTTACAGTCATAAGGAAATATAGGTATGGTGTGTCTCATTATGATATATTAGAATAAGCCTGTGTGTTACAGGTGTGTGGTACAGGGGGAGTAACCATCTACTGTTGTTGGTGATTTTGGTTGTAGTGGTGCCAGATGTCAAGCTACCACTGGAGGTACGAAAGTGGTTTTAGGAAATGGTGATAGGGAGAATACATGAAGAGTGCAGGCAAAAGTTGTGTTGAATGTTAAGACATCGCTTGCAACGTGTTTGACAGAATATATGGAATAGTCTACGTGCATTGGAACTGTTGTTTCTGAAAAGAAACAATCAAGAGCTATAAAAGGTATTCAAAGATAGTCCGAGATATTGTTGGTGATTCTCTGACTGATTCTCAGCAAATATTTATGGATCTTGACCAAGCATTTACTCCTACCGTTAATTCCTAAGCACGGTCTGGCCTATTTAAAGGATGTATCAGCGCTCCTCTTCTCACAAGAGCGACATTCCATTCCCTCTAAACCATGGGGTTTATTAAGATTTGGGCATACTGCGCCTGGATCTGGTTCTGTGAAGGTTTCATTTATAAATGTTTAGCTAAAAAGGGGGAGAGAAACATTGTCCTGAGGATGTACCAGAAGCAAGCAAAATATGGTAGCAAGCAGAAGGTGGGTTCAGGCACAAAAGTCACTAACTGGGTATATCACTTGTGACTTGTGATCTGAGTTAAGAGAACAGTTGTGTCTTATGATCTGAGTTACATTATCTATGTACTCAGCATTACATATTCTTCAGGAAGCTCTAGGGTTGAGGGGAAGGGTTGTGATGCAGCTGATTCTTGTACAGCTTCTTCTTCATGTACACCAAAGTTGGCTTTGGTGATGGTGCTGACAATGACAAAGAGGAAGTGCAGACCCATATTGGGATGTGGTGTCTAGTGTAATGTTTATTTGTTTTAGCTAAAATTTGCCAAAGGGGGAGATTGTTAGTACCTTAGGATTGGCATTAATTTTGTAAAACAAATAATGTAATCACCTCTGTTGTTTTAATATGTTGGGTTGAAAAAGTTCAACATCTTGACCAACACGTCATGTAAGATGTCACAACATCATGACTGTGACATCGGGCCTGTGTATAAAACTGAATTAGTTAATTCTGTTATGTGTTAACTGATTTAATATTATGGGATTAGTTAGAATCCTATGTGGCGTTATTTGTGGAGGTCTTGAAGACTCAATCAGAATATTTGGTGAATATACAGTTTTTAAATATGGAGATATTTTAGGAACTAAAAGATTGAAGACCTTGATTGTAGCAGAAGTTTTCTGTTGGCTTTGTAACAGCAAAGGAGAAGTTTGTTACGATTTCTGAAGGCCCAAATCCAGTTGGGTGTTTAGGTTATAAATAGCATATTGTAACCTAGGTTTTAAAAGCCTCAAATAATGTAAAATTAGGGGTGTGTGTGAGGTAAACCTCCCAACCTGTGGGAAGGTTACCATGTGTTTCTCAGTGCTCGAAGGCATGAGATTATTTGTAACTCAAAGCCTGTAGGTAAGAGTTTGTTATGGTCTTGAATGAAGCTGTGAAGCAAGTTCAAGTTGTTTAGCATTACATTGTAATTGTAGTGATAGGAATGGAAACTGGAGGTTTCTATCTAGGAGTTCCTAGGTATAAATTGCATTGGGTAGGGATTAAGTGAAGAGTTGTAAACAGGGGAGTTTAACTCTGAATTAATACTGCTGATAGTAGATCTTCTTCCTGGCTTGGTATGCCCCCAGAGTAGGTGATGTTGTACCGAACTGGGTTAATAATTACTTGTGTTTTTACCTTCTGCACGTTATAATCTTGTCTGTTATAACTCATTATGTATTTCAGTCTGTTTATCAAGGAGGATAACAGACCTGGCATAAGGCCTACTGTTTGAATGTCAAACTGGATGGTATGACATTCATCATTGACAGCATATACTGAATAATAGGCAGGTTGGTTTTTATGCTACAGTTCAGTACGTAGTTCAGCCTGTTTATCAAGGGGATAACAGACCTGGCATAAAGCCCATTGTCTAAATGTCAAACTGGATGTTATGACATTTATCTCTGTTAGCTGATACTGAAGTATAGACTGGTTGGTCTTTTACAGTACAACATTTAGTACAATCTGTTTTCAGGAAAATAACAGACCTAGCATATGGCCTATGTTCTGGACGTCAAACGGAATGCTGTGACATTCATTCCTGACAACATATGCTAAATTGTAGGACGGTTAGTTTTTCTGTTTCAGTATTTTTCTCAGGCTATTTTTCAGGAATCCAACAGTTGAGCTAAAATCCAGGAAACTAACAACTGAGCTACAATTAATGAACCTAACAAATAGCCTATTTGTTAGCATCATAATATGTGGAAATTAAGGTAACTTGCTTAACCTTAATTTTAGGAAATACAAGTACAAGTACCAATGCTGTAACAGGTGATGTTCAAATCAATGTTGAGACATCATGCTGATAATTGTGCAGACTCAACAGAAGTAAGTGCTAGGTTTGATCTCTGCTGTGTCTTTGTACCAGATGGACAGAACTGGGTGTTCCTCCATTCTATGGTGATATAGTAGCAGATGTCGTGACATCTGCGAATGTGTGCATATCAGTACTGGGTTTTAATTTGTATAACTGTCTTGCTGTATTAGTAACAATGTTGGATCAGATGTCATTACTTGGAGTAGAACATCTGAACTCTGACTACACCAGAATTTCACTAAGGCTAGTTGATTGCAAAATTAACATGAGTATGTATGAGATTAGGTCCACCACTTTGCATATTCCTTTTTGTGTGTGGTATTTTTCATGAGCATAGTCCATTATATGGTGTCTCTAACATGCATTAACACCAAAATTCTACTGTCCGACCTCAAATAGTTGTGACTTCTACATAAGTCCAATTACGATTGCTTAACATAGCGCTAAATTTGTGGCACAAAAGGAATAGCATTCAAGTAAGTGAGATAGTAAGTCTCCCCTCTTTCATGGTATTGTGTGGAAACTTGGCCTTTTTTCCTTCCTTTGGAATATGTCTTGGTTCAAGGATCCATGTTTGTGATAAGTGGGTTGAGTGTTCTCCAAATAATGACTTAAACAAAAACAAAGAAAAAGCAATACTAATTTCTAATCAACTAACAACTAACATTTAATTTCAAGTCATTTACTCTTATGCACTTTAATTTCAAGCTTTTATTCATTTCCCATTATTCATACCATTCAATTTGTTTACTTTAATGCCATTTTCATTTTGCCTGCATGGACCATAATTTGTGATGTATTGTGTTTGTATATGCTTGTTTGTTTGGTGGTCTTTTGACCTTAATGTACATAATAAGAACAAAAACCCTAAAAAATATCATGTGTGAACTGTTTGATTTGATCTGAGACTATTGGACTTAGACTTAGGCAACATCCCTAATGCAAAGGACTTGGCCAATGCCAACTTTCATGAAACCAAGTGCTTGTAAAGTGAACTTTCATATGATACAATATTGGAGATCCATTTGAGTTCATCTGCAACATGATCATATTGAAGTTGTTATTTTAAACCTATGTCTAATGCCATCTTTGAAGTCATCTGATACATGGGAATTTGGAAGAAAATCATGGAGTTGCTAAGTTTGGATGTGGCTATCTTTATTTGATGCCTTGCTCTTTATCTTGCTATTTGTGTATTGATATTGCTTGATTCTAAAGTCCAAGGGAAATTTGGGTTTCTATATGACATTCTTGTGTATTGGATTGCCGCCCATTGGTCAGATCTTTTCAACTCTTAACTTTTAAATTTGTTATTAGGATTAGTCTCTTCATCTCCTCCCCACTTCATTGATTTCAAAATCTCTCCCCCTTTTCAAATCTTCTTTGCTTATGTCTTTTTCTAAACTTTGACCATATTGTAAATTAGAAACTTTGGCCTTATGCCATTGCATTTTAAACTCCTTTTCTTAATCAAACTTGTAAATGAACTTAACTATACTTGACTTAAAATTTCAAAATAAAAAAATAACTAATACTCATTCAAACCTTTTTAGGCCTTTTGTGCCTTTGTTAAACTCAATATTTTGTTAAAAGCAACTCATTCACTTTGAAATTGATACCACGAACTACGAGGTTTTGATCCCTCATTTTATGTTGGTACGTAGGCACAAGTCCAAAGGTCTTGTCAAACATAAAAATATAATTAATAAATTCTTTTCTCATCCCCCGACTCTATTTATTGCAAACATCATTTGTATAAAGAACATATGCACACAAGAAAGGGCTCCCTAGGAGTACCTAGGACACTTTGGCTGCTAACACCTTCCCTTTATGTAACCAATCCCCTTACCTGTAATCTCTGGCATTTTATTAGTTTTGATTTGAAAACTTCTTATCTTTTGGGTTTTGTTCGTACTTTTCCCTTGGAAACAATAAAAGCGTGGTGGCGACTCTGGTTTTATTGACGTCTAGCTTATCCATAGCTTGATGGTTATGAATTTATTGCTACAGTATACTAGTGTAAAAAGTATGAATGATAATCCATTGTTCTAATATGTGATGAGGATATAGTCTTATCATATCTTTATATCTTTCCATGCCTAAAAAATTGATACTCCTTCGACTTGTTTGAACATAGTTATATGATTTCTCAATACTATTGTTTTGCTTAGCGGGAAATATCTGGCTAAGAATACTCTTTTGAGTTCATTCTAAGTGGTGATTGAGTTCGTCGGTAGAGACTATAGTCATGCTCTGGATCTATCTCTCAGGGAAAATGGAAATACATGTAGTCTAATGGCTTTTGGATTAGCACCACTACTCTTTAACGTGTCTGCATATTATACAAACACGGATAAATGAAGATTTGGGTCCTCTGTGGGATTTCCAGAGAACTATTTTGTTACACGATTTGCACTAGATACGGTTTCAATTCAAAGGTGTTCGTCTGCATTGCAGGTGGAACAATGCTTGAGTGTGGTTCGTCCTGAGACGGAACTACAAAATCATGAATGGACATTTATCGGTTTCAACCATAGGTTCAAATATGGATCTAAGTTCACATATTCGGCTTTTCAGGTGAATATAACGCTCAATTTTAGGGATCGATTATTCTAACTCCTCTGTGTTAGAGCAAGTGTTAGGCATACAACCAATAGAAATAAAATAAAATTCCTTAATCTATATGGCACAACAATGGAGTTATGATGTTGATTAATAAAGTCCCCAGCAACGGCGCTAAAAACTTGATGTGCTTCTTGTTTTCCTTCTCTTGGATGTTTTCCTTAACTGCACAGAATGTATCAGAGTATAAAAGATTGTCGAATTAACATGGAATTTATAGTCAACCTAACCGCTATCTATTGTCACTATGTAAATTTAAGGTTGATCGGATTTTAGATGAGAAGGGAAATTAAAATGGAAAATAAAACAAGTTTGCTTATAAAAGCAATTAAAAGAGAGATCGAAATATGTCTTGCGTCAATCAATAGTACTCACACCTATGTCGGATTAATTAATTGAATTGGGACAATATTTTTCTTTAATAAGAAGAAACTTAATTTAGATGAACCGTTTGCGTTCGCTAAAGAACCTAGTTTTATTTTAAATTCTGCACTGTTGATGTCGTTGTTCAATCTGTTAATGTATAAAACTTGTATTTTTGAAAATGAAGAACTTCTAATTAATTAAAAATTCATTTTCGGGTGAAAAACAAATTAAATGTGATACTGGTTGTCATTCGCATAACACCAGAGTTTAAATTTACAGAAGATTGATGTTGCATCACATCTATTCATATAAACTCTATTTTTGAAAATGTTTATTTTTTCAATTCAAAATAACTTTTATTGTCGCTTTTGATTTAATTAAAATCTGATTTTTTTATTTTTCATCTAAGACACATGTTCCTCTCTTTCGAAACATAACCAATATCTTTAAATTTAACGCTTTTGCGGTAAATAATTCTAGTTTGAAACACTATAAAAATAAGTCCCAAAAATGAATCCTCATTTAATATATATTTTCCAACTCAGATGCGAGTACCGTCAAAATGAATGTCCTCGCATTCTGGACTCTAAACAGTTTAGCCGGACAGATTTGACATAGTATTCATGTTTAATTTAATGTGCATATCAAATAAGTTTCTAAACATAATAATAATAATAATAATAATAATAATAATAATAATAATAATAATAATAATAATAATAATAATAATAATAAGTAGTAGTAGTAGTAGCAGCAAGTAGCATGCAAACAACAACCCCATCAATACAAGTATAATAAGTGTGTATGTGAATTAGTACTAATAAGCTACTTTAACAATATAAGCAATGGAAATTTAACACCGATAGAATAATTAAAAATATCAATTTCAATATCAAAATAGAAAAACAATAAAATGCAGAAGTTAAAGCAGAAAATACTTACGGAAAATAAGCGCAGTGCGGGAATTAAAAACCAAAAAACTTGAATGAAATTTTTTGGAATGAAATTTACGGCAAGCTTAATTAGCAATTGATCCAAGTACAAATAGAGAGCTCAGAATTCTAAAAACAATGGTGTGCTTATTGTCCAGTGTGAAGAGTTAAGCACTTTTTACACAATGAAATTATCTGCCTACTTAATACTAGAGAATTTGGATAGTAAAACCCTAAAAACTAAGCATATATATAGTGTTCCAACTCTGAATGGACCGTTGAATTCGTGTTGAAGTCAGTTGAGAAAAATGTGTAGAAGTTGGAAAATACCAAGTCAATTTGTTGCTAAAATCATGGGCACGAAGGTCATGGCGAACGCCACAACTTCATGGAGAACGCCATGAGTTCTATATGGAAACGTGGCTGGCAAGATATCCATGGCGAATGCCATGCCCATGTGGCAAACTCCACAAGCTCAAAACGTTTGGTTTGAATTGCTCCATGCTGATGTGTCATTTTTTCTCCACTTTTGGCCAATTTTGCTTCATTTTCTACACATGTCAACTCCTACTTGGAGAATATCTATAACACAAATAAAATACCAACATAACACTACATACAAACATAAAATGGATATAAAATGGATAAAAATGCATGCATATCGAGTCGGAAAATGCTATAAATTTCATGATCATCAACTATTTACCAAACACATTGCTCAGTTATATTACATATATATTGATGTATATTACATAACATAATGCTTAATTTCTACAAATGCATGTATAAGAAATCAAATGTGAAAAACTTTGATTCAAAAACTTATCAAATGTGAGTATGAAAAACTTTGATTTAAAAGCTAACACATTTTCTTATTAAAAAGCCATATGGAGATGTACTTCCGTAAGTTATACGGAGATGCATTTCCGTATTAATTTTAACAAAAATTAGGGTGTGACTCATTTACGAATGAATTGTGTGTGAACTGGGATGCATCTAAAAGTACATTTTTGTATTTCATGATTAATTTTGATTTTTTACTAAACTGTGGAAGAAATTCTCAAGGTAAAAAAATAACCCCCTTTACTTTTGAGATTTGCGAGAGTGAAATAATTGTTCTATCATGTACTTTGGTTTGTCATTTGATTATTTAAATTACTATATTCAATTTTCATTTAACAGTTTTATCATTTATTCAAAAAATTAAAATTCATATTTTTTTACAATTTATCTAAAATGATAAAAATAATTATATCATTGAGTTGGCAGATTATAGAGAGCACTTGATTCCAAAAACGAACGCCGATATAGAGCATGAGAATATAATACTTTTCTTCTTACGCGCCAATGTTGTTTGTAGGACCCGTAGAGATAGAAAATTCTTTGCGAAATGTAAACACGAGGGAAGAATCTTACAAGAATCCATGGTCTTTCTGAGTTGCTTTATTTAGTTTCCTATAATCTATACACATACTTCATCCAATCTCTGTGTGTATAGCTACAAATTATCCCCTGTCATTTTAACAATTGTTACACCTTCTTTCTTAGGAACGACTGCATTGGGCTAACCCACTGACTGTCTGAGATTGGATAGATTATTCCAGTTTCTAGTAACTTTAGTACTTCCTTCCTGACTACATCGCTCATGATAGGATTTATCCTCCTCTTATGCTCTCTAGAGGCTTTAGAGTCCTCTTCTAGCATAATTATATCCATGCACACAAAGGGGCTTATCCCTTTTAGATAGGAAATGTTATAACCTAAAGTCGTATGATATTTTCTTATTACCATCGAAAGTCTCTTGGTTTTTTTATTATTAAGATCGACACTAACTATGATCGGGCGATCCAGTCGTTCATCAAGAAACTCATATCTAGATTCTTGGGTAGAACTTTAAGTTCTAATGATGGTTGCTTAGGTCTTGGCATATGATCAAGTGTAAGTGCTAGGCATTCTCTTAGATCATCATCAGCATATTTGTGATGGTATTCATCCTCGTCTTCTTCTAGAATTTATTTGGCTGGAAGTTCTAGTAATCCTGTAATTGGCTGGGGAGGTGTGGATGCTAACTTTTTTATGCATTCATCAATGATATCTATAAAACAAAAGATGTCTCTATAGTAGGGGTATTTAGAAACTGTGAAAGGATAAATTCAATTTTCTCTTCTCCTAACTCAAATGTTAACTTCCCTCATTTTACGTTTATCATCACACCAATTGTGGCTAAGAAAGGTCTTCTTAAGATGATGGATGTATTAAAATCTTCCTTTATATCCATGATTATGAAGTCTATAGGGATATAAAATTGGCCAATGCGAACAAGTATATTTTCTAGCATTCCCACATGGTATTTCACATAATGATCTTCCAATTGTAGGGACATTCTAGTGGGTCTCAAGTCTCCTAGCTATAGTTTTTCACATATGGAAAGAGGCATTTAACTTAAGCTAGCTCTGAGATCACATAATTCCTTGCCAATGAAAAACTTTCCTATCACACAAGGAATACAAAAACTACCACGATCTTTCAATTTGAGTGGCATGTTGTTTTGGATAATGGCGTTACATTCTGCAGTGAGTGCCACGGTCTCATCATCTTCAAGTTTCCTCTTATTTGAAAAGATGTCTTTTAGGAACTTAGCATATAAAGGCATTTGGGTAATGGCCTCAGTGAAAGGTATAGTAACATGAAGTAATTTTAGGAGCTCGATGAATTTCTTAAATTGACCTTCATTCTTGGTTTTGGCTAGTCTTTGAGGGTATGGTATCTTTGGTTTATCCGGAGGTGGAGGTACATAAGGTTTCTCTTTATCAACATCATCTTTATTAGTGATAGTCTCTTCCACTTCATCTATTGGTTTTCTTTATTTAACTCTCATCAGCAACTTTCTCATATTCCTCCTCTGCTCTTCCATACATCACATGGCTTTCAACTCTTAAGTCTACTGGTCCATCTAACCATGTCGCACTTTGTAGTGTGATAACGTTTGCATGTCCCTTTGGAGTTGGTTGAGATTGACATAGAAATGTGCCAGCTAGAGCGGCAATGGCCGCTTGTTGTTGGGCAACTAGAGATACTTGAGTCTCAAGTATCTTGTTATGCAACACATGGCTTCAACCTTATTTGCTAATTGTTTTACCAGCTCGTTAGTATGAACATTTTGATTCATGAAATCTTTGTTCTGCTGGGTATGAGATGCAATGAATTTATCCTTCACAAGTTCTAAGTTTGACTTTCTAGGAGCAGGAGGAGCAGTAGTAGCTCCTTTTTGAAAACTTATAGGGTTTGAAGGTGCAGGACTTGGTGCAAACAATGTGTTATTGTTCTTGTAAGATAAGTTGGGATGGTTCCTCCACCAGGATTATAGGTGTTATAATAGGGATTTCCTTGCGCATAGTTGAAATGGTCTGGCGTGGTTCTAGTAAATATTTCGTAATCATTTGCAATATGTCCTTGGACTCCACAAATTTCGCAGTTTGGGGCTATAATAACTACAATGGCTGGAGTGGTTATAGTTAAGTTGTTGATCTTTTGGGTAAGTGATTCCACTTTAGCATTTACATGACCAATTTCATTGATTTCGGACAATCTTCCTTTAGTTGGGTTTTCTCGACTTGGAATCTTTCAGTTCCTCAAAGGGTTTGTTCATTAAGGCTCCGCCAACAACAACATCTATGGTCATTGTGGTATTGTATAGTATACCAGTGTAAAAAGTATGAATAATAATCCATTGTTCTAATCTGTGACGAGGATATAGTCTTATCATATCTTTATATCTTTCCCATGCATCAAAAAGTGATTCTCATTCTGCTTGTTTAAACGTATTTATATGATTTCTCAATATTGTTGTTTTGCTTAGTGGGAAATATCTGGCTAAGAATACTCTTTTGAGTTTATTCCAAGTGGTGATTGAGTTTGCGGGTAGAGGCTATAGCCATGCTCTGGCTCTATCTCTCAGGGGAAATGGAAATACATGTAGTCTAATGGCTTATGGATTAGAACCACTACTCTTTAATGTGTCTGCATATTGTACAAACACTGATAAATGAAGATTTGGGTCCTCTGTGGGATTTCCAAACAACTGGTTTTGTTACACGATTTGCACTGGATACGGTTTCAATTCAAAGGTGTTCTCCTGGATTACATGTGGAATAATGCTTGAGTGTGGTTTGTCCTTAAACGAAACTACAAAATCATGAATGGGCAATTATCAGTTTCAGCCATAGGTTCAAATATGGATCTAAGTTCACGTATTCGGCGTTTCAGGTGAATATAACGCTCAATTTCAGGGATCGATTATTCTAACTCCTCCGTGTTAGAGCGAGTGTTAGACATACAACCAATAGAAATAAAATAAAATTCCTTAATCTATATGGCACAACAATGGAGTTACGATGTTGATTAATAAAGTTCCCAGCAACAGAGCCAAAAACTTGATGTGCTTCTTGTTTTCCTTCTCTTGGATGCTTTCCTCAAGTGCACGGAATGTATCAGAGTATAAAAGATTGTCGAATTCACATGGAATTTATAGTCAACTTAACCGTTATCTATTGTCGCTATGTAATTTAAAGCTTATCGGATTTTAGATGAGAATGGAAATTAAAACGGAAAATAAAACAAGTTTGTTTATAAAAGCAATTAAAAGAGAGATCGAAATATGACTTGCGTCAATCAATAGTACTCACACCTAAGTCGGATTAGTTAATTGAATTGGGACAATATTTTTCTTTAATAAGAAGAAACTTAATTTAGATGAATCGTTTGCGTTCGCTAAATCAGAACCTAGTTTTATTCTAAATTCTACACTGTCGCTGTCGCGGTTCAGTCTGTTAATGTATAAAACTTGTATTTTTGAAAATTAAGAACTTCTATTTAATTAAAAATTTATTTTTGGATGAAAAACAAATTTAAAGTGTTCCAATGGAATTATCTGCCTACTTGATACTAGAGAATTTGGATAGTAAAAACCTAAAAACTAAGCCTTTTATAAAGTGTTCCAACTCTGAATGGACATCTGAATTCATGTGGAAGTAGCATGCTTATCGAGTCGGAAAATGCTATAAGTTTTATGGTCATCAACTATCTATCAAACACATTTCTCGGTTATATTACCTATGTATTGATGTATATAACACAACATAATGCTTAATGTCTACAAATGCATGTATAAGAAACCAAATATAAAAAAAATTGATTCAAAAACTGACACATTTTCTTATTAAAAAGTCATATGGAGATGCACTTCTGTAAAAGTAAGTTATATGGAGATGCATTTCCGTATTAATTTTAACAAAAATTAAAATGTGACTCATTTATGAATGAATTGTTTGTGAACTGATATGCGTCTAAAAATACATTGAATTGACAAATTATAGAGATGCGTCTAAAAGTCATATAGGATTTTACTAAAGTGTGGAAGAAATTCTCAAGGTGAGAAAATAACCTCCTTGAGTTGGCAGATTATAGAGAGCACTTGATTCCAAAAACGAACGCCGATATAGAGCATGAGAATATAATACTTTTCTTCTTAGGGGCCAATGTAGTTTGTAGGACCCGCAGAGATAGAAAATTCTTTGCGAAATGTAAACACGTAAACACGAGGGTAGAATCTTACAAGAATCCATGGATTGTTTGTCTATAAAATGGGAGTGTTGCAAAGGTATCTCTCAGGCAAACACACCACAAATCCCATAGCCTCATCTCACAAACATCACTCGTGTTTTAAGAATTTGTTATATTATATCAACAAAAAAAGCTGCAACCATGTTGGTTGAACTTGCACTTGCTTTAATGGTGATTGCTCTATTTATACACTTGCGTCCAACACCCACCGCTAAATCAAAGGCACTTCGCCATCTTCCTAATCCACCATGTCCTAAACCTCGTCTTCCTTTTATTGGTCATCTTCATCTTTTGGATAATCCTCTTCTTCATCATTCTCTCATCCGTCTTGGAGAACGTTATGGCCCTTTGTACTCTCTTTACTTTGGCTCCATGCCTACTGTTGTTGTTTCCACTCCTGATCTCTTCAAACTCTTCCTTCAAACTCATGAAGCGACTTCTTTCAATACAAGGTTCCAAACCTCTGCTATCAGACGGTTAACCTACGATAACTCCGTTGCAATGGTTCCATTTGGACCTTACTGGAAGTTCATTAGAAAGCTCATCATGAATGATCTCCTTAACGCCACCACCATCAACAAGTTGAGACCCTTGAGGACTAAAGAAATCCACAAGGTTCTTAAGGTTATTGCCAATAGCGCTGAAACTCAAGAGCCACTTAATATCACTGGGGAACTTCTCAAGTGGACAAACAACACAATCTCTACAATGATGTTGGGTGAGGCTGAAGAGGTTAGAGATATTGCTCGTGATGTTCTTAAGATCTTTGGGGAATACAGTCTCACCGACTTCATTTGGCCTTTGAAGATGTTTAAGTTTGGGAACTATGAGAAGAGAACTGAAGCCATTTTCAACAAATATGATCCTATCATTGAAAAAGTTATCAAGAAAAGACAAGAGATTGTGAATAAAAGAAAAGAGAAAAATGGAGAAATCCAAGAAAGTGAGCAAAGTGTAGTTTTTCTTGATACTTTGCTTGAATTTGCTCAAGATGAGACAATGGAGATCAAAATTACAAAGGAACAAATCAAGGGTCTTGTTGTGGTGAGTTTCTTTTTCATCTAGTTGCTTTGTTATTATTATATTATAGATAATAATAAAAGATTGTCTTTCTCTCTCTATGATATGCAGGATTTCTTCTCTGCTGGGACAGACTCCACAGCTGTGGCAACAGAATGGACGTTGGCAGAGCTGATCAACAATCCGAGGGTGTTGAAGAAAGCTCGAGAGGAGATTGATTCTGTTATAGGAAAAGATAGACTTGTGGACGAGTCAGATGTTCAGAATCTTCCTTACATAAGAGCCATGGTGAAGGAGGTATTCCGTATGCACCCACCGCTACCTGTGGTAAAGAGAAAATGTACTGAAGAATGCGAGATCAACGGATATGTGATCCCTGAGGGAGCATTGGTACTTTTTAATGTATGGGCAGTGGGAAGAGACCCAAAATACTGGAAGAGACCATTAGAATTCCGTCCAGAGAGGTTCTTAGAAAATGCTGGTGAAGGTGAAGCAGGTTCAGTTGATCTGAGGGGTCAGCATTTCCAACTTTTACCGTTTGGGTCAGGAAGGAGGATGTGTCCAGGAGTGAATTTGGCTACTGCTGGAATGGCAACACTGCTTGCATCTATTATCCAATGCTTTGATCTACAAGTGCCAGGTCCTGATGGGAAAATATTGAAAGGAGATGATGCTAAGGTTAGCATGAAAGAGAGAGCTGGTCTCTCAGTTCCAAGGGCACAAAATCTCGTATGTGTTCCACTTGCAAGAGATGGTCTAGCAGCTAAATTGCTTTCCTCTTAAAACATATACATGATGATGATGTTAAGGAGTCATGGTTGATTTTTTATGTCGCAATAATTATTTTGAATAAAATATCAATAAATCCCACAAACATGGGCTATACATACATATATCTCAACTAGTATGCTTTTGGTATTCCATTTTTTTAATGATGTCCAATGTAGAATGTTTTGATTAATTTGCCAAGACTTAGGGCCAGGTTGTTTTATCTTTAAAAAAAATGGATTTTTTCTTTATATTTTTGAAAATGGATTCTACAAAAATATTTTTTAAAATATTATAAGTTTTTCTAAATTTGTTCATTCTATAACATAAATATACATTATTAAAGATCAAAACATAGTCAAAATCACAATTTTTTCAAAAAGTTGTATCTTAAAAATGATTTTTATGAAAAGCTATTTGAAATAGCTTCAAAATTAAGTGATTTTTTGAAAATTTGATATCCAAAAAAAGTTTCGATAAAATGATAAAATACCTAAAATAATATTTTAAGAATAACTATTCAAACCAAATTCTCATTTGAAACTTTTATGAAAAGTTTGTTTATAAATTTTTTTTACACTAAAATATGTAACACTATAAAAATCATTTTTAAAAAAAGTCAAAACAAACGGACCCTTAACTTATCATAATAAATAGTAAATAATGTCAACATATATTAATATATACGCCAATCATCTGTTATCAATAAATTCGACTAAAGAACGTTTTCTAAAACAAATATAAGCTAAAGACAACCAAACAAACTATTGATAATGTCTAACTCAAATATTTCTTCATTTGGATATCATTATTACAAAATTGTAGAATTATTATCACATGAGAAGACGAACCATGGTTTGAAAAAAACAAGTCTATTTTTTCAACGAATTTGTCTCACAAAGTCCATTGAATCCTATTACTGTTGATGAAAAAAATGGGTTAGTATTCATTCTCCCCTGTCATATGGACTATTTTTGAAAAACCCCAATATAAACAAAAGTTTGATGAATTCCTCCAATATTTGAAGATTGTCTCATTTTTTACCTTCGTCAGACCAAATCATCAAAAAAGTTGATGTAACACTGTTTTTTATAATTTTTTCATTTAATATAATTTTCACATGTGTATTTTAGTCTATAAGATGATACAAATGTCCCCAAGTAAAAAACAAAAACTTTTAGAGCTGAGAGAGAGGGGTTCCTTAAAAGGAAAAACCCTAATCTACTTTCTACTTCGTTGTTCCCTTCTTTTGTTGTGTTTTTTCTAGTCATTTTAGACATATTGTTCGGCGTTCCCTTCTTCTTTGTCGTTCCTTTATTCTTTGTTGTTCACTTTCTAGTCTCCTTATTCATTCAAGGAAAATGAAAATCTCATAATGTTCTAACTCTAGCATTTCTTATAACGGAAGAATCACTCCCAAATGTGAACATAATCTCTCTATGAAGAAGTTTGTTTCAAAGTTGAATACAAATCCTGGGAGAAAATAATGGAAGTGCAAGTATTGGGGTAAAGAGGATAACTGTCACTTATTCCATTGGGATGATGGAATTTTTGGTGAAAGAGAAACAACTCTAACTGAAGGAGAAATCATAGAACTGATGATTAAAATGGGAAAAGAGTTTGGGAAAGAGATTGACACCGAGTTGTGTTCAAGAGAGATGGAAGATTTGAAGAAAAATGTTGACCGCATAAGGAAGAAAAAAACTTTGTAATAGTTGTAGTTATTTGTTTCTTGGTTTTTTTTCTTCTAGGTTTAAGATCGTGTACCCGAATTTGATGTAAATGTGTAGTAAGATATTATATGTAATCTATTTTGATGTAATTGTTTAGTAAGGTATTATATGTAACTTGTTTTGAATGAATGAAATGCTATTATATGTTGGCATAATTGGTGTAGCATAAATGGTTTCACATCTGTTATGAAATTGATGCATAATCGACACATTTAGTATAACTGGGTAATTGGCATATCCTTGTGCACATTTGTTATGACATAAAATTGAAACATGTTTTTCAACACAATTGTGTACAAAATTATAACATGTTTTTCAACACAAATGCGCACAAAATTGTAACCTATTTTTCAACACAATTGTGCATAAAATTTGAACCTATTTTTCAACACAAACGAACACAAAATAGAATAACGGTAGATGAACATAAATGTGCACTTAATCATATAACAGTAGAAATTCTTAAATATATGAGCATATAACAATAGATATTATTTAATTATCATTACATGTTAATCAAAAATGTGCACCTAGTGTGCATTGCAAAGATGTTCCCAAAAGTAGCATATATTGCGTATAGCATAAAAGTTACAAAATAGATGTTTCTCAAATTACAATATAAACTACCTAATAATAAGCATTAATGAGTTACTCTCCTTGAAATTTCCTCTCATGACCTCATTTTCTTCACATAATCAACTACCAATGGTGCGCTGAAGTTGAACCAGACCCAACATTGTTTTTAAATCTCCAAATAGATTTCAACCTATCATTACTCCTCTTAGATGGTGTGTATTCTTCACATCAACTTTTTCCTTCTTCTCAAATGCGTTGACAACTTGTTTCTTCTTGTCAACTGCCTTGGCAACTTGTTTCTTCTTCTCAACAGGTTTGACAACTTGTTTCTTCTTCTCAACTGCTTTGACAACTTTTTTCTTTTTTTAAACTAAATTGTCAACTGCTTAGGGAACTTCTTGGTTAGCTTCTTCTGCTTGTGTATGTCACCCACTTTACTACATATGCTTAGGTTGTTTTTCATTGTCACTATCATCAGGGTCGGAGCTTTCTAATTCTTCACCATCATAGTCCACATCTTGACTTTCAACATTATTAGTATTTCTCTTTGAACTAGATCCTAAAACACTAGCAAGAACAAACAACTTTACCTTTATTGGGGATTTCATCTTTTTAGGACTTTTGGAACCTATACCCTTAAATCTAAGAGACTTCCCATTAACCTCAACCCTATTACCAGAAATTGGTCTTGCCACTTCAACTTCAACAAAGCCTTCCTCTCTTTCACAAGTTATTTCTTCTTCACTATCATCAAACCTTACTCCCCCATCATCATCATCAATGCTATCATCATCACTACATTCACTGAATTGGTCAACATCGGGCTTCGACACCTTGCTTAGCATGTCTTCAACATCATGTTCTATCCACATATGCCCATCAACATTACTACTAAGGCTATGATTAACAATTTCTTCAGCTTGTACATCATCAATGAAATGAGTAAACCTTTCGTCAAGTCCTGGTATCTTTATCCAAAGTCTAAATCCATCATAACCCCGATCTTTAACTAAGCTAACTGCCTCGAAAAAACTCCACTTATTAGAGTATTGCCCTTCTATAACTGTTTCACACCCTCCTCTGTAAAACATGTGCTTGTCATGAACAAAGTTTCCCCCATGGTGAAATATGAATAACCCCATTTCTGCAATTACAAATATATCCATAAGTTAAAATACGACTAAGAAGTTTAACATTCACAGTTTAAGGTAACAATAAGGATTTATCCATCACTACGCCAAAAACTGGAATAGACAGCGCAACTTAGAGGGCGCTTTATTACAAAAGCGCACTCTAAAGTGAAGCAAAAAAATAAGAAGCGAACAACTGGAATAGACAGCGCACTTTAGAGGGCGCTTTTGTAATAAAGCGCCCTCTAAGGTGAAGCGAAAAAATAAGGAGGAGATAGAGGGACAACAATACAGGGCGCTTTTTAGAAAGCGCCCTCTAAGGTTACCCTTAGAGGGCGCTTTTAAAAAAGCGCTCTATAAGTCCATGTGCATTTCCAGTTTATAAAGCGCTTTTGGAAAGCCTTAGAGAGCGCTTTCATAAGCGCCCTCTTAGGCCCCCTTTAGAGGGCGCTTTTTTTCCACAAGCGCCCTCTAAGGTCCCCTTTAGTAAACATTAAAATTATAACATACTGCGCGTTTTGTTATTTCACTCTCTGTTATTTTTATTCTTTTTCACATTAGGGTTCTCACTGCTACGATTTTCGCTACTTCTAAGGCGTTCTCCTTCCACCTCTGTTAGATCTACGACGTTTCCTCCTTCTATTAATTCGTTGTTAGCTGTTCGATTTTGACACCATAGGTATTTTTCTAATCTTCATATTACTTGGTTTCTCTTCTGACGTTCGCTATTGTTCATTTTTGGTTTCACTTTTCTTGGTTCATACATTTATTGAGTATTCTCAACAATAATTATTGTGTTGCAATGCTAGCAATGGAGACTATGCATTATGGGTTAAATTTCACCAACTGTTCCATTTGTTTCTCGATGTAGAAAAAGGAGGCAGCAATATCTAAAACACCTTCTACCAATCAAAGGTACACTATGCAGCTTATGAGTGTATTTATTCTAGCATACATAGCGTAGCTAGTAACTTAAGAAGTTTAGGTATGGATGTTATTTGATAGAGTAAATTAGAGTCGACTATTCTTCTGTTAGCTTTCAGTTAGACCATTATACAATTCTGCATATATATTTTCTAGTCAATGTTTATCTTTTGTAAAAACTATATGATGATATATAACTATGCTACAAATTAGTGCATACCACTAATGCTTAATGCATGGTTCATACATTCTCATGCTATTGAAGTCAGAGATATCTGAAAATGTTGAGATTCACAAGGATGTTCTCCGAGGTTTAAATCCCAATAGAAATGAAAATTGGATAGTACGAGAGCACAATCGATGTTTTATACCTTGGTTTAAGGATCATATTTATTCAAAGTATTATTCAGATCCCGCTTCAATAACAGAAAGGTTGAGATGCTTAGCATATGGTCCAAGTTTCCATGTTTTTCTTATAGCGCATACGTGATTAATGGATACACATTTTATACCAAAGAACAAGATGATAAAAGTATTATGCAGAATAGTGGTGTCACCGTGGTAGCTGAAGCAATGCACATATCAAGTGTGAAGGACTTAAACCCCAAATTTGAAAATCTGTCGTATTTTGGTGTTATCGAGCGCATTTGGGTGTTTGATTATGAGAAGTTTCAGATTCCTATATTTGGTTGCAAGTGGGTTGAAAATAATAACGGCATTCGAATGGATAATTCAGGATTTTTGCAAGTGGATCTTAATAGGGTGGGATATAAAGATGAGTCTTTTATTCTAGCCTCTCAAGCTAGACAAGTGTTCTATGTCAATGATCCGAAAAGTACG